>NC_035445.2:151024346-151338606 GCF_002127325.2 Helianthus annuus
TTGCGTTTCCGCGTTACTCATCGTTATGCTATCGAACTATTCAGGCTAACCTACTCTCAGCGCTCCCTTCAATCCATAACCAATCACTATGAGTATACTCGATCCCTTTTAGCTTTTAGCACTTTTGGGTGTTACATACGTTATCTATCAAATCACAATCAATCACAAACTATTTGAACGCTAACCGATTGCATGTGCTACTTGACTAAATGAATGCTGTTTATTATGTTTACACGTGGAGTGCTATCTACCTGCCTTAGCAACATAGTACTATAGTTTGGACTCAGCACCCGTTCACACGGGGGTTGTTAAGGACAATCTACTTGCATGGATTACGGTGGAAATCATGTATTGCGAACTGTCTCGGACAGTCAACCCGCAGTCATTGGTACCGATGGTCCCATGTCGATAATTAACATGCATCGTTTTCTTCTGTGTACGTGCCTGGTTATGCGTAAACTATTCGAACTCTATATGCTATTATCAAACTTGTGTGCTCACCTTTACATTTTATGTATTGACTTTATTTTAACGTATGTGGCAGGTGTTTAAGGTGTTAGCTTGCTAAGAAAGCGAGGCAATAATAAAGCTCTAGAGCCCAGCAATTAGTTGTAGGTAGTGGTCTACCTAGGGGTCTCTAGAAGCAGATAAACAATTGCCATGGAGCCGTTGGAGTTGTCTGATCAAGCATCTATGGCATTAGCTGTCTGTAGATCTTGTCCAGATGAGTCTTAATGACTCTGGGCAGTATTTTAAACATTTGGTTTGTAATAAATTAAATCTGAGTTGTCGAAACAGTATAATTTGTTTAGTTGTTATCTATGATAACTTGTTTATTTATTTGGGATACGGTATGGGACGTATCATTTAACTGAATTTGTAATAATAGTTGTTGTGGAAACTTCTGGACAATCTGTTTTGCTCAGTGCCGCGCCCCGATGATTCCGCCATCGGTTGGGGTGTGACAGATTGGTATCAGAGCCATAACTATAGGGAATTAGGTTAGACACGACCTAGTCCGGGTCGTTGTCTTAGAGACCTAGACTATAGTTAAGAACCAGTAGACCCAGTTTATGTGCTTTATTCTGCAAACTCTTCGCTATCACTGTACTCGAATTTTCAGTAAAAGTCAAGTGATTTAGTCAGGACTATGTGTGAAAACCGTAAACTCCTGGCCAAATTACATGGCTTAAACTGATTCTACCCAATTATTCATGTTTACCTCATTATTTTCGCTAACAAACGAGGAGAATTATACCAAATCAGGAGTGAAATCCACAATTTGATGATAATTTTCCTTGAAATTTCCTTATAACAAGGAAGAAATTGCTAAGCCAGGGGTGAAACCCTAACCTTGGCAATTTATTCCAGACTTTATTTCATTCCACCAAAGCATTCGATGGACTCCAACGACCTGAACTCACAAGTATGACCTAGGAAATGTGTGGAACGCCCGAGAATTGAGGCAGAAACACGACTCCTAGAGCCGAAAGTGACGACAAGTCCACTGTGAATAGTCGAACTGCCTTGGCTAGTCGATGTCTAATAGCCGCAAACAATCTATCTCTCGATTTTATGTTCCGATTCTTGGTGACTCGTTGATTTTATGTGATTTTATGTACCTTATTTGTTTACGTGTTTATATTTTTGGGACATTATTCGATTTTGCAATCACTTCAATCGACACACGACCCGTATTACTATTCTACCCTCATTTGATCCCTCTAGTGATGCAATCAAGTCGATGTTACTATGCCATGCTACTCTATACGACTAAGTTAGGCGATACTATACTATGCTACTCGATATACTATGAGCGATCGCTATATTCGAGACTTAGAGGCAGTTAGGGAACTGTATGTGCTGCTATGTGTCAATAGGAGGATTTCGTGAGGATATATGCCTCTGTGCTAAAATGTGTATGCGTTTATGGGCTTATATGCCCTGCTAGCTTATGCGCTTATGTGGTTACGTGGATTCTGTGCTTTTGTGTTTATGTGTTTACATAATATGCGATTCGATGTGTTCCTGAGCTTTAGTAATCTAGACGTGTGAGGTGAGATTCGATTACGTTGTGTTGAGTCCTGTGACGATGTCTATTGCAGACCATGTCGTCGTCTGGATCACGTCAACGTCTGACCCATCAAGAGAAAAGAGACAGGCGTCTCGCTTCCATCATCTCCAAATCCGTAGCGAAAGCTTTGAGTGAGGTGTACGAGAACGCCAGCAAGTCCTCTGAAGGATCTCATGCTGATACCCCTAAGGATTCCAGCAAGACTGCTTTTAGCTTCAAGCAGTTTAAAGCGTGTGGATCGAAGGAGTTCACCGGTGAGGATGGTCCTACTGCCATGTTTCATTGGTTCGACTCGGTCGAAGTCACCCTCCGACAAAGCGGATGCCTCGAAAATCTCCGCACTCTCAATGCTACTGGCGTCTTCCAGTCACGTGCTTTAGACTGGTGGACTGCAGAATGAAACAAGCGTGGGAATGATGCAGCTTACGAGCTGACATGGGAGGAACTGAAGGCAATTATGATCGATGAATTCTGCCCTCCTCATGAATGCCAAAAGCTAGAGGATGAATTTTGGGTCATTAAGCAGAAGGACGGAGACAACGCTGCTCTCACTGCTCGCTTCAAGCAGCTCAGTATCATCTGTCCCGATCAGGTCAAAACCCCAGATCAAACCATCAAGAAGTATATCCGAGCCCTGCCCGACTGTGTGGCCGATTTTGTTCAAGCCGCCAAGCCAGAAACGATTGAAGAGACTTACCTACTTGCCGCTGAGATCAACGACAAGTGGGTTAAGTCCGGTTTCTGGGATAAGCAAGCCAAGTCTCTGCACCAAGCCACAACAACGTCCACCGACACCGCCTCTGCTCAATCCTCCAAGTCTTCAAGAAGAAGGAAGAAGAACAACAGCTCCAGCAACAAGAGCTGTGCTGCCGCAACCACTACTGCTCCTCTACAAGCTGTGCCAGTTCAACAGCAGCAGCACCAGCGCTCAGCTCCAGTGATCAATGCACCGCCTGCAAAGCGTGCATACACAAGCCCTCACCCACTCTGCCCGACATGCTCTTATCATCATCCAATGGGTCTGGCTTGTCGTTTCTGCGCTCACTGCAACCTCTATGGGCATTTCACTGCGAACTGTCGCTATGGTCCCCATCAAGCCCAAGTTCAAGCTGTTGCCAACCAAGCTCTGCTCCCTACCCCTCAAGGCCAACCAGCAGCTCAAGCACCAGCAGTCAATGCTCGAGTCTGCTTTGCATGTGGTGATCCCAACCACTTTGCAAACAGGTGCCCGAACAGGGTAGTCAAGCAAGAGCCCCAGCAGCAACAACAACAGCAGCCTCAGCAACAGCAGCAAGCAGCCCATGCTCGAACCTTCAACATCAACTCCCGTTAGGCTCAAGCTGACAACAACGTGGTCAATGGTACGTTCCTTGTGAATGGTATATATGCATCATGTTTGTTTGATACTGGAGCCGATAACAGCTTTGTGTCGTTTGAATTCGAGAAGCTCTTTAGTCGTAAGCGCTCATATCTTTCGTCGTCATTCGAAGTCGAAGTCGCTACTGGAAGAACTGTCGCCGTTAATTCTATACTCCGTGATTGTACTCTCGAGCTCAACAATCATATCTTCCCAATCGACCTTATTCTGATGCAACTCGGAAGTTTTGATGCCATAGTAGGCATGGACTTTCTTCGCGAAAACCATGCTGAAGTCGTGTGCTTCGATAAAATGATTCGATTCTCGCTCACAAATGGTGATCTTCTATGTGTGTATGGTGAAACTGCTTTGAAAGGTCTCAAGCTTATGTCGTGTATTCAAGCCAGCAAGTATCTCCGCAAGGAATACCGAGCCTTCTTGGCCAACATTGTAGTAGCGGAGAAGGAAAAGAATAAGAAAGTTGAAGTCAAAGACGTTCCAGTGGTCCGTGAATTTCCACAGGTGTTCCCTGATGATCTCCCTGGACTACCGCCAAGTCGTGATATCGACTTTTGCATCGACCTCATTCCTGGAGCTAACCCCGTTGCCAAAGCCCCTTATCGACTCGCTCCATCCGAAATGCGGGAACTCTCGAACCAACTCCAGGAATTGCTTAAAAAAGGCTTTATTCGCCCGAGCACTTCTCCTTGGGGTGCGCCAGTCCTTTTCGTCAAAAAGAAGGATGGGTCGTTCCGGATGTGCATCGATTATCGGGAATTGAATAAGCTAACAATCAAGAACCGATACCCTCTACCCCGAATCGACGACCTATTTGACCAGCTGCAAGGTGCCCAGTGTTTCTCGAAGATCGATCTGCGTTCAGGCTATCACCAATTGCGGATTCAAGAGGAAGACATCCTCAAAATCGCTTTTCGAACCCGATACGGCCACTATGAGTTCGTTGTCATGCCTTTTGGTTTGACCAACGCACCCGCGGTTTTCATGGATCTGATGAATCGCGTGTGTAAGCCCTTCTTAGACCGTTTCGTCATCGTGTTCATTGACGATGTCTTGATCTATTCCAAGACGAAGAACGAACACGCGCAACATCTACGTTTGGTTCTCGAGTTACTCCAGGGGAATCAACTCTACGCCAAGTTCTCCAAGTGTGAATTTTGGCTAGAGGAGGTTTAGTTTCTGGGTCACATTGTGAATAGTCAGGGTATACATGTCGATCCTGCGAAGATTGAAGCAGTTAAAAGTTGGATTATGCCTAAGAACCCGTCTGAAGTTCGTTCTTTTCTCGGACTAGCGGGCTATTACCGACGATTTATCGAAGGATTCTCCAAAATCGCTGTGCCGCTTACCGCTCTTACTCATAAAGACAAGCCTTTTGTGTGGGGAACCGCGCAAGAGACTGCCTTTCAAACTCTCAAGCATATGCTATGCAATGCACCGTTTCTTACACTGCCCGACGGAAGCGATGACTTCGTTGTCTATTGTGATGCTTCAAACCTTGGTCTTGGTTGTGTTCTTATGCAACGAGACAAGGTTATAGCTTACGCATCTCGACAGCTCAAGATTCACGAGAAGAACTATACAACCCATGACCTCGAGCTAGGCGCAGTTGTCTTTGCATTAAAGATTTGGTGACACTACCTGTACGGTACCAAGTGTACGATCTTCACCGATCACAGGAGTTTACAACATATCTTTGATCAGAGGGAACTTAATATGCGTCAACGCCGATGGGTAGAACTCCTCAACGATTACGACTGTGAGATTCGTTATCACCCTGGCAAGGCGAATGTTGTTCATTTTCTTGTTCTTAAATGGGCCTCTTTAATCTTTTTAGGTTTATGCTCTACCCGACGCACTCAGCAGAACGAATTACGTGCTCAGTGTTCGAAACGTTTAAACCCAGCATAACCTCGAAACCCTCATCCGCGAAGCTCAACATGCTTGCTTTAACGAGTGTACATTGAAGAAAGAGGGGATTCATCACGATGGAGCTCAGCTAGTAAGCAAATCCGATGGGATCTTCTACTATCTGGACCGAATTTGGATCCCCAAGAGGACCGAATTGCGAAATATTATCATAAACGAAGCCCACAAATCCCGATACTCCATTCATCCCGGTGCTGACAAAATGTACCAGGATCTTCCTTATAAGTACTGGTGGCCGGGAATGAAACGGGATATCGCTCTCTATGTAGGAAGCTGCTTAACCTGTGCAAGAGTTAAGGCTGAACATCAAAGACCTTCTGGCTTACTCGAACAACCGCCGATACCTATATGGAAGTGGGAGAGCATAGCTATGGATTTCGTAACTAAGCTCCCGACCACGCCATCAGGTCACGACAGTATTTGGGTTATAGTTGATCGTCTAACCAAATCAGCCCACTTTTTGCCGATACGAGAAGACTATAAGGTGGCCAAACTAGCCCAAATCTACACCGACGAGATCATTCGTAATCATGGTACGCCTCACGACATCATCTCTGACCGTGATGCTCGGTTTACCTCGAGATTGTGGGAAACGTTTCAAGCGGCTCTTGGTACGTCGCTAAATCTAAGTACTGCATTCCACCCGCAAACCGACGGACAGACTGAAAGAATGATCCGTACTCTTGAAGACATGCTCCGTGCGTGTGGTATTGACTTTGGTGGTAGTTGGCGCAAACACCTGCCATTGGTCGAATTCTCGTACAACAACAGCTATCACGCCAGCATCCAAATGGCACCATTCGAGGCTCTATATGGTAGAAGATGTCGTTCGCCTATTATGTGGCACGAGATCGGTCATTCTCAATTAACTGGTCCCGAGATTCTACAAGAAACGACTGAAAAAATCCACCAGATTCGAGACAACTTGGTGAAAGCTCGGAACAGACAGAAAAGTTATGCCGATAAAAGACGCAAGCCCCTTGAATTTGAAGTTGGTGACTACGTACTCCTAAAGGTATCACCTTGGAAGGGTGTAGTTCGATTCGGCAAGAAAGGGAAACTCGTGCCTCGATATGTTGGACCTTTTAGGATTCTGGAAAGAATCGGACAAGTCGCCTACAGACTCGATTTACCAGAGGAACTTAGTAACGTCCACCCGACTTTCCATGCGTCAAACCTCCGAAAGTGCTTAGCTGATCATGATTCAATCATACCACTCGACGATCTTTAGGTCAACGAAACGTTACACTTCGTGGAAAAGCCTGTCGAAATCATGGATCGCCAAACCAAGCAACTCAGACGCTCTCGCATCCCGATCGTGAAGGTCCGATGGGAAGGCAAACGAGGCGCAGAGTTCACTTGGGAACTCGAAAGCGACATGAAGGCTAAGCACCCGCAGTTGTTCAGATAGATCTGAAGCATCAAATTGGTAAAAACACGGTGATGTACGACTTTCAGCTTAATTTCGGGACGAAATTCCCTAAACAAGGGGAGGCTGTAACACCCCGTGTTTTCAAATGTCAAAGTCAAATGTTGACTTTTATTATAATTAGTCTATTTTTTTTTTAATTTTTGTATTATGTGGAGTAAGTGTTGTCTAATCAAAATGAATCGAATGTTAATCGACTGCGAATCGATAATCAACTTTGAATAATAGGAAGTAACAAAGCGATAAAGTTAATCAATCAACAATCAAGCTAATCGAATCAATCATCGAACTCGAAACCTCGAACAATGCGAACTTTGGTGCTTTATACGTATGTGTGTGCCTTATGTGTTACCTGTGCGTGTTTACTTTTGTTATGTGTGGTGAATCAATCAAGTCGAATCGAAACTTGAAAAGCAATCGAACTCAATCGAAATCGAACCGAATTTGGAAATAAGGATGCTTATATGTTAGATATAGTAGTTGGGATTAAAAGTAATTTGATTTGAAAACTCTATCATACTCAAATCATCGTTCATCGAAATCGAAATATCAAAAATCGTCGCAAAAACACTCAAGAGGTTGTGCCAATCGAACAGGATGACCTGATCGAACAGGCCAATCGATCGAACCTGCTGTTCGATCGGACAGCCCTTTCGATCAGCAATCCTGGCAGATCGGACACACCTTTCCTCTTTTGGAAGCCTATAAATAGGGTTGTCCTTGTCTTCATTTCCACTTTTGGAAAGTTCTGACCGGCCAGCTCCTATTCTTCACTATTTCTCAGATTTCTCTTCGATTCGGTAAGTTTTCACTCTAAATCTTGTACGTTCTTGTTCATTTAATGATTCTACACCTTTCTATCTTTCAAAACTTGGATTCTAACCGTGAAATCACCAAGATCTAGGTGTTCTTGGGTGATGTCATCATGGTGTTCTTCAAGAACATCATGTTTTGGCATCATTCAACCGTGAATAGCTTAGATCTAGCCGATTTCCACATAAACAAACTAAGATCTATGGTAGATCTTAACATTTCACGGTGTGAAAGATTGAAAGACGGATTTTCCAACTTTCTTTCAACTCTTTTACACTCAACGCACTAAAACCGGTAGAAACGGAGTTTGAACCAACTCACAACTCATTCTAATTATCACATGGTTCAAGGTTCGGATTCTAACTACGAGGTTCGCCGATTTCGGGTTAAACGTTAAACTGCCGTTCCGAACAGTTTATTGGCCGGACTTGGGTGATTCCTGCCCGAACCAGTGAAACAAGTAAGAACCTAAGTTCTATGGTTCAACTCGTCATCAAAATACCTCAAAACTATAACAAGTAACCAAAACAGCCAAGTGTTAGACGATAGGCCAACCAGGTTAGAAATGCTGGCCAAACGGTTAGACTGTTCGAACGAACAGCCCAACAGAACGGACTTCCCAGCCGATCGACCGGTCCAGCCGATCGGCTAACACATGGTCCCACATCTATTCAATTCCATGAAGTGTGGTATTGACGAAGTGATGTTCGATCGAACCTAGCACTCGATTGGTAAACATTACTCTTCGGATCATGAGATACTATGCTTCAACACTTAACCATTTCCAACTCGATTAGTGCATTGGAGTGCCACCCGATCGAGTGACGTCTTGCCAAGGGACTGCACTCTTGTGACTAACCGATCGGTTGGGCTAACCGATCGAACGATCCGTTCGATCGACCGACCTGAAAGGTAAGGATACCTCAATGTGTCCTGATAATGCTGCAAAAACTTCAAAAGTTCAAACCATCATACACAAACACATCTTTCCCTAAAGGAAGAAACAATCCACTCGAAAGGACCAGCCGATCGAGCCTACCGGCCGATCGAATGGGACTGTTCAAATGGACTTTCAAACCGAACGAACAGCCCGTTCGATCGAACCTGTTGTCCGATCGACCGGACCAATCGACCCAATATCACTTGTTTGCATTTCCGCGTTACTCATCGTTATGTTATCGAACTATTCAGGCTAACCTACTCTCAGCGCTCCCTTCAATCCATAACCAATCACTATGAGTATACTCGATCCCTTTTAGCTTTTAGCACTTTTGGGTGTTACATACGTTATCTATCAAATCACAATCAATCACAAACTATTTGAACGCTAACCGATTGCATATGCTACTTGACTAAATGAATGCTGTTTATTATGTTTACACGTGGAGTGCTATCTACCTGCCTTAGCAACATAGTACTATAGTTTGGACTCAGCACCCTTTCACACGGGGGTTGTTAAGGACAATCTACTTGCATGGATTACGGTGGTAATCATGTATTGCGAACTGTCTCGGACAGTCAACCCGCAGTCGTTGGTACCGATGGTCCCATGTCGATAATTAACATGCATCGTTTTCTTCTGTGTACGTGCCTGGTTATGCGTAAACTATTCGAACTCTATATGCTATTATCAAACTTGTGTGCTCACCTTTACATTTTATGTATTGACTTTATTTTAACGTATGTGGCAGGTGTTTAAGGTGTTAGCTTGCTAGGAAAGCGAGGCAATAATAAAGCTCTAGAGCCCAGCAATTTGTTGTAGGTAGTGGTCTACCTAGGGGTCTCTAGAAGCAGATAAACAATTGCCATGGAGCCGTTGGAGTTGTCTGATCAAGCATCTATGGCATTAGCTGTCTGTAGATCTTGTCCAGATGAGTCTTAATGACTCTGGGCAGTATTTTAAACATTTGGTTTGTAATAAATTAAATCTGAGTTGTCAAAACAGTATAATTTGTTTAGTTGTTATCTATGATAACTTGTTTAATTATTTGGGATACGGTATGAGACGTATCATTTAACTGAATTTGTAATAATAGTTGTTGTGGAAACTTCTGGACAATCTGTTTCGCTCAGTGCCGCGCCCCGATGATTCCGCCATCGGTTGGGGTGTGACAGGTTCATCTAAAGGATCAAATAGCAAAACAAGTTTTTCATCATATCCGTCATTCGATCCAAACATTTCTGCAACCAAAAATGGAAAGAAGTTACAGTGCAACATTGTACTAAATCTAGAGAATGATCAAGACTACTCAGAAGAGGTTGCAAAGAGTCACATGTCTTTGTTGGGAACTGTGTTGGAGTCGTATGGGAGTTATGTTGCAGGGAGGATCGGGAATCCAATGCTAACAAAAGAGGATTACGATCAGATTGATGCTGAAGAGATGGAATTGATGGATATAAAATGGTGTTTAGTGAGTGTGTTAAGAAGAGCTGAGAAATTCAAACGGATCACAGGAAGAGATGACTTCCGTGATGCATGTGTTTCTACTTTAGGTTTTGATAAATCTAAAGTTACTTGTTTTCGTTGCAGGGAAAAGGGGCATTTCAAGAGGGAGTGCACAAATCGCGAAGCAAGTGGAGCTCAAAATCCATTCAACAACAATGACTACTATCGGAAAGCGATCTATCACCAAGTTGCTCAACAATCACATCAACAAGAACCACAAGTGGCACATGGCAAGAAGGTAATCGAGGAATCTTCAAAGAGAGCGTGCTTGGTAAATCAAGGTGATAACAAATCATCAAAAGGATTCAGTTGGGACAAATATATTTCAGCTGATGGTAAAGCATGTCTGATAGATCAAGAAGATGAAAAATTACCAGAAGGGTTTAGCTAGGCAAATTTCAGTTGGGATGATTATGATCCTAACAAAAATGCAAATCACCCAGCTTTTGTTGCTCGAGTTGCTGAAGACAGTGATAATGATGATGATTATTATGCAAGAAAAATGGTAGAGCACTTGAGAATGATGGAAGAGAGTAATAGTGAAGATGAAAAAGCTAAAAAGAAAAAGAAGAAAATTAAAACCCCAGTCAGTAGTGATGATGAAGAAATTCCAGTAATCAAGAGAAAAGTAAAGAAAGTTCCAGAATTCAAAGTCGATGAAGAAGCCGATGCAAGAAAGATTCCTGTGAATTGTGAAAATTGTGAGATTATAAAGAAGAAAAACAGTGAATTGATTAACAACTTGAACAGGTTGAAAGAATCATATGATGTTCTGAACAAAGCCATGAATCAATACAATGAATCGAGTAGTGAACAAGCAACAGCTATGAAGACACTTCAGGGAGCTTTCATGACAAAGCAGAAAGTCGTCAACAATTATATTGAGAAGTGTCCCGTGCTAGAACAAAAACTGGAAACACAAAGGATTGAAACATAAAGAGTTAATCGATTGTTAAAAAGTTACTCATGTACTTCTTATGTCATTGACAGGATCTATCCAAATGTGGAAGGCATGAAGGTTTTTGATGAAGACATTTCTGAAGGAAAAAAGAAAGACAAAGAAGAAAAGACATCTGAGAAAAAGAATTCTGAGAAGAAGAAGAGTACTAAAGTGAAGAATTCTGGTAAGAAACAAGGTGTCAGTTACAACAAGTGTCCAACCCCGCTTGAAAATGGATATTCGCCATGAAATTCAAATTCAGAAAGAGTCGAAAAGGCAACCAACTTAGTGTGGGAGTCTGAACCGTCAGTGAATTTGCCAGAAAACATTGATGTCACATTCACATCGTCTGACACTGATCAACAATCTCAATTGATGAAGAACGTGGTGGATCATGTGTTAGATAACAATGAAACCGAGGAGTCAAAGTCGGAGTCAAAATCAGAGTCAAAGTCTGAATCTGACAAATCAGGTTCAAAAGTCAAACAGGGCAAAAGAGTTTAGAATAATGAATTCCTGTTATCAAAATCTAATTTGAATGATGAAAAGTTCAAAGTTGCATATACTTTGAATAATTCTGACAAATTATATTCTGATGAGGAATTTCCAATAAGAGGTGTTCAAACTGAAATGATAAAAAAGGTTTTCAAATTAACAGAAATTAATATTTCTGAAATAAAAGATGTAAATTTTTCTAAAAATCCAAGACCTTAGACCTCAAGAACTCAACAAAGATTAAATAAGAAAAAAGGTTACAGTTCTGGTTCTGGTTCTCAAAAGAAACCAAACCATAACGGTAACTTCAAAAAGAAAGGCTTGGGTTTTATTCCACCAGAAAATCATAAAAATGAGAAAATTTATAAACCAAAAACAGTATTCGTTTCAGGAGCAAGTTCAGAAGAAGAGATGAAAAGTTCATTCTGGAAGCAGATAAACAGAGAATTCCTTGCGAAGAAGCAAGATGAAATGAAGAATGAAGTTGTTCAGAAGAAAGAAACGAGAACCTGTTTCCAATGCAACACAGTTGGTCACATTGCCAAGGATTGTTCTAAGGCAATTCATTCAAAACAGGAAGTGTCTAGTAAAATGAAAGAAAAGATGGTTGAAAATGAACCACCAACTGAACCGTTTGTTGTCTTAAAAAACTCAAAATTCGAGGTTGGTGAGTGTTCAAAGAGGTTCTACAAGAAAAAGCAAAGCTTGGCAACCAAAAATGGGTTGTTAAGAAATCTGATGATAGTTCTAGCGATGATTCTGATTCGTCAAAATCAGAGGAGCTATCTTCTGGCGATGAATCTGATTCCACAAATTCAGAGGAGCCACAAGTTGAATTAAAAGGTGAAAAATCAGTACCTCCAATGGATGATGCAAATTTTCCACCATTGAGGGCTAAAAATTTTAAACACAAGGTTGGTAAAGTTGAGATTTCAAATCAATTCTTTTCTGAAAAGAAGGAATTTGATGTTGAAAAAGCCTTTAATCCCAAAGTGAAGCACAATTTCGGGAAAATGATTGATGGGAAGGCAAAAGGGGTTAAGGAATTTTATGAGAAGAAGATGAATGGGAAGAAACTGAGTGTTGGTTACTCGGAATCACCCAAGGCTGGCCAGGCTTGGGTGGATATATTCTTTGATTGAAAAAACTGAATTGCCGGAATTCCCAGGTTGGTAATTGGGGAGTAGGAATCGGCATCTTTGTTGAGAAAGTCACAGGTTGGTAACTGTGATATTTCGACTTTCAAGTGATATTTGTGACAAGAGGTTTGGTTCTACAAGTGGTAAATCAGGGACATTAAGTTGTACTTGATTTCCTACAAGTGGTAGTTCCCTAAAATTGTCATATCTTTACAAGGGGTACAGAGGTTTGGTCTTGCAAAGTGATTAATCGAGGTCATTAATTTGAACTTGATGTAATCCTCATACAAGTGGTTGAAAAACAATGTGATGAGTTTTTCCCCTACAAGTGGTAAAATCAACGAAACTTATTTTCCGGAAAAACCATTTTGATTAAAACAAACTTAAGTGTTTTGAGATCATAATAGGAAAATAGTTTGTTGTAAGGGGGAGTTCTGATTGTTTATGCCAAGTGGATGGCGAATTGAAGCAATTCACAACAGTTGTCAATTTACTTGTATAGTTTGTTTTCAAATTTCTTTAAATATGTTTGCATTTTAGAGGGAGTAAAAATTTCTCAGAAAATCCAAAAACATTAGAAAATTTGAAAAAGTCAAAAACATGATAAAATTCAAAAATGAGTTTTGTTGAGAAAAGAGGAAATGATAGTACATCAGTGGACTATCACAACACGCTAAAGAATTGGAAAGTCAAAAATGTGATAAACGATCTCACTGTGGATAAGCCAGTAGGTTTTTAAACCAGTAGATTGTTTTCGGGATATAAACTTAAAATCAAACTTACTTATATCGTGGAGAACATCTCTCGGATATATGGGTAACCCCCGAAATCTTGTTTGAAAGATTATATTTCTGACATACTAGGTCTTTGTGGGTGGTGATATCTGGGGTATTATACCAGGACTTCTAATTTTGCGGGAGCAATAGCCTAGTCCTCGTATAATACTTTGCAAAAGCTTTAATCTTAAAGCCATCCCTCTGCTAAAAAATTGAAAAATATCGAAAGATATGTATCAATGGCAGTTGAAGAAAAGATCCCCAAACGGGACACACCTAAAGTCGAGCCGTCATCTCTCTGCACGAACAGAAGTTTTGACCTGAGCTCTCACGGTTTCGCATTTACCCATTTACAGATATCATTAGTGTACATTCACCTGTAAGACTGAATATAGAAGTCTGGATACGGGAGTATATTCTGAGGTGGGACACGCGAATAAGTTTAAGTCCTTAAAACATTAATCTCGTATCTCGAAACAGTTGAACTTTGTGTGAAAATTTAAGTGGACCAGTATATTGACAATCTAGGTGAATTGTTTAGAACTTAAAATGTTTAAAGCTTAACGGTGTTAGTGATTTGTCTCAAAACTGATATGATCCTCTTACACAAACTCACAACAATATTGTCTGTAAATATTTATTTATTGCATTTCATTAAAGTCAAAAATATCAAAAAGATTTTGAGTGTGTTTTAGCATAAAATTTTGAAAAAGTCAAAAAGATTTTAGACAACTGGTGTTGGAATGCTGATTTTCAAAATTCTAAGTGCTAAACATGATGATCATTTTGTGAGGGGGAGTTTGTGTGTGTTTACTTACAAGTGGTGATCAGAAGCTTTTAATTGTTAAATCATTCTATATTTTCAAGTGGTTCTTGAGAGATCAAATTGTAAAATCAATTATTGATTGATCGTTTCCTACAAGTAATATATAAATTTGTCAAATTTTAAAGTGAAATTTATTGTGTGGTAGAGATTGTGCAGGTATGAAATCTGAGAAGAGACAAGTTCTGATTCCTGATGATTCTGTATTCAGAGAAAGCCAGGTTTCAATCCTGAGCAGAAAGTGAGCCAGGTGACGATCTTGAACCTGTGGAAGCCAGATTACGATCCTGAGCACAAGTCAAGGGGGAGTCCGTTAACAAAGGGAAGATTGTCGAGCCAAGTAATGATCCGGGAGCTATAGTTCATGCAAGCTGATGATGCTGATGAACTTAAGGAATCAAGAGATCTGATCAATAGAATTGTAAGAGCCAGCTACAGATCTTGGGATGTTAGAGTGAAGAAAAAGCCAGGTCGAGTTCCTGGAGATGAAGAGAAAAGAAGAAGATAGAAGATTAGATCAACATCCGAGGGGAGGTTATCTATTGGTGCTGATAGAGAAGTAAAGAGAGAAAGATTTGAGGATGTTTTACATAGTTCGAGAGGACTGATAAAGCCTGAAGATTGAAGACTCGACACTGTAGACTCGTCAACATTCGAGGGGGAATCTGTTAGTGCATGCGTCTGTCGACTTCGTCTTGTATCGAGTCTTGTATTTAGATAGATAGATCAGGGCACGCAGTACGAGAAAATGTCAAAAATAGGTTTGGAGGTAATTCCGCACGAAATTACCAAATGGTAATTCCGCACGAAATTACTAGCTAATTCGGTACGGAATTTAATTCCGCATGAAACTTGATTTCGCGTGAGCTGATTCCGTGCGAAATTAGAAACCTATAAATAGGAGTGTCTTGGTTTCATTTGTAACTTTCCGGCTTGAGTACCGAAGTGCTGCCGAAGTGTCTACTCGCTGTAATTCTTTGTCAAATCAATCAAGAGACAATTTAAAGTGATATTCTAGCTTAATTGAAGTCAATACATCTGTTTCCGCCTTTTGTATTGAGAAAAAACTCTTCTGATCGACTCGTTCGGGTCTGAAAACGATCCTACAGAAATCGCCATGGCTTCGCCTCCGAGAGAAGATTTCGGGAGTGAACCCAATTCTCAAATTCTTTATATCCTATTATTGGGGTATATAGATGCTCTTAAATAGACAAGGGGTGAGTCCTTAAGCGCTGCCACACTCTTATAATATTACTGGTAGCGCGTGGGTCCGCTAGGATGCGATCGGACGGCTGAGATTGTGCTACGTCAACATTTACTGTTCTACTAAGCCTTTATTTCTGGATTAAGCCTTAATGAGCGTGTGAATTTACTGTACCACTAGCCATTAGTGCTTTTTCACTAAGCCTTAATGTCACACCCCAACCGATGGCGGAATCATCGGGGCGCGACACTGAGCGAAACAGATTGTTCAGAAGTTTCCACAACAACTATTATTACAAATTCAGTTAAGTGATACGTCCCATACTGTATCCCAAATAAATAAACAAGTTATCATAGAATACAACTAAACAAATGTTACTGTTTCGACAACTCAGATTTAATTTATTACAAAACAAATTGTTCAAATACTGCCCAGAGTCACTCAGACTCATCCGGACAAGATCTACTGACAACTAATGCCATAGATGCTTGATCGAACAACTCCAACGGCTCCATGGCTAGTGTTTATTCGCTCCTAGAGACCCCTAGGTAGGCTACGACCTACAACTGCTAGATGGGCTCTAAAGCTTTATTATTGCCTCGCTTTCTAGCAAGCTAACACCTTAAACACCTGTCACATACGTTAAAATAAAGTCAATACATATAATGTAAAGGTGAGCACACAAGTTTGATAATAGCATATAGAGTTCGAATAGTTTACGCATAAGCAGGCACGTACACAGAGGAAAACGATGCATGTTAATTATCGACATGGGACCATCGGTACCAACGACTGCGGGTTGACTGTCCGAGACAGTTCGCAATACATGATTACCACCGTAATCCATGCAAGTAATTGTCCTTAGCAACCCCCGTGTGAACGGGCGCTGAGTCCAAACTATAGTACTATGTTGTCTAAAGCAGGTAGATAGCACTCCACGTGTAAACATAATAAACATCAATCATTTAGTCAAGTAGCACATGCAGTTTGGTTAGCGTTCAAATAGTTTGTGTTTGATTGTGATTTGATAGATAACGCATGTAACACCCAAAGTGCTAAAAGCAAAAAGGGATCGAGTATACTCACAGTGATTATAGATTGAAGGGAGCGCTGAGAGTAGGTTAGCCTGGATAGTTCGATAGCAAAACGATGAGTAACACGGAAATGCAAACGATAGACAATGGATCGATTGGGCCGGTCGATCGAACAACTGGTTCGATCGGACGGGCTGCTCGTTTGGCTCGAAAGTCCGTTTGAACAGTCCCATTCGATCGACCGGTAGGCTCGATCGGTTGGTCCTTTCGAGTGGATTGTTTCTTCCTTTAGGAAGGATGTGTTTGTGTATGATGGTTTGAACTTTTGAAGTTTTAGTTGCAGCATTTGAAAACATTGAAGTATCCTTACCTTTCAAGTCGGTCGATCGAACGGTCCGTTCGATCGGTTAGCCCAACCGATTGGTTAGTCACCTCAGTGTGATCATTTGGCAGTGTATCACTCGATCGGGTGGCATGCTCGCTCGGGTGGCACTCCAATGCTTTGAAAAATGGTTAAGTGTTTGAAGCATAGTATCTCATGATCCGAAGAGTAATGTTACAAATCGAGTGGTAGGTTCGATCGAACATCACTTCGTCCATACCATACTTCATGAATATGTGAATAGTGTAGACCATGTGTCAGCCGATCAGTTAACCCGGTCGATCGGCTGGGAAGTCTGTTCGGTTGGGCTGTTCATTCGAATAGCCTAACCGTTCGGCCAGCCTTTCTGACCTGGTTAGTCTATCGTCTAACACTTGGCTGTTTTGGTTAACTTGGTATGATGTTGAGATATTTTGACAACGAGTTAAACCATAGAACTTAGGTTCTTACTTGTTTTACTGGTTCGGGCAGGAATCACCCAAGTCCGGCCAGTAAACTGTTCGGAATGGTAGTTTAGCATTTGACCCGAAATCGATGAATCTCGTAGTTAGAATCCGAACCTTGAACCATGTGATAGTTTAGAATGATTTGTGAGGGGTTCAAGCTCCGTTTTCTACCAGTTTTAGAGTGTTGAGTGTAAAAGAGTTGAAAGATGGGTGGAAATCCGTCTTTCAATCCTTTTCACCGTGAAATGTTAAGATCTTTGGTAGATTTTAGTTTGTTTATGTGGAAATCGGCTAGATCTAAGCTAATCATGGTGGAATGATGCCAAAACATGATGTTCTTGAAGAACACCATGATGACATCACCCAAGAACACCTAGATCCTAGTGATTTCATGGTTAGAATCCAAGTTTTGAAAGATAGAAGGGTGTAGAATCATTAAATGAACAAGATCGTACAAGAATTAGAGTGAAAACTTACCGAATCGGAGAGAAATCTGAGAAATAGTGAAGGATAAGAGCTGGTCGGTCAGAGCTTTCCAAAAGTGGTAAAGATGACAATGACAGCCCTATTTATAGGCTTCCAAAAGAGGAAAGGCGCAACCGATCGGCCAGGACTCCTGGTCGAATGGGCTGCTCGATCGGACATCCTGTTCAATCGGCTAGCCTGTTCGATCAGTGATCCTGTTCGATCAGGAAGTTCCTTTTTGAGAGTTTTGCGACGATTTTTGATATTTCGATTTCGATGGACGATGATTTGAGTATGATAGAGTTCCTAATCAAATTACTTTTAATCCTAACCACTATATCTAACATATAAGCATCCTTACTTCATAATTTGGTTTCGATTTCGATTGAGTTCGATTATCCTTCGAGTTTCGATTTGATTCGATTGATTCACCACACATATCAACGTAAAGTAAACACGCACAAGTAACATATATGGCACACACACACGTATAAAAGTACCAAAATTCACGTAGTTCGAGGTTCGAGTTCGATGATTGATTCGATTAGCTTGATTATTGATTGATTAACTTTATCGCATTGTTACTTCCTATTATTCAAAGTCGATTATCGGTTCGCAATTCGATTAACGTTCGATTCATTTGATTATACAACACTTACTCCACATAATCCAAAAATTAAAAAATAAATTAATTCCAATAACAGTCAACATTTGACTTTGACTTTGACTTTGACTTTGACTTTTGGAAAACACGGGGTGTTACACTTAAAGTTTTTGAAATTTTAATTAAGTCCCTGGCACTAAGCCTTAGAACTTTTTCACTAAGCCTTGACGATTTTAGATTAAACCTTAAGGAAAACCTTCTAGAAGGTTCACTATTCCATTAAGCTTTAGTGCTCTTGCACTAAGCCTTAGTGCTTTTGCACTAAGCCTTAGTGTGTCAGCCCAAGCCTTAGTGTGTCGGCACTAAGCCTTAGAGTGTCGGCACAGGCCTTAGTGCTTTTTCACTAAGCCTTAGCGAAAGCGCGTGAGCCGACAAGTTACTGTGTCACTAAGCCGTCCGATCGAGTAATTGTGTATTAGCTCAGTACTTAACACAGTACTTAACTGCGATCTGTGTTACACTACATTTGAGTTATTTGCCTGCAGACACTAATGACTTAACACAGTACTTAAAGCCTTACACAGAAATAATTAATTTAAATTATTTAAAATAGCTGAGTTATTTATTAATTTACTAATTAATTAATAAATTAATTAATTAAAAAAAGAAATTAACAATAAAAAAGAAATAATTAATTAAATAAAAAAGAAATTAAAAATAATTAAAAACGATAACTCACTGCGTAACAGTTAATACTGTTACGTAAAGGCTTAATGGTATAGTGCCAGGTGGTCCCCACCTTGGAACAATTGTCAAAATAAAATAAATCAAAAATAAATTAATTAATTAAATACAACACTGTTGAGGTAAGCCTTAGTGCTAATCTCTAAGGCTTAGTCACTAATCCTTGAGGTTTAGAGGTACAGTACACAATGATGACGTCAGCTAAATTGTCATTATGCGTGAACCCAAGTGCTACAGTGCAATATTTACGAAAATGCCACTGAAACCCTGTTCCACTACGGCTTAGTGGTATTGTCGCCTAAGACTTAATCAAAAGTGCCACGTGTCAAATGTTGATTGGCTGCACCCCGTGGATAAGATTTTTCTCTCTCCTCATCTCAACCGTCCGATCAGATTACATGCTAACGTGGCACGCTCACAACCCCACGATGAGAGTTCTAGCGAACCCGGGGTCGTCAAGTAATAATATAAAGTATGGACGACCCAAAAATACGGGGAAAACCCAAAAAATTCGGAGAGAGGACCTAAAGTTCCTCTGTGTTGGGCTTAACCCTTAACATCGTCTCTGTGTTGTCAAAATAGTGTACAGTGTTAAGTACTTAACAAGAACTATCGCTTAGTGCCTAAGCACTATCACTTAGTGAAAAAACACTATCGCTTAGTGTAACAGTGGTCCAGCGTGGAGAACACGCCAAAGTACTGTCGCTTAAAGCCTGTGCCGACACACTAACGCTTAGTGAAAATGCCTTAAGGCTTAGTGCCGATACACTAACGCTTAGTGAAAATGTCTTAAGACTTAGTGCCGACACTCTAAGGCTTAGTGCAAAAGCACTAAGGCTTACTGGAACATTAAGGCTTAATGGAACAGTGAATGATGACGTGACACAATCTCAGCCACACATTTTCTGCCGACATACTGTTGTCTAAAGCTTAGTGAAAAAGCACTAAGGCTTAGTGCAAAATCGTTAAGGCTTAGTGAAAAAGCATTAAGGATTAGCAAACAGTGTTTTGTCGGGGAATATTCCTGGAATATTCCCTCTTAAGGCTTAGTGAAAAGCACTAACGGCTAGTGGCACAGAAACCAAGAATTCAAATTTCAAATTATCCCGCCCATCACTGTCGCTTAAGGCCTAGGGAAAAAGCACTAAAGCTTAGGCCGACACACTAAGGCTTAGTGAAAAAGCCTTAAGGCTTAGTGTAAAAGCACTAAGGCTTAATGAGAATCAACTAATGCTTACACTGTTACTTTGGAGCCGTTGACAAGCCAACGCAATCGTTAAGGCATATCGTAATAGTTAAATGGATACGTTGCACAATCTCAGCCACACAAAAGCCGCCCTGCGGGCCCCGGGCTGCCAGTAATCTTATAAGAGTGTGGCAGCCCGAAAATTAGGAACAACCTCTTTATAAGAGGTACTAAATACCCCAATACTAAGGATAAGTTATTGAGGCCTCATTTGGGTTCATTTCTCTGAATCACTTTCTCTCTTTACTTTCTCTCTCTAGAAATTCTCTCTCAAGCTTAGCCATGGCGATTTCAATTCTTCGGCGATAATCTTCATCGGAATGCCTTCAGAAGATCAAAACCTGTAAATAGTCATCCATATTCTTCATCTATCGATGCTCGATCACTCATCGATCACTAATTTCTGATTTTTTCTGTCTGCAGAAACCTAGATCCGTCGAATCGCCGTCGCTGCTCCACCGTAGATCATCGGAAAACTCTCAGAACTTCAATTCAAGGTAAGTAATCTTCAATAACGTCGATTAAGCGATGATTCTTCACAAGATCGTAAACATTTTGATCCATTTTACAATAAAAATTACAACAAAAACATGTTTTTGATGGATAATTCATCCATTTTCCTATCATATTCTAAGAATAACAGGTATCTCTGTTCGATCTTCATCGTGTTCTTGGTTTGCTGCAGTTGCAGGTTCTTCTCTACAGATTTCTGGGCTTCATCTTCAAACTGTTCTTGGTGTTCTTGAGCTTCCGGCGAAGCCGTATTGATTGTGATCTTCAATACCATCACGAGTAGCTGTTTTCTTCTTGGCTTGATCTTGTCCCAGATGAATCTACAGAAGTCCAACATAGCTTGATTGTGACAACTCGTAATGTAAACCCACTTTGTGTAACGTTACGTGCTCACGTGAACTATGTTGGTTGAATGTTATGTTTATTTTATGTGAATGTATATTTATACAAGTGACCGACCGCACGAGACTCTCGAACGCACAACACCTACTTGAACGCACAAGGCCTTGGGCCGTATTCCTCGTAACCGGAACCAATGGGCAGCCCATTAGGGGTTTCGGCCCACTTCTCTTATACGTACATACACACAACTTTAGGAGGTTGTTCTCATTTGGTTACACAAAAACACAAGTTACAAAACCCTAGTGCTCTCTCCCCTCCTCTCAAACTCGACGGCGAACAACCTTTGGGATCGAAGATCTTGTCTTTCACTCGGCTCACCTCCCCTTGTTTGATTTCAATCGGTTAGTGGTTGATATTGATATGTTGTTAAATGATGTTGTGATTACATGATTGTATTAAAACCATTAGGATTGATTGTTATGATAAACAATATGAACCGTGTATAGATGTTCTTGTGGATCGAATTGCATGAGAATAACTTCAAACCGATTCAATGATGCTTGATTAAATTGTTGTTATGATATGCGTTCCGGATTGATAACTTGTTGTTGTGCTAGTGGATCGGGTTATGCATGTAATCGGCCGGTATGTGGTTATGTTTTAAGGTTTGATTCGATTGCATATTGATAGATATTGTTCATATGATCATACTAGGGTTCTGTTGGATGGAATGATAATTTGGTTAGCTTGATCGATTAAGGGTTGGAATAAAATCTTTGATTTTGTTAATTGATTGTAAACTTGGAAACTTTAAGAATAATTGTAACCAATTGCTTGAATTATGGGATATTAGTTAAACAATCCCACAAATCCGATCCCGAGCGCACAAGAGGCCGAACGCACAAGGCAACTCAGTCGCACAAGATCAGGTCATGCAAGACCTGATCTGATCGCACAAGCCGGTCACACAAAGTCAGTCGCACAAGACCACTAGGATCGCACAAGTGTAACGTTGGGCCGGATGAACAGTTTGGGCTGGATTAGCTCGATCGCACAACCCAATTGCGATCGCACAACTCGGCCGGACTGCACAAGTCGCTTCTACGTTATGTTTATCCTTGGGCCAATATGTTTTGGGCTTCTTATGTTGGGCCGGGTATAATTATGGGGCCGAACAGGCTATTTGATTACTGATGTTATTTGGGCCGGGTTAGTGACCAATCGCACAACCCATTGTGGATCGCACAAGCCTTGCGGATCGCACAAGGGGTTGGGCCGATTGTTAATGAGCCCAATTGTTTAGTCGCACATGTTTGAATATGTTAAACACCTGATTAACTGGAAACTGTTGCTATGATCTATACGTGTTTGAAAACGTGTAACTTATGTGAAACATACGTGCATTACTTGAACCAAACCTGACTTGTATGGTAATCCTGTTAGGACGTGTTTGATCACTTTTAATTCAAGTAACTTTGGTATAATCTGCCGAGCAAACCAAGGTGAGTTCATTGCATTTTCTCAAGCATGCGTCCCGGTGGTTTGGGACAACTGGTAAACATTTGGAAGGGAAACATTGGGTAAACAACTTAATCGGTTTTGGTTATTGCCTGGAGGGCAATGGGGGTAATTAGTTGATAGCGCTATTAGGTGGGAAACCTCACACCGGGCCGTAAGGACGGGCGTGAACTAATTATCTGAGTAGGGCTATGGTTGTTAGAGGCACACTCCTCAGATACATATGGGCACACTCCCTAGGGTATCTAACGATGGCAACATAGCAATCAGTCGTTAAGGGGTACCCACTCCCCGGATACACTTGGGCACACTCCCTAGGGTATCTAACATGAGCAACATCGTAACGCAACATTGAATCGCATTAACATACATCTGGTAACTCAACACGTTAACAAAACCTTGAACTCACCAGCGTAGTCTGACACACTTGTTTGCATGCTTGTAGGTCGTTAACCTTGGAACATGGACTTGCTATCTGGGAGTGCTGGAGTGGTCATGGATCGAAGCTATTGGTTTACTTACATTGATACATTGGTTTTAAGTTTATTTTGAAACGATTGCTAAACGACTTATCATATGCTTCCGCTACACGACTTTTATGAATTAATATTGTGTTTGACATTTAATCTTGGCCATTAAAGACATGTTTTATTTAAGTATTTACTATTGGTTCAATGTGATTGGTGGCTCAGACTCTGATGTGTACCACGCCTCGCGGGGTTTCCGCAGGTGGTATTTTGGGGGTGTTACAGTTTGGTATCAGAGCCACTGGTTATAGTGAACTAGGTTTTAAAACGTTTTGTAAAACCAGACTATAACCGAACAACTTCGAAAATCGATCATGACACTCAGCTCCAGATTGCAAGGTTCGTCTCTCTCACTTTATACATTACTTGCTTAGCAGTCACACACTCACAACGTATATCAACTGAAACATCTAACACCATAGCGACTTGATAGTGTGACACTACTCTTCGACTCATGTAAACCATAGACCTGTAATACCATCTGTTGTGTTATTTGAACGGGGGAAACTTCGAGCGCAAGCTAAGAGGCTCTGAGATGAACATGCAAATCGCCTTATTATTATGGGTGCACACTTAATAATAACGCGGGGTGCATGCAAGTCCCAGTGAGGCTTATCGAGCGTGAGAAGGGTTCTGCCTTACTATGTGTGAACTTGGTAGTACGTAAATATCAGTATGATCCTTGACTCCTATCTCATTTCGATTTCTAAATCAGTTTATTCCCAACTATAGAAACATGAGTGGACGAGGACACGGACGTGGCAACATCAACATGACTCAGGCTGAGTTGACTGACCTAATCAATACCCGCGTGGCTGAGGCCTTAGCAGCCTATCAAGCTGGTACGGAATGTACCAAGTACTCTTTACTCTTATACCACGTACACGTCTTTTCATTCCTATAATGTGTTTCCTCCCGTTATTTAGGTCAGCAAGCGCAACCTCAACCTAACCCGCCTGCGTGTACGTTCAAAATGTTTATGGACTGTAAGCCCCAGACCTTCACCGGGACTGAAGGGGATGTGGGACTTCTAAGATGGTTCGAGAAAGCAGAGTCTGTGTTTTCTATCTGTAACTGTCCCGCTGGGGACAGGGTGAAATATGTTGCGGGTACCTTGGCTGATGGTGCCCTAACATGGTGGAACGCCCAAGTACAGTTGTTGGGCATCGAGGCAGCGAATGCCATAACTTGGGAAGAGTTTAAAGAACTGATCAGGGAGGAGTACTGTCCTCGGGACGAGGTCCAGAAGCTGGAAAACGAATACTACGACTTGAAGATGGTTGGATCTGAAGTCGAAGCGTATGTGAAGCGATCATATGAACTGGCCGACATGTGCCCAAACTTGTCCCGGCCTATGTCTCGGAGGATTGAGTTATTCATCAAAGGGTTGCCTCCGCGTGTGAAGAGCTTGGTCACTGCAGCCCATCTCAATGATTTGACACAGATCGTTCGTCTGACTCACAAGATTGTGGATCAAGAGGTGGAAAGCGATTCGTTACCCCCGCGTATTTCGGCCACTACTACTGCTACACCCACTGCCACTGCGTCCGCTAATGATAACAAGCGGAAGTGGAGTGATTATGACAAAGCATCCAGTGCTGGCCAGACTCAGAAAAGGCCAGACAACAGCAACCGCAACATCAGCCAGTCGTCTTCTGTCAATCAAGGCCAGGGAAGTGGCCACAGCCAGGGTTCGTATGCAGGGAAGAAGCCACGATGTAACAAGTGTGGCTATCATCATTTCGGGTCGTGTACTCGGAAGTGTGACAGGTGTGGTAAGGCGGGCCATGAGGCCAGGGATTGTAGGGCCCCACAGCCTAAACACCAGCAGCAACAAAACCAGCAGAATCAGAGACAACAGGGACAACCACCCCAGCAGAACCAGGGTTTCAGGAAGGGGTGCTATCAGTGTGGTGATGAGGGTCACTTTAAGCGGGATTGTCCTCAGTTAAACCAGAACGCTAACGACAACAACCGCCCGAATAACAACAATGCTGGAAACAACAACAACAACAACGGCAACAACGGGGGTAATGGTGCTCGGGGCAGAGTGTTTCAGCTTGGAGCAGGGGATGCCAGGAATGACGGAAACGTTGTAACTGGTACGTTTCCTGTTAACAATCGTATTGCTTCTGTATTATTTGATTTGGGTGCCGATTGGAGTTACGTGTCCCTAGAGTTTAGTCAACGATTAGGGATAACCCCAACACCTTTAGAGGTTAAACAAGTAGTAGAACTAGCGGATGGTAAGACGATAGAAGCCTCGAATGTCCTTTTCGGGTGCAAACTAGATCTCGTGGGTCAGGTGTTTGATATTGACCTCCTACCCGTTACGCTCGGTAGTTTTGACTTAGTGGTAGGCATGGATTGGTTGTCTAAGCACCAAGCAGAAATTTTGTGTAAAGAGAAGATCGTGCGCATTCCTCTCCCTGATGGGGAGTCACTGTTAGTTCAAGGGCATCGTAGTGGGACGATGGCTGGGATTATCACGGCCATGCGTGCACAGCAGTATCTACAAAAGGGGTATCCTGCACTGTTAGCGTTAGTTACCAACGCTCAGTCTGAAGAAAGTAAGATCGAGGATCTACCAGTGGTGCGAGAATTCGTTGATGTATTCCCAGAGGAGCTACCAGGGTTACCTCCTCATCGTCAAGTAGAATTCCAGATTGATCTTGCGCCAGGAGCGGCTCCGATTGCTCGAGCCCCTTACCGGTTAGCACCTGGAGAGTTACAGGAGTTATCCAACCAACTACAGGAGTTGTTGGATAGGGGTTTCATTCGACCCAGTTCGTTGCCTTGGGGAGCCCCAGTTTTGTTCGTAAAGAAGAAAGACGGGTCATTCCGTATGTGTATCGACTATCGAGAGCTCAACAAGGTGACCATTAAGAACCGCTATCCGTTACCACGCATCGACGACTTGTTTGACCAGTTGCAAGGGTCAAGCTTCTATTCAAAGATCGACTTAAGGTCGGGTTATCACCAGGTAAGGGTTAGGGAAGAGGATGTTCCCAAGACAGCCTTTCGAACGCGCTACGGACACTATGAGTTTTTGGTCATGCCGTTTGGATTGACCAATGCACCAGCGGTTTTCATGGATCTCATGAACCGTGTATGCAAGCCGTATCTCGACGAGTTTGTTATAGTATTTATTGACGACATCTTAGTCTATTCGAAGAACAAGGAAGATCACGAGCGCCACCTACGTCTCATCTTGGAACTTTTGAGAAGAGAACAGTTGTATGCGAAATTTTCAAAGTGCGACTTTTGGATTCGAGAAGTGCACTTCCTTGGGCACGTTGTTAACGAGAAAGGGATACATGTGGATCCTGCGAAGGTGGATGCAGTTAAGAATTGGGCGGCACCAAAGACTCCGTCTGAGGTGCGACAATTTCTTGGTCTCGCAGGGTATTATCGTAGGTTCATTAAAGATTTCTCGAAAATCGCGCAACCTCTCACCTCGCTGACACAGAAGAACACAACATATTCTTGGGGGACGAAGCCAGGAAGAGGCCTTCCAGTTGTTAAAGCAGAAGCTTTGCAGTGCACCGATCTTGTCTTTACCAGAGGGCACCGAAGATTTTGTGGTATATTGTGACGCGTCAATTCAGGGTCTCGGTTGCGTGTTGATGCAACGCGAGAAGGTAATAGCTTATGCTTCTCGTCAGCTGAAGGTGCACGAGAAGAACTACACGACACACGACTTGGAGTTAGGAGCGGTGGTATTTGCGTTGAAGATTTGGAGGCACTATCTGTACGGTACCAAATGCACCATCTACACCGACCATAGGAGTCTCCAGCACATCTTCGACCAGAAAGAATTGAATATGCGACAGCGACGATGGGTGGAATTATTGAACGATTATGAATGTGCCATCAAGTATCATCCGGGCAAGGCGAACGTTGTAGCTGACGCCCTCAGCAGAAAGGATAATGCACCTAGGCGTGTACGAGCATTGCAACTCACGATCCAGTCCAACCTTCCTTCCCGGATACGCGACGCTCAGTTAGAAGCGTTGAAACCAGAGAACGTTCGAGCTGAAGCTTTGCGTGGCTCGAGACAACGACTAGAACGAAAGGGAGACGGTGCTTACTACGTAACCGGACGCATTTGGGTCCCATTCTTTGGCAACTTACGAGAACTTGTAATGGAAGAGGCACATAAGTCACGCTACTCTGTACATCCGGGATCAGATAAGATGTACCACGACCTGAAAACTACCTACTGGTGGCCCAGCATGAAGGCTCATATAGCAACCTACGTCAGCAAATGTTTGACTTGTGCTAAAGTCAAAGCAGAACATCAAAAGCCCTCGGGTCTACTG
This sequence comes from Helianthus annuus, assembly GCF_002127325.2. Lineage (NCBI taxonomy): Eukaryota > Viridiplantae > Streptophyta > Magnoliopsida > Asterales > Asteraceae > Helianthus > Helianthus annuus. The sequence continues at coordinate 151,051,933 of NC_035445.2, forward strand.
CAGCAACCAGAGATACCCACATGGAAGTGGGAACAGATCGCTATGGATTTCGTGACAGGACTACCAAGAACTCAGGCTGGGAATGACACTATTTGGGTGATTGTTGATCGCCTCACGAAATCAGCACACTTCCTAGCAATCAAGGAAACAGACAAGTTTTCTCAGCTGGCAGCAGTGTATCTTAAGGAAGTGGTTTCTAGGCATGGAGTGCCAACTTCTATCATTTCAGAGCGTGATCCGCGTTTCACTTCAGAGTTATGGCAGTCTATGCATAAATCGTTTGGTTCCCAACTCGACATGAGTACCGCTTATCACCCGTAGACGGATGGTCAAAGCGAACGCACCATCCAAACACTTGAAGATATGCTTCGGGCATGCGTACTCGACTTTGGAAAAGGATGGGAGAAGCACCTACCGTTGATAGAATTCTCCTACAACAACAGCTACCATTCAAGTATTAAGGCAGCTCCGTTCGAAGCACTGTACGGACGGAAATGCCGTTCACCTCTCTGTTGGCATGAGGTGGGTGATAGTCAGATCACAGGCCCTGAGTTTGTTCTTGAGGCATCAGAAAGCATTGTGCAGATCCGAAACCGTATGGCCGCAGCTCGCGACCGTCAGAAAAGCTACGCTGACAAGCGTAGTAAACCGCTGGAATTTGAAGTTAATGATCGCGTTATGTTAAAGGTTTCACCCTGGAAGGGTGTGGTGCGTTTTGGGAAACGCGGAAAACTAAACCCTCGTTATGTGGGACCGTTCAAAATTTTGGAACGAATTGGAAAGGTGGCCTACAGATTGGAATTACCTGCTGAGTTGGGTAATGTCCATGATGTATTTCACGTATCGCAGCTAAAGAAGTGTTTGGTTGATGAAACACTAGTAGTACCATTTCAAGAGCTGAAGATAGACGACAAATTGCAGTTTGTCGAAGAACCAATTGAGATTATGGATCGGGAGGTTAAAGTTGGTAAACACAGCCGTATACCAATTGTGAGAGTTCGTTGGAACTCAAAACGTGGTCCAGAGTTCACGTGGGAACGCGAGGACCAGATGAAACAGAAGTATCCACATCTGTTCCCCAACGACCAGGCGAAACCTAGCAAATCTAATGTTGATGCAACTAGTGAATTTTGGGACGAAATTCCCATTCAAGTGGGGGATGATGTGACACCCCAGGAAAACAAGCAAACGATATAACTTACCTAGTTTTAACTTATCTAGCTGCTTTAACTTATTTAGCTTTCTCAGTGAGTGCGTACCAAATTTCGGGACGAAATTTCTTTTTAGTTGGGGATACTGTGACAACTCGTAATTTAAACCCACTTTGTGTAACGTTACGTGCTCACGTGAACTATGTTGGTTGAATGTTATGTTTATTTTATGTGAATGTATATTTATACAAGTGACCCGACCGCACGAGACTCTCGAACGCACAACACCTACTTGAACGCACAAGGCCTTGGGCCGTATTCCTCGTAACCGGAACCAATGGGCAGCCCATTAGGGGTTTCGGCCCACTTCTCTTATACGTACATACACACAACTTTAGGAGGTTGTTCTCATTTGGTTACACAAAAACACAAGTTACAAAACCCTAGTGCTCTCTCCCCTCCTCTCAAACTCGACGGCGAACAACCTTTGGGATCGAAGATCTTGTCTTTCACTCGGCTCACCTCCCCTTGTTTGATTTCAATCGGTTAGTGGTTGATATTGATATGTTGTTAAATGATGTTGTGATTACATGATTGTATTAAAACCATTAGGATTGATTGTTATGATAAACAATATGAACCGTGTATAGATGTTCTTGTGGATCGAATTGCATGAGAATAACTTCAAACCGATTCAATGATGCTTGATTAAATTGTTGTTATGATATGCGTTCCGGATTGATAACTTGTTGTTGTGCTAGTGGATCGGGTTATGCATGTAATCGGCCGGTATGTGGTTATGTTTTAAGGTTTGATTCGATTGCATATTGATAGATATTGTTCATATGATCATACTAGGGTTCTGTTGGATGGAATGATAATTTGGTTAGCTTGATCGATTAAGGGTTGGAATAAAATCTTTGATTTTGTTAATTGATTGTAAACTTGGAAACTTTAAGAATAATTGTAACCAATTGCTTGAATTATGGGATATTAGTTAAACAATCCCACAAATCCGATCCCGAGCGCACAAGAGGCCGAACGCACAAGGCAACTCAGTCGCACAAGATCAGGTCATGCAAGACCTGATCTGATCGCACAAGCCGGTCACACAAAGTCAGTCGCACAAGACCACTAGGATCGCACAAGTGTAACGTTGGGCCGGATGAACAGTTTGGGCTGGATTAGCTCGATCGCACAACCCAATTGCGATCGCACAACTCGGCCGGACCGCACAAGTCGCTTCTACGTTATGTTTATCCTTGGGCCAATATGTTTTGGGCTTCTTATGTTGGGCCGGGTATACTTATGGGGCCGAACAGGCTATTTGATTACTGATGTTATTTGGGCCGGGTTAGTGACCAATCGCACAACCCATTGTGGATCGCACAAGCCTTGCGGATCGCACAAGGGGTTGGGCCGATTGTTAATGAGCCCAATTGTTTAGTCGCACATGTTTGAATATGTTAAACACCTGATTAACTGGAAACTGTTGCTATGATCTATACGTGTTTGAAAACGTGTAACTTATGTGAAACATACGTGCATTACTTGAACCAAACCTGACTTGTATGGTAATCCTGTTAGGACGTGTTTGATCACTTTTAATTCAAGTAACTTTGGTATAATCTGCCGAGCAAACCAAGGTGAGTTCATTGCATTTTCTCAAGCATGCGTCCCGGTGGTTTGGGACAACTGGTAAACATTTGGAAGGGAAACATTGGGTAAACAACTTAATCGGTTTTGGTTATTGCCTGGAGGGCAATGGGGGTAATTAGTTGATAGCGCTATTAGGTGGGAAACCTCACACCGGGCCGTAAGGACGGGCGTGAACTAATTATCTGAGTAGGGCTATGGTTGTTAGAGGCACACTCCTCGGATACATATGGGCACACTCCCTAGGGTATCTAACGATGGCAACATAGCAATCAGTCGTTAAGGGGTACCCACTCCCCGGATACACTTGGGCACACTCCCTAGGGTATCTAACATGAGCAACATCGTAACGCAACATTGAATCGCATTAACATACATCTGGTAACTCAACACGTTAACAAAACCTTGAACTCACCAGCGTAGTCTGACACACTTGTTTGCATGCTTGTAGGTCGTTAACCTTGGAACATGGACTTGCTATCTGGGAGTGCTGGAGTGGTCATGGATCGAAGCTATTGGTTTACTTACATTGATACATTGGTTTTAAGTTTATTTTGAAACGATTGCTAAACGACTTATCATATGCTTCCGCTACACGACTTTTATGAATTAATATTGTGTTTGACATTTAATCTTGGCCATTAATGACATGTTTATTTAAGTATTTACTATTGGTTCAATGTGATTGGTGGCTCAGACTTTGATGTGTACCACGCCTCGCGGGGTTTCCGCAGGTGGTATTTTGGGGGTGTTACATTGATCTTCTTCTACGGCGGAGGAATGACGGAGCTCTGTTTTCTGCAGATAAAGAAAATATCACAAATTAGTAATGTGATTAATCTTCAATTCGTCGACTTTGTATGATGATTACTTACCTGTAATCGAAGTTCATATGCTATTCCGATGATCTATGGCGGAGCAGCGACGGCGATACGACGGAGCTAGGTTTTCTGCAGATACAGAAAACTGTACAAATTAGTAAAAGATTTGTGAAGAATCGTTGATTAATCGACGGTATTGAAGATTACTTACCGGTAATCGAAGTTCTGAAGGTATTCCGATGATCTACGGCGGAGCAGCGACGACAATTCGACTGAGCTAGGTTTCTACAGACAGAAATCATCAGAAATTAGTGATCGATGAGTGATCGAGCATCGGTAGATCAAGAATATGCATGATTACTTACAGGTTTTGATCTTTTGAAGGCATTCCGATGAAGATTATCGCCAGAGATTTGAAATCGCCATGGATGAGTTGAGAGAGAATTTCTAGAGAGATAAAGTAGAGAGAGAAAGTGATTCTGAGAAATGAACCCAAATGAGGCCTCAATAACTTATCCTTAGTATTGGGGTATTTAGTAACTCTTATAAAGAGGTTGCTCCTAATTTTCGGGCTGCCACACTCTTATAATATTACTGGCAGCCCGGGGCCCGCAGGGCAGCTTTTGTGTCGCTGAGATTGTGCCACGTGTCCATTTTACTGTTACGATAGGCCTTAACGATTGCGTTGACTGGTCAACGGCTCAAAGGTAACAGTGTAAGCCTTAGTGGATTCTCATTAAGCCTTAGTGCTTTTACACTAAGCCTTAGTGCTTTTGCACTAAGCCTTAAGGCTTTTTCATCAAGCCTTAATGTGTCGGCCTAAGCCTTAGTGCTTTTTCCCTAAGCCTTAAGCGACAGTGATGGGCGGGATAATTTGAAATTTGAATTCTTGGTTTCTGTGCCACTAGCCGTTGGTGCTATTCACTTAGCCTTAGTGCTTTTGCACTAAGCCTTAAGACATTTTCACTAAGCCTTAGTGTGTCGGCACAGGCCTTAAGCGACATTACTTTAGCATGTTCTCCACGCTGGACCACTATTACACTAAACGATAGCGATTTTTCACTAAGCGATAGTGCTTTTTCTCTAAGCCTTATGCGACAATGCATATACGCTCCTCCAAGCCTTAAGCGACAGTGTTTAACCATGGTTAAGTATTTTTAATTACACTGTTTGTCCTTCAAGTTTGAAGAATTGTCATTTTTAGTCACTGTACTTTTCCGGTCAGAAATTTGAATTTTCCGGTTGCTTTCCAATCAGATTTTTTGTGGCGGTTTTCATCGCTAAATTTTGAATTGTTTTCGTCGCTAAATTTTGAATTGTTTTTTTTAATTATATCTTCAGAGATACTTTAATTAAGTAATTAATTTATTAATTATGAGTGTTTACTAGGATCATTAATCATGTTTAACATGTTAATTAATATATGTTATCGGCCTCAGTTGTTGTTGATAAAGCTAGGTGTTTAACAATGAATAATTACTTAAGTAATTTAACATTAGTTTCTGGGTTTAATCTGTTGAAGTGTTTGCAGTTTGCAAAGTGGTTATTGTTAGGTAATTATCCTTAAGGGTAATCATCAACACTGTTCTCTTCGATTAATTGTGTCATTAGTGTCTTCAAGTGTTGCCTGCAGACAGTTTGGTCTGTCTGCAAGTGCCATTTTCAAGTATTGCCGTCATTAGTGTTAACTTAACACAGTTAAGTGTAATTATCTAACATATACTACCATTCTTAATGATGGCCCCGCAAGGGGCTTTTGCCCTTAGTCTGTAATTAGTCAAGTTAATGGTAATTAACTGCGTCATTAGTATCTGCAAGTGTTTTCTGCAGACAGTTTGGTCTGTTTGCAAGTGTCATTAAGGGTAATTAGTATTTTTAATCAATCAATCATTCATTAATTAATCAATCATTCATTAATTAATGAGTTATTAATTAATCATAATCCCATTGATGCAATAATAATTTAAATAAAATACAATTAAAATTAACCTTGTCCTTAGTCCGTAATCAGTCATTTTGTCCTTAATTCCGCATTATTGCATTTATGGATCAATAATTATAATAATTTTAAATTAAAATAATAAAATTTTAATTTCTGGGTTTGATCTTCAAGCTGTTCTTGAGTGCCGTAGACATTTTGATCCATTTTACAATCAAAATTATAACAAAAACATGTTTTTATTTGTCCAGATTTCATCCATTTCCTTAGCATAGGATATTGATGACAGATTTCTAGGCTTGATCTTCATCGTGTTCTCAATTTCCTGCAGTTGCAGGTGGTTCTGTACACTTTGCTTCAATTTCAAACAGTTCTTGCTGCTATTGACTTTCCGGCGAAGCCGTGCAGATCTTCCTGATCTACAATACGATTAGCAGTAGCTGTTTTCTTCTTGCTTTGTGGTTGTTGCAGATGAATCTGCAGAAATCGATCATAGCTTGATCTTCGATTTCAATATTGGTCTTCTTCTACGGCGGAGCTACGACGGCGATACGACGGAGCTCTGTTTTCTTTAGAGAGAGAAAACAGTAGAAACTAGTAATAGATTTGTGAAGAGTCGTCGATTAATCGAAGGTATTGAAGATTACTTACCGGTAATCGATGTCTGAAGGTATTCCGATGATCTACGGTGGAGCAGCGACGGTGATTCGACGGAGCTAGGTTTCTGCAGACAGAAAACAGTAGAAATTAGTGATCGATGAGTGATTAGTCATTGATTAATCCAATGGAATGATGATTACTTACAAGTATTGATCTTCCGAAGGCATTCTGAAGATGATCTATGGCGGAGCAACGACAGAGCCACGGCGGAGATCGGGCAGAGCTCCGCCATCTAGAGAGGATTTTGGGAGTGAACCCAATTCTCAAAAACTTTATATCCTATTATTGGGGTATATAGATGCTCTTATATAGACGAGGGGTGTGTCTTTCTGGGCTGCTCACTCTTATAATATTACTGGCAGCCCGGGGCCCGCAAGGCAGCAAACGTGTGGCTGAGATTGTGCCACGTCAGCATTTTACTGTTCCGGGCAGCGTTAAGCCTTAATTATGCTGCCCAAAGCCTTAAAGATTTTGCACTAAGCCTTATTACTTTTTCACTAAGCTTTAGTGCTTCTGGACTAAGCCTTAAGGCTGTTTGACTAAGCCTTAGCGTGTCGGCACAAGCCTTAGTGCTTTTTCACTAAGCCTTTGCCAGTTGTCACCAGTTGTCACATCACTGTTCCATTAAACCTTAAGGCATTTGCACTAAGCCTTAGTGCTTTTTCACTAAGCCTCATACTACAATATGTTGTCAGAAAATGTGTGGCTGAGATTGTGCCACGTCATCATTCATTGTTCAATTAAGCCTTAATGTTCCAGTAAGCCTTAGTGATTTTGCACTAAGCCTTAAGACTTTTTCACTAAGCGTTAGTGTGTCGGCACAAGCCTTAGTGCTTTTTCACTAAGCGTTAGTGTGTCGGCACAGGCCTTAGGCGATAGTACCACTAAGCCTTAACGATTTTGCACTAAGCTTTAAGTGACAGTGATGGGCGGGATATTTTGAAATTTGAATTCTCGATTAGTGTGCACTAAGCTTAGTGCTTTTTCACTAAGCCTTAGCGATTATGGACTAAGCCTTATGCGACAGTGAATATACGCTCCCCCAAGTCTTAAGCGACAGTGTTTTCCGGTGAGGATTCCGGCCAGATTTGAATTTTCCGGCGTGTATTCCGGCGAGACTTTTAGTGATGGTTTTTCGTCGCTAAATTTTGAATTTGTTTTTTTATTAATTTAAACATGATAATTACCAAACTTCTTGGCTTGATCGTGTTCCTGATGAATCTATAGAAGTCCAGCATAGCTTGATCTTCTTCTACGGCGAAGCAACGACAGAGCTCTGTTTTCTGCAGATACAGAAAATATCGTAAATTAGTAATGTATTATTGATTAATCGTCGATTAATCAACTTTGTATGATGATTACTTACCGGTAATTGAAGTTCTGATGTTATTCCGATGATCTACGGCGGAGCAGCGACGGCGATACGACGGAGCTAGGTTTTCTGCAGATACAGAACACAGTACAAATTTGTAATAGATTTGTGAAGAATCGTCGATTAATCGACAGTATTGAAGATTACTTGCCGGTAATCAAAGTTCTGAAGGTGTTCCGATGATCTACGGCGGAGCAGCGACGGCGATTCGATGGAGCTAGGGAGCTAGGTTTCTGCAGACAGAAAACATCAGAATTAGTGATCGATGAGTGATCGAGCATCGATAGATCAAGAATATGGACGATTACGTACAGGTTTTGATCTTCTGAAGGCATTCCGATGAAGACTATCGCCGGAGATTTGAAATCGCCATGGCTGAGGTTGAGAGAGAATTTCTAGAGAGAGAAAGTAGAGAGAGAAAGTGATTCCGAGAAATAAACCCAAATGAGGCCTCAATAACTTATCCTTAGTATTGGGGTATTTAGTACCTCTTAAAAAGAGGTTGCTCCTAATTTCGGGCTGCCACACTCTTTTAAAATTACCGGCAGCCCGGGGCCCGCAGGGCGACTTTTGTGTGGCTGAGATTGTACTACATGTCCATTTTACTGTTACGATAGGTCTTAACGATTGCGTTGACTGGTCAATGGCTCCAAAGTAACAGTGTAAGCCTTAGTGGATTCTCATTAAGCCTTAGTGCTCTTGCACTAAGCCTTAGTGTGTCGGCCTAAGCCTTAGTGCATTTTCCCTAAGCCTTAAGCGACAGTGATGGGCGGGATAATTTGAAATTTGAATTCTTGGTTTCTGTGCCACTAGCCGTTAGTGCTTTTCACTAAGCCTTAGTGCCTTTGCACTAAGCCTTTGAGTGTTGGCAGTAAGCCATAAGACAATTTCACTAAGCCTTAGTGTTGTTGGGGTTGAACTTTGTTTATTCAGATCATCATCATCATTCTGATGATGTAAACGTCTGTTGGCAGCGGACATACTTGACATACTTGAACAAACAATAACGAATGAATGGACAGACAATTATCGAAGAGGATTGAATGTCTTGGTACCGGTTAATGTTGCCGGTCCTTACATTTATATACTTGACAAATTTGGCGGTTAATTGAGGCGGGAAAACTGTCATAGGCAGTTTCGAATATACCCGCTTATTATACCCACCATAACTTATCATTATAATCCGAGTTCTAGCTAATACGAATATAAGTACATATACATATCATAAATTAAGTTTAATCGTTTCTTCTAATACTTCCCCCTAAACTTAATTACGTTTAGTAACACCCTTAAGAACACTTGCATTTGCTTCTTCAACAGCTTTTCTTGCATGATCAAAGTTGAATTTTCTTCTTTTCTTGTGTGCATTCCATGCTCCTTCCCAACTGTTTTCAGCATACAGCGCATACGATTCCATTCCAGTTGCCTCCTTGATTTCTTCAGCACTTGTGCTCCTTCCGAGACTGCATTCAGGTACATCTTCCCTTTCCTTCATTCTTTCTGATTTGTTGGCTCTTGTCTGCACGTCTTTAAACTTGTAATAATACACTAGGATATCTAAATACATGGCATAAACGGTCCGCATGTATTCACCATCCTTGTATTCAAAGCCCATGTCTTTAGTGATAATCGGCCAGAGATTATCTTCGGTTACACTGTTGTAACCACCATCCCGTTCCACAATCATGTACAGACTCAGCAAATCAACTTTTCTGTTCTCGGTCATCACCGGAGGCATTGGCCTTGTGGTTATGCCCAGGAAAGTTATAACAAACCAAGACACCATTTCGTCGAATTTCTTTTCTAGTTCGTACTTGTAATGGAACACAAACTTGCCATCCTCTAACATATTTAACAGATTTACACAATCTTTGAAATCATTGAATTCCAAAGCCCTTATAATCATCACACTCCAATCCGTTTCATCGGAGGAAACGTGTAAATCTTCAAAATAGGAATTAAGGTATTCCTCTTTATATTTTTCATTTACATCATTCAACCTTATCACCTTTTGTTTTTCTTTTAGGCCTAATTCATCTTCCTTTGACAGCCCCGTTATTTCATTGACAGTGTTATTGATAGGAGATGAGAACATAGGAAATATTTTGCAAGTATCTCCATCCTTTTTAACCGTAAAGCCTTGCATTGTTAACTGATTTAGACTGAGTACATTTCTATCTAATTCCGGTGTGTATAAGACACCCTGAATCAACGACCTTTCATTATTGGACTTGACTTCTACAACCCCTATGCCCCGCATAAACAAGAAATCGTTTTCCCCCGAGTTGGTTTCAACCCCCACTAAATGTTTGATACGCTTGAAAACATTTAGATTACCGGCATAGTGTTGTGTAAATGAAAGACTAACATACCATATGTCTCCCCACGTACCACCCTCTGATCCAGTCACAATCATCTCGTTCCTTTCTTCTACAGATTCCCTTTGTTTTCGTATCCCTGCATTTACCGCTTGAGAGACAAGTTGTGTGTTTTCATCATTCTCCTTTGATTTGCAGTCGTATATGAAGTGGCCTGGGCGATGACAGTAATAACACAATTTTGTCCGATGAACTTTCTTTTGCAGTCTGGTTTCTTCATCTTGGCAGTGTTGGCATGGAAGGGTTGTCACCGTGGCTCTGATACCACATGTTGGGGTTGAACTTTGTTTATTCAGATCATCATCATCATCATCATTCTGATGATGTAAACGTCTGTTGGCAGCGGACATACTTGACATACTTGAACAAACAATAACGAATGAATGGACAGACAATTATCGAAGAGGATTGAATGTCTTGGTACCGGTTAATGTTGCCGGTCCTTACATTTATATACTTGACAAATTTGGCGGTTAATTGAGGCGGGAAAACTGTCATAGGCAGTTTCGAATATACCCGCTTATTATACCCACCATAACTTATCATTATAATCCGAGTTCTAGCTAATACGAATATAAGTACATATACATATCATAAATTAAGTTTAATCGTTTCTTCTAGTAAGTGTGTCGGCAGAGGCCTTTAGCGACAATACTTTGGCGTGTTCTACATGCTGGACCACTATTACACTAAGCGATAGTGCTTTTTCACTAAGCAATAGGGATTTTTCACTAAGCGATAGTGCTTTTTCTCTAAGCCTTATGCGCCAGTGAATTTACGCTCCTCCAAGCCTTAAGCGACAGTGTTTAACCATGGTTAAGTATTTTTAATTGCACTGTTTGTCCTTCAAGTTTGAAGAATTGTCATTTTTAGTCCCTGTACTTTTCCGGTCAGAAATTTGAATTTTCCGGTTGCTTTCCGGTCAGATTTTTGTGGCGGTTTTCGTCGCTAAATTTTGAATTGTTTTTTTTAATTATATCTGCAGAGTTACTTTAATTAAGTAATTAGTTTATTAATGACGAGTGTTTAATAGGCTCATTAATCATGTTTAACATGTTAATTAATATATGTTATTAGCCTCAGTTGTTGTAGTTGTTGTTGATGAAGCTAAGTGTTTAACAATGAATAATTACTTATGTAATTTAACATTAATTTCTGGGTTTAATCTGTTGAAGTTGTTGCTGTTTGCAAAGTGGTTGTTGTTAAGTAATTATACTTATAGGTAAACACCAACACTGTTCTCTTCGATTAACTGTGTCATTAGTGTCTACAGGCAACTGAGTAAGGCTTAGTGAAAGCGCGTGATCAAATTTAAATTTGAGTAAGCGCGTGATTTGAGTTATTTGCCTGCAGAAGCGATATCAAATTTTTGATAACTAGTTAACTATTCCACAAAGTACTAATTAATTAATTTACTAATTAATTAACAAAATATATCGCTTAATTAATTTACTAATTAATTAATTTACACAGAAGTACTATCGCTTTTGCACTAAGCGATAGTATTCTGTGTAAGGCTTTAAGTACTAATCACAAATAACTCAGCCGTTCACTACGAAAATTTGAATTCTGTGTAAGGCTTTAAGTACTAATCACAAATAACTCAGCCGTTCACTACGAAAATTTGAATTCTGTGTAAGGCTTTAAGTACTGAGCTAAGGCTTAGTGAAAATAACTGAGTTAATACTTAACGGTTTTCGTCGCTAAATTTGAATTCTTTTCGTCGCTAAATTCTGAATTGTTTTTTAATTAAATTATGTTAATATATCCTGCTGTCCATACTTAATCAATAAATTTATTTTATTTTTACTGATTGAAACTGTGCTGAATGTTTTGTAGTGCTATCTACCATGTATGAAGTTAATCATGATTAACGTACAGTGGCTTTGTTTTGGTGTAGTTGATTAGTCTAATTATGTTCTGATACTTAGTTTATTTCTTCTCATTTTCAGGATGCTTGTAACTGAAGAAGATGAAAAGGAAGATCGTGTCGTGTCCGTTCTTTGTTCATGTCCTCACTAATCCTGTAGGCTGGTTGTGTTCTAGTTGTGTAATTAATAATATAATATTATTAGTTATTAAGTTAATCTGTGATTAACGTCGTGTTTTACTTTGAATATTATAGTTTAGTGTGTTTGTAGTCCTGGACTTGTACACTGTTGAAGTGAGTCAAAATAGTGTTTGGCTTGTTTGCAAGTTTTGCCTGCAGATAGTTTGATCTGTCTGCAAGTGGGTCAAAACAATGTTTTGTCTGTCTGTAAGTGTCCTTAATGTCATGTTTTACTTATTTGTGGTTTAGGATTACCCTTAATGACGCTGAGACTAAGCTCGTTAATCACGTTCACTTGATACCTTTACCTTAATCGTCCGTGCAGCGGATCGTTAGCCACAATTAACTGTAATTTAAGCCTTTTTGGTCCTTCTGCAAGTCTAATGACTTGCAGTTTTGGTCTATCTGTAAACCTGCATTTTGCAGATGATGATGTTGATTTTGTGATCAAGCACTTAATTATCTTTTTTTAATTAATTAATTCCGTGGTTTCATCTTCAATGTGTTCTTCAGTTACTAGGAAATTTGTACAGACATGTAATCACAATGCAATTAACAGTAGATTTTTTGAATTCAAAATGCATTTTACAGTATGCTGTTTCCGATCATCATGTTCTAACTATTCCGACATAGCCAGTCTGAATCTAATTATAAATGTATTCCGGCAAAGCCGATCTGAATCTAACTACAATGAGTTTCCTAAACTAATTTCGACATCTTTTTCCTGCTAATTTGTTCATCGTCTTCTTGTTCTTCTTCTCTTAGCCGTAGATCATCGTCTTCTTCGATGATGGTCTTTCTTTTCAGGTTGACATGTACCTAAACCTCCGGCGAAGCTTTGTCTTCTCCGATGATCTGTGTATCTTCCGTCGAAGATTCCGACAAAGCTTTCGAAGATTCTTATTCAACCTTGTAATCCCTTTGAATTGTATTCGGCTCTGCAGAACTTACGTATGTCTGTTGTAGTCCCTTAGCGCCATCTGCAAGTAGTTTCTTCTTCCAATGAGTTGCAGGTTTCTTCTTCTGTAGAGTAAACCCTAGTTTCGTCGTCGGTGAGTTGCAGGTTTCTTCTCGAGTCAGCATCGTCGTCTCTGTGTTGTCGTCTTCGTATACGATCATCGTTGTTGCCGATCATCGTCTTCAGAACGGTGATAGATGTAGATTATCACCGGAGTTTTGAAATCGCCATGGCTTCGCCTCCGGGAGAGGATTTTGGGAGTGAACCCAATTCTCAAAATCTTTATATCCTATTATGGGGTATATAGATGCTCTTATAGAGACGAGGGGTGAGTCCTTAAGCGCTGCCACACTCTTATAGTATTATTGGCAGCACGTGGGTCCGCTAGGACGCGATCGGACGACTGAGATTGTTTAACGTCAGCGTTTACTGTTCTACAAAGCCTTTATTTCTGGATTAAGCCTTAATGAGCGCGTGGGCGCGTGGATTTATTGTACCACTAGCCGTTAGTGCTTTTTCACTAAGCCTTAAAGTTTTTGAAATTGCAATTTAGTCCCTGACACTAAGCCTTAGCACTTTTTAACTAAGCCTTAACAATTTTGGACTAAGCCTTAAGGAAAACCTTCTAGAAGGTTCATTATTCCATTAAGCTTTAGTGCTCTTGCACTAAGCCTTAGTGTGTCGGCCCAAGCCTTAGTGTGTCGGCATTAAGCCTTAGAGTGTCGGCACAGGCCTTAGTGTTTTTTCACTAAGCCTTAGTGAATGTGTGTGAGCCGACAAGTTACTGTGCTTGAAGTATTGTGGTGGTATGTCATCGATGATGTTGTAGTCAGCGTTGTTTGAGAAGACTTTTTTGTTGAGGTCCAATTGCCACATATGTAGTTATGTCTTCCCATGGATCTTGCCCACATTGTTTTGCCTGTTCTGGAATTACCTTCTATGATTACTGACTTTGGTCTCACCGGCCGTGCAGCGGCTTGTATACCAAAGTATGAATCTGCCCATTCTTGCAGGTCTTCTAGTACATTAGTGAAGCTTGATAACGGGAATGGACATACCCATGGAGCTGTAGGTATTTCATAGACTCTATCCAGGTTGAAGTTGATGTTGTGATGCTGTAAGAGAAAGTCTCTGGGTTGTTCATCTCTAATAACCTGCAATGCCTCGTCTTTAGCGTTGCACACCAGTGCTCTGCCGTATGTTGTGTTGGGATCGAAATTCTGATTTCTGGTAGATGTTCCATGTTTCTGAAACATCCCCCAGTCGATTACATCACCGTCTTTCTGCATGTATCTTCTGACAAAGAAACTGGATTTAGCAGACTGTATGTATGGATGACAAATTTCAGACGTATTTGGGTGATTGAGGTCAAAGAATCTTGGATTTTGACATTTGAATTTCTTTTCCATCTGCATCAAAACATGAAGATGAGGCTTGTCGTCTTCGTGCAGTTCTATGCAGATAGCGATATATATACTTGATCGCTGAAGGAATTGGTAGAACTTTCAGTTGTTCAAGATAATATTCTTTGGATACATAGCATTTTGGGTATGTGATGAAGTAGTTCTTGGCATTGACAAGAAACTTTCATGTTGTTTCTGCTGCTCTCATGGCGGAGATCGGGCAAAGCTCCGGCTTCTAGAGAGGATTTTGGGAGTGAACCCAATTCTCAAAATCTTTATATCCTATTATTGGGTTATATAGATGCTCTTATATAGACGAGGGGTAGTGTTTCCGGGCTGCCACACTCTTATAATATTACTGGCATCCCGGGGTCCGCATGGCGGATTTTGTGTGGCTGAGAACGTGCCACGTCAGCATTCACTATTGCATTAAGTCTTAACTGTATCACTAAGCCATAAGAGTTTTGGACTAAGCCTTAAGCCGAAGGTTCTAGAATGTTTACTAAGCCTTAGTGCTTTTGCACTAAGCGTTAGTGTGTCGGCCCAAGCCTTAGTGCTTTTTCACTAAGCGTTAGTGTGTCGGCACAAGCCTTAGTGTTTTTTCACTAAGCCTTAGTGCTTTTGCACTAAGCCTTAAGCCGAAGGTTTTAGAATATTTACTAAGCCTGCTTTTTCACTAAGCTTTAGTGCTTTTGCACTAAGCCTTAACGATTTTGGACTAAGCCTTAAGCCAAAAGTTCTAGAATGTGTCCTGTTCCATTAAGCGTTAGTGTGTCAGCACAAGCCTTAGGCTACAGTGTTGGTCGTGATAATTTGAAATTTGAATTTATTTGTTACCAGAAGACGAAAATATTTACCGGTTTAGCCGGTTTTTTTAATTAGTGTAAAATAATTACTTTTAAAAGTTAATAATCGTTTTTATGTAATTTTTAATTTGATTAAATGCATGAATGGAATGCATGCATAATTTACTAGCCATGTGTTAGTCAAGTCCATCTAGAAATCAAGATTGAACCAGCAAATATAGTTAGTTGTTTTTTGGCCATGTGTTATATATTTTCTATTTTTGGTAGCCTATATATACATATGCATATTTCCATTTACATGCCAACATTATAGAGTTCAATTTAGGAGAGCCGATGCCCCTTAACGAGCAACCGTTGCTTGCTCCTGCCGTTGTGCTTTGTAATATTAGCATCTTGTATTTCAATGGTGGCACTCCAATTTTTTATTGTATGGGTTGAGGCTTTGCAAGCCGAAGCTGATGCTTTGTTCGAGTCATTTAATGCTGCTGGTCAGCCGGTTGGCGAAGAGGTGATTAACGAAGCTGAGCCAATGCCTGACTTCAGGCGATTGTAGATGGTTCTAGTGCATTAGACTCGGAATTTGTAACGAGATGTACTCTTTATCATTAATAAAGTCTATGCTTTTGTTAATCTTGTATTTGTGTTTTGTAATATATTGTTTATGTTTTGCATTTCTATGTTAATTTGTTACAAATTGTTGATATAACGAAGCACAGTAACTTGTTGACTCGAGAAGAAACCTTTACAAATTGTTCATGTCCTCACTAATGTTGTAGACTGGTTGTGTTCTTGTTGTGTAATTAATAATATAATATTATTAATTATTAAGTTAATCTATGATTAACGCCGTGTTTTACTTTGAATATTATAGTTTAGTGCGTTTGTAGTCCTGGACTTGTACACTGTTGAAGTGGGTTAAAGTAGTGTTTGGCTTGTCTACAAGTTTTGCCTGCAGATAGTTTGATCTGTCTGCAAGTGGGTCAAAACAATGTTTTGTCTGTCTCCAAGTGTCCTTAATGTCGTGTTTTACTTATTTGTGGTTTAGGATTACCCTTAATGACGCTGAGACTAAGCTTGTTAATCACGTTCACTCGATACCTTTACCTTAATCGTCCGCGCAGCGGATCATTAACCACAGTTAACTGTAACTTAATCCTTTTTGGTCCTTCTGCAAGTCCAATGACTTGCAGTTTTGGTCTATCTGCAAACCTGCATTTTGCAGATGATGATGCTGATTATCAAGCAGTTAATTAACTTTATTAAAATTAATTAGTTAATTAATTAATTCCGTGGTTTCATCTTCAATGTGTTCTTCAGTTACTGGGAAATTTGTACAGACATGTAATCACAATGCAATTGTCAGTATATTTTTTAATTCAGATAGTGAAATGCAGTTACAATATGCTGTTTCCGATCATCATGTTCTAACTATTCCGGCAAAGCCGGTCTGAATCTAATTACAAATGTATTCCGGCAAAGCCGATCTGAATCTAATTACAATTAGTTTCCTAAACTTATTTCGACATCTTTTTCCGGCTAATTTGTTCATCGTCTTCTTGTTGTTCTTCTCGTAGCCGTAGATCATCGTCTTCTTCGATGATGGTCTTTCTTTTCAGGTTGACCTGTACCTGAACCTCCGGCGAAGCTTTGTCTTCTCCGATGATCTGTGTATCTTCCGTCGAAGATTCCGACAAAGCTTTCGAAGAATCTTCTTCAACCTTGTAATCCCTTTGAACTGTATTCGGCTCTGTAGAACTTAGGTATGTCTGTTGTAGTCCTTTAGCGACATCTGCAAGTAGTTTCTTCTTCCAATGAGTTGAAGGTTTCTTCTTCTGCAGAGTAAACCCTAGTTTCGTCATCGGTGAGTTGCAGGTTTCTTCTCGAGTCAGCATCATCGTCTCTGTGTTGTCATCTTCGTATACGTATACGATCATCGTTGTTGTCGATCATCGTCTTCAGAATGATGATAGATGAAGATTATCGCCAGAGTTTTGAAATCGCCATGGCTTCGCCTCCGAGAGAGGATTTTGGGAGTGAACCCAATTCTTAAAATCTTTATATCCTATTATTGGGGTATATAGAAGCTCTTATATAGACGAGGGGTGAGTCCTTAAGCGCTGCCACACTCTTATAATATTACTGGCAGCGCATGGGTCTGCTAGGACGCGATCGGACGGCTGAGATTGTGCCATGTCAGCATTTACTGTTCTACTAAGCCTTTATTTTTGGATTAAGCCTTAATGAGAGCGTGGACGCGTGGATTTACTGTACCACTAGCCGTTAGTGCTTTTTCACTAAGCCTTAAAGTTTTTGAAAATGCAATTTAGTCCCTGGCACTAAGCCTTAGAACTTTTTCACTAAGCCTTAACAATTTTGGACTAAGCCTTAAGGAAAACCTTCTAGAAGGTTCACTATTCCATTAAGCTTTAGTGCTCTTGCACTAAGCCTTAGTGCTTTTGCACTAAGCCTTAAGGTTGTTTCACTAAGCCTTAGTGTGTCGGCCCAAGCCTTAGTGTGTCTGCACTAATTCTTAGAGTGTCGGCACAGGCCTTAGTGCTTTTTCACTAAGCCTTAGCGAAAGCGCGTGAGCCGACAAGTTACTGTGTCACTAAGCCGTCTGATCGAGTAATTGTGTATTAGCTCAGTACTTAACACAGTACTTAACTACTTAACTGCGATCTGTGTTACACTACATTTGAGTTATTTGCCCGCAGGCACTAATGAATTAACACAATACTTAAAGCCTTACACATAAATAATTAGTTTAAATTATTTAAAATAGCTGAGTTATTTATTAATTTACTAATTAATTAATAAATAAATTAATTAAAAAAAGAAATTATTAATAAAAAAGAAATAATTAATTAAAAATTAATTAAAGAAAAAAGAAATTAAAAATAATTAAAAACGATAACTCACAGCGTAACAGTTAATACTATTACGTAAAGGCTTAATGGTATAGTGGCAGGTGGTCCCCACCTAGGAACAATTGTCAAAATAAAATAAATCAAAAATAAATAAATTAATAAATACAACACTGTTGAGGTAAGCCTTAGTGCTAATCTCAAATGCTTAGTCACTAATCCTTGGGGCTTAGTGGTACAGTACACAATGATGACTTCAGCTAAATTATCGTTATGCGTGAACCCAAGTGCTACAGTGCAATATTTACGAAAATGCCACTAAAACCCTGTTCCACTACCGCTTAGTGGTAATGTCGCCTAAGACTTAATCAAAACTACCACGTGTTAAACGCCTGATTGGCTGTGCCCCGTGGATAAGATTTTTCTCTCTCCTCATCTCAACCGTCCAATCAAATTACATGCTGACGTGGCACGCTCACAACCCCACGATGAGAGTTCTAGTGAACCTGGGGTCGTCCGGTAATATTATAAAGTGTGGACGACCCAAAAATACGTGGAAAACCAAAAAAAAAAAATTGGAGAGAGGACCTAAAGTTCCTCTGTGTTGGGCTTAACCCTTAACATCGTCTCTTTGTTGTCAAAATAGTGTACAGTGTTAAGTACTTAACAAGCACTATCGCTTAGTGCCTAAGCACTATAGCTTAGTGAAAAAGCACTATCGCTTAGTGTAACTGTGGTCCAGCGTGGAGATCACGCCAAAGTATTGTCGCTTAAGGCGTGTGCCGACACACTAACGATTAGTGAAAATGCCTTAAGGCTTAGTGCCGACACACTAACGCTTAGTGAAAATGTCTTAAGACTTAGTGCCGAGACTCTAAGGCTTAGTGCAAAAGCACTAAGGCTTACTGGAACATTAAGGCTTAATGGAACAGTGAATGATGACGTGGCACAATCTCAGCCACACATTTTCTGTCAACATACTGTTGTCTAAAGCTTAGTGAAAAAGCCCTAAGGCTTAGTGCAAAATCGTTAAGGCTTAGTGAAAAAGCATTAAGGAGTAGCAAATAGTGTCTTGTCGGGGAATATTCCTAGAATATTCCCTCTTAAGGCTTAGTGAAAAGCACTAACGGCTAGTGGCACAGAATCCAAGAATTCAAGTTTCAAATTGTCCCGCCCATCACCGTCGCTTAAGGCTTAGGGAAAAAGCACTAAGGCTTAGGACGACACACAAAGGCTTAGTGAAAAAGCCTTAAGGCTTAGTGCAAAAGCACTAAGCCTTAATGAGAATCCACTAACGCTTACACTGTTAGTTTGGAGTCGTTAACCAGCCAAAGCAATCGTTAAGGCATATCGTAACAGTAAAATGGACACGTGGCACAATCTCAGCCACACAAAAGCCGCCCTGTGGGCCCCGGGCTGCCAGTAATATTATAAGAGTGTGGCAGCCCGGAAATTAGGAGCAACCTCTTTATAAGAGGTACCAAATATCCCAATACTAAGGATAAGTTATTGAGGCCTCATTTGGGTTCATTTCTCAGAATCACTTTCTCTCTCTACTTTCTCTCTCTAGAAATTCTCTCTCAAGCTCAGCCATGGCGATTTCAAATCTCTGACAATAATCTTCATCGGAATGCCTTTAAGATCAAAACATGTAAGTAATCATCCATATTCTTCATCTATTGATGCTCGATCAATTATCGATCACTAATTTATGATGTTTTCTGTCTGCGAAAACCTAGATCCGTTGAATCGCCGTCGCTGCTCCGCCGTAGATCATCAAAAAACTCTCAGAACTTCAATTCAAGGTAAGTAATCTTCAATAACGTCGATTTTATCGACGATTCTTCACAAGATCGTACACATTTTAATCCATTTCACAACCAAAATTACAACAAAAACATGTTTTTGATGGATAATTCATCCATTTTCCTATCATATTCTAAGAATAACACGTATCTCTTTTCGATCTTCATCGTGTTCTTGGTTTGCTGCAGTTGCACGTTCTTCTCTGCAGATTTCTGGGCTTCATCTTCAAACTGTTCTTGGTGTTCTTGACATTCCGATGAAGCCGTATTGATTGTGATGTTCAATACCATCATCAGTAGTTGTTTTCTTCTTGGCTTGATCTTGTTCCAGATGAATCTATAGAAGTCCAACATAGCTTGATCTTCTTCTACGGCGGAACAACGACGAAACTTTGTTTTCTGCAGATACAGAAAATATCACAAATTAGTAATGTATTATTGATTAATCATCGATTAATTGACTTTGTATGATGATTATTTACCTGTAATTGAAGTTCTGATGTTATTCCGATGATCTACGGCGGAGCACCGACGGGGATACGACGGAGCTAGGTTTTCTGCAGATACAGAAAACTGTACAAATTAGTAATGGATTTGTAAATAATCATTGATTAATCGACGGTATTGAAGATTACTTACCGGTAATCGAAGTTCTGAAGGTATTCCGATGATCTACGGCAGAGCAGCGACGACGATTCGATGGAGCTAGGTTCTATAGACAGAAATCATCAGAAATTAGTGATCGACGAGTGATCGAGCATCGATAGATCAAGAATATGGATGATTACTTACAGCTTTGATCTTCTAAAGGCATTCTGACGAAGATTATCGCCGGAGATTTGAAATCGCCATGGCTGAGCTTGAGAGAGAATTCCTAGAGAGAGAAAGTGATTCTGAGAAATGAACCCAAATGAGGCCTCAATAACTTATACTTAATTTTGGGGTATTTAGACCTCTTATAAAGAGGTTGCTCCTAATTTTTGGGCTGCCACACTCTTATAATATTACTGGCAGCCCGAGGCCCACATGGCGGCTTTTGCGTGGTTAAGATTGTGCCACGTGTCCATTTTACTGTTACGATAGGCCTTAACGATTGCGTTGACTGGTCAACGGCTCCAAAGTAACAGTGTAAGCCAAGGTGGATTCTCATTAAGCCTTAGTGCTTTTGCACTAAGCCTTAGTGCTTTGCACTAAGCCTTAAGGCTTTTTCACTAAGCCTTAGTGTGTCGGCCTAAGCTTTAGTGCTTTTTCCCTAAGCCCTAAGCGACAGTGATGGGCGGGATAATTTGAAATTTGAATTCTTGGTTTCTGTGCCAGTAGCCGTTGGTGCTTTTCACTAAGCCTTAGTGCTTTTGCACTAAGCCTTAAGGCTTTTCACTAAGCCTTAGAGTGTCGGCACACGCCTTAAGATATTTTCACTAAGCCTTCGTGTGTCGGCACACGCCTTAAGCGACATTACTTTAGCGTGTTCTCCACGCTGGACCACTGTTACAATAAGCGATAGTGCTTTTTCACTAAGCGATAGTGATTTTTCACTAAGCGATAGTGCTTTTTCTCTAAGCCTTAGGGGAGTAGGGGTGGTTCACTAGTGATAGTTTCTATCACTCCCACTATCCAATCAAATCATGCCATGTCATCACCCAATTTTCTATCACTAGTGATAGAAATGTAGGGGGGTGGTATCACTAGTGATGGAATTCTATCACTCCCAATTTTTTTTAATTTTCATTTCCTACACTACATGTTTCATGTGTTAAATAATTCATACAAAGTATTTCGTGTGTCTGGATATATATTTCGTATGTTTGGATATATAATTCTCAAATAACCGAACCCAAAAGCCCAAATTAAAAAGCCCAATGTATAATTCTCAATTAACCGAACCCAAAAGCCCAATATATAATCAAAGTCAAAAGAAGGGTTCGTCGAAAGGAGAAGGGTTCGTCAACAGTGGCGGACCCAGGAATTATTTGCTGGGGGTGCGGATGAGTGACTCAAGCATATTTTCAAGGGGTGCGGTCGGGTTTTTTGCTTAAAATATACACTAATTTTTTTTTCCAAGGGGTGCGCCCGCTCACCTTGGGCATAACCTAGGTCCGCCCCTGTTCGTCAAGTAAAGAAGGGTTCGTCGAAAGGAGAAGCCAAACATTTCAAACTTTCAACGCGTTATATATTTAACGCGTTAACTTTTCAACGCGTTAATGTTTATACCGGTGGTGGCCTATCACGCGTGATATATCATTCCGTTATTATATAACGCTACCGCCCCGACTTCCCTTATGCGACAGTGAATATACGCTCCTCCAAGCCTTACGTGACAGTGTTTAACCATGGTTAAGTATTTTTAATTGCACTGTTTGTCCTTCAAGTTTGAAGAATTGTCATTTTTAGTCCCTGTACTTTTCCGGTCAGAAATTTGAATTTTCCGGTTGCTTTCCGGTCAGATTTTTTTTTGGCGGTTTTCGTCGCTAAATTTTGAATTGTTTTTTTTATTATATCTGCAGAGATACTTTAATTAAGTAATTAATTTATTAATTACGAGTGTTTACTAGGCTCATTAATCATGTTTAACATGTTAATTAATATATGTTATTAGCCTCAGTTGTTGTTGATGAAGCTAAGTGTTTAACAATGAATAATTACTTAAGTAATGTAACATTAGTTTCTGGGTTTAATCTGTTGAAGTGTTTGCAGTTTGCAAAGTGGTTTTTGTTAAGTAATTATCCTTAAGGGTAATCATCAACACTGTTCTCTTCGATTAACTATGTCATTAGTGTCTGCAAGTGTTGTCTGCAGACAGTTTGGTCTGTCTGCAAGTGTTGTCTGCAGACAGTTTGGTCTGTCTGCAAGTGTCATTTTCAGGTGTTGACGTCATTAGTGTTAACTTAACACAGTTAAGTGTAATTATCTAACATATACTACCATTCTTAATGATGGCCCCGCAAGGGGCTTTTGTCCCTAGTCTATAATTTGTCAAGTTAATGGTAATTAACTGTGTCATTAGTATCTGCAATTGTTTTCTGCAGACAGTTTGGTCTGTCTGCAAGTGTCATTAAGGGTAATTAGTATTTTTAATCAATCATTCATTAATTAATCATAATCGCATTGATGAAACAATAATTTAAATAAAATACAATTAAAATTAACCTTGTCCTTACTCCGTAATCAGTCATTTTGTCCTTAATTCCGCATTATTGCATTTATGGATCAATAATTATCATAATTTTAAATTAAAATAATAAAATTTTAATTTCTGATCTTCAAGCTGTTCTTGAGTGCCGTACAGATTTTGATCCATTTTATAATCAAAATTATAGCAAAAACATGTTTTTTTGTCCAGATTTCATCCATTTCCTTAGCATAGGCTATTGATGACAGATTTTTGGGCTTGATCTTCATCGTGTTCTCGATTTTCTGCAATTGCAGGTGGTTCTGTACACTTTTCTGGGCTTCAACTTCAAACAGTTCTTGCTGTTATAGCAAAAACATGTTTTTTTGTCCAGATTTCATCCATTTCCTTAGCATAGGCTATTGATGACAGATTTTTGGGCTTGATCTTCATCGTGTTCTCGATTTTCTGCAATTGCAGGTGGTTCTGTACATTTTTCTGGGCTTCAACTTCAAACAGTTCTTGCTGTTATTGACTTTCCGGCGAAGCCGTGCAGATCCTGATCTGCAATACGAACAGCATTAGCTGTTTTCTTCCTGCTTTGTTGCTGTTGCAGATGAATCTGCAGAAATCAATCATAGCTTGATCTTCGATTTCAATATTGGTCTTCTTCTACGGCGGAGCTACGACGACAATACGACGGAGCTCTGTTTTCTTCAGAGAGAGAAAACAGTAGAAACTAGTAATAGATTTGTGAAGAGTCGTCGACTAATCAACGGTATTGAAGATTACTTACAGGTAATCGATGTCTGAAGGTATTCCGATGATCTACGGCGGAGCAGCGACGACGATTCGACGGAGCTAGGTTTCTGTAGACAAAAACAGTAGAAATTAGTGATCTATGAGTGATTAATCATCGATTAATCGAATGGAATGATGATTACTTACAGGTATTGATCTTCTGAAGGCATTCTGATGATGATCTATGGCGGAGCAACAACGGAGCCACGGCGGAGATCGGGCAGAGCTCCGCCGTCTAGAGAGGATTTTGGGAGTGAACCCAATTCTCAAAAAAATTATATCCTATTATTTGGGTATATAGATGCTCTTATATAGACGAGGGGTGTGTCTTTCTGGGCTGCCACACTCTTATAATATTACTGGCAGCCCGGGGCCCGCAAGGCAGCAAACGTGTGGCTGAGATTATGCCACGTCAGCATTTTACTGTTCCGGGCAGCGTTAAGCCTTAATTATGTTGCCCAAAGCCTTAACGATTTTGCACTAAACCTTATTACTTTTTCACTAAGCTTTAGTGCTTCTAGACTAAGCCTTAAGGCTGTTTGACTAAGCCTTAGCGTGTCGCCACAAGCCTTAGTGCTTTTTCACTAAGCCTTTGCCAGCTGTCATATCACTTTTCCATTAAACCTTAAGGCATTTGCACTAAGCCTTAGTTCTTTTTCACTAAGCCTCAGACTACAGTATGTTGTCAGAAAATGTGTGGCTGAGATTGTGCCACGTCATCATTCACTGTTCCATTAAGCCTTAATGTTCAAGTAAGCCTTAGTGATTTTGCACTAAGCCTTAAGACTTTTTCATTAAGCGTTAGTGTGTCAGCAAAAGCCTTAGTGCTTTTTCACTAAGCGTTAGTGTGTCGGCACATGCCTTAGGCGACAGTACCACTAAGCCTTAACGCTTTTGCACTAAGCTTTAAGCGACAGTGATGGGCGGGATATTTTGAAATTTGAATTCTCGATTAGTGTGCACTAAGCCTTAGTGCTTTTTCACTAAGCCTTAGCGATTATGGACTAAGCCTTATGCGACAGTGAATATACGCTCCCCCAAGTCTTAAGCGACAGTGTTTTCCAGTGAGGATTCTGGCCAAATTTGAATTTTCCGGCGAGACTTTTAGTGATGGTTTTTCGTCACTAAATTTTGAATTTGTTTTTTATTAATTTAAACATGATAATCACCAAACTTCTTGGCTTGATCTTGTTACAGATGAATCTGTAGAAGTCAAGCATAGCTTGATCTTCTTCTACGGCGGAGCAACAACGGAGCTCTGTTTTCTGCAGATACAAAAAATATCGTAAATTAGTAATGTATTATTGATTAATCGTCGATTAATCGACTTTGTATGATGATTACTTACCGGTAATCGAAGTTCTGATGTTATTCCGATGATCTACGGTGGAGCAGTGACGGCGATATGAAGGAGCTAGGTTTTCTGCAAATACAGAAAACAATACAAATTTGTAATAGATTTGTGAAGAATTGTCGATTAATCGACGGTATTGAAGATTACTTGCCGGTAATCAAAGTTCTGAAGGTATTCCGATGATCTACGGTGGAGCAGGGACGGCGATTCGACGGAGCTAGGTTTCTGCAGATAGAAAACATTAGAAATTAGTGATCGATGAGTGATCGAGCGAGCATCGATAGATCAAGAATATTGATGATTACGTACAGGTTTTGATCTTGTGGAAGCATTCCGATGAAGATTATCGCCGGAGATTTGAAATCGACATGGCTGAGCTTGAGAGAGAATTTCTAGAGAGAGAAAGTTATTATGCGAAATGAACCCAAGTGAGGCCTCAATAACTTATCCTTAGTATTGGGGTATTTAGTACCTCTTATAAAGAGGTTGCTCCTAATTTTCGGGCTGCCACACTCTTATAAAATTACTGGCAGCCCGGGGCCCGCATGACGGCTTTTGTGTGGCTGAGATTGTGCCACGTGTCCATGTTACTGTTATGATAGTCCTTAACGATTGCGTTGACCGGTCAACGGCTCCAAAGTAACAGTGTAAGCCTTAGCGGATTCTCATTAAGCCTTGGTGCTTTTGCACTAAGCCTTAGTGCTTTTGCACTGAGCCTTAAGGCTTTTTCACTAAGCCGTAGTCTGTCGGCCTAAGCCTTAGTGTTTTTTCCCTAAGGCGTAAGCGACAGTGATGGGTGGGATAATTTGAAATTTGAATTCTTGGTTTCTGTGCCACTAGCCGTTAGTGCTTTTTACTAAGCCTTAGTGCTTTTGCACTAAGCCTTAGAGTGTTGGCACTAAGCCTTAAGACATTTTCAATAAGCCTTAGTGTGTAGGCACAGGCCTTAAGCAACAGTACTTTGGCGTGTTCTCCACGCTGGACCACTGTTACACTAAGCGATAGTGCTTTTTCGCTAAGCAATAGTGATTTTTCACTAAGCGATTGTGCTTTTTCTCTAAGCCTTATGCGATAGTGAATTTACGCTCCTCCAAGTCTTAAGCGACAGTGTTTAACCATGGTTAAGTATTTTTAATTGCACTGTTTGTCCTTCAAGTTTGAAGAATTGTCGTTTCTAGTACCTGTACTTTTCCGGTCAGAAATTTGAATTTTCCGGTTGCTTTCCGGTCAGATTTTTGTGGCGGTTTTCGTCGCTAAATTTTGAATTGTTTTTTAATTATATCTGCAGAGTTACTTTAATTAAGTAATTAATTTATTAATTACGAGTGTTTACTAGGCTCATTAATCATGTTTAACATGTTAATTAATATATGTTATTAGCCTCAGTTGTGGTTGATGAAGCTAAGTGTTTAACAATGAATAATTACTTAAGTAATTTAACATTAATTTCTGGGTTTAATCTGTTGTTGCTGTTTGCAAAGTGGTTATTGTTAAGTAATTTACTTAAAGGTAATCACCAACACTGTTCTCTTCGATTAACTGTGTCATTAGTGTCTGCAGGCAACTGAGCTAAGGCTTAGTGAAAGCGCATGATCAAATTTAAATTTGAGTAAGTGTGTGATTTGAGTTATTTGCCTGCAGAAGCGATATCAAATTTTTGATAACTAGTTAACGGTTCCACAAAGTACTAATTAATTAATTTACTAATTAATTAATAAAACATATCGCTTAATTAATTTACTAATTAATTAATTTACACAGAAGTACTATCGCTTTTGCACTAAGCGATATTACTTCTGTGTAAGGCTTTAAGTACTAATCACAAATAACTCAGCCGTTCACTACGAAAATTTGAATTCTGTGTAAGGCTTTAAGTACTAAGCTAAGGCTTAGTGAAAATAACTGAGTTAATACTTAACGGTTTTCGTCGCTAAAATTTGAATTCTTTTCGTCGCTAAATTTTGAATTGTTTTTTAATTAAATTATGTTAATATATACTGCTGTCCATACTTAATCAATAAATTTATTTTATTTTCTACTGATTGAAACAGTGTTGAATGTTTTGTAGTGCTATCTACCATGTATGAAGTTAATCATGATTAACGTACAGTGGCTTTGTTTTGGTGTAGTTGATTAGTCTAATTATGTTCTGATACTTAGTTTATTTCTTCTCATTTTCAGGATCTTTGTAAGTGCAGAAGATGAAAAGGAAGATCGTGTCGTGTCTGTTCTTTGTTCATGTCCTCACTAATCCTGTAGACTGGTTGTGTTCTAGTTGTGTAATTAATAATATAATATTATTAATTATTAAGTTAATCTGTGATTAACGTCGTGTTTTACTTTGAATATTATAGTTTAGTGTGTTTGTAGTCCTGGACTTGTACACTGTTGAAGTGGGTCAAAATAGTGTTTGGCTTGTACACGATGATAGATGAAGATTATTGCCGGAGTTTTGAAATCGCCATGGCTTCGCCTCCGAGAAAGGATTTTGGGAGTGAACCCAATTCTCAAAATCTTTATATCCTATTATTGGGGTATATAGATGCTCTTATATAGACGAGGGGTGAGTCCTTAAGCGCTGCCACACTCTTTTAATATTACTGGCAGTGCATGGGTCCGCTAGGACGCGATCAGACGACTGAGATTGTCAGATTGTGCCAAGTTAGCATTTACTGTTCTACTAAGCCTTTATTTCTGGATTAAGCCTTAATGAGCGCGTGGGCGCGTGGATTTACTATACCACTAGCTGTTAGTGCTTTTTCAGTAAGCCTTAAAGTTTTTGAAATTGCAATTTAGTCCCTGGCACTAAGCCTTAGCACTTTTTCACTAAGCCTTAACGATTTTGGACTAAGCCTTAAGGAAAACCTTCTAGAAGGTTCACTATTCCATCAAGCTTTAGTGCTCTTACACTAAGCCTTAGTGCTTTTGCACTAAGCCTTAAGGCTGTTTCACTAGGCCTTAGTGTGTCGGCCCAAGCCTTAGTGTGTCGGCACTAAGCCTTAGAGTGTTGGCACAGGCCTTAGTGCTTTTTCACTAAGCCTTAGCGAAAGCGCGTGAGCCGACAAGTTACTGTGTCACTAAGCCTTAACGATTTTGCACTAAGCCTTAGTGTTTTCTCACTAAGGCTTAACGATTTTGCACTAAGCCTTAAAGTTTTTGAAATTGCTGTTTAGTCCCTGGCACTAAGCCTTAACACTTTTTCCCTAAGCCTTAGCACTTTTTCACTAAGCTTTAGTGCTTTTACACTAAGCCTTAACGTATTTGAAATTTGAATTCTCGATTAGTGTGCACTAAGCGATAGTGCTTTTTGCCTAAGCCTTAACGATTTTGCACTAAGCCTCAAGTTATTTGTGACTAGTGTATTAGCACCTCTTTGGAATATATATCCCCATCACCCCCGGGTATATATATAAGGGGATTCCAGTTACCCTTTGGTTCCTCTCATAACATAAAATCTACCTTTCTATCTCAGGCTCCATTTAACAAATCATCCCAAATTAGGAAACAAGATGTTTCAGTCCACCATTGATGTCTCTGTCACCGACCCACCCCCTAAAACCAATCTTGTCAACTTCTTCACTGGCGCCTCTTTGATTTTGTACGGATGCGTTGACCGCATCCTTACTCTAGCAGCAATAGTAGCAACGCCTCTCCACCACCTCTGGGATCACTATTATCCGCGAATAGCTTTTGTGGAAGAACGTGTGGTCATGCCGCATTCTACACTAGGCTTTCTCATCACTCTTCTCCTTGTTCTTGAAGAAATAAAGGCTCAGGGCCAACCTGGTTTCCCTTTCAAAACTCACCCTCTTCTCGTCAAGCTTTCGGTTGACAGTGTTGTCATGTATGGATTATCTTGCGCAGCAGAACTTGTTGCTTCAGGTCTTGTTCGCGCTTCCGCTTTTGCCGTTATTGCTCGATTGGGAAAGATATGTTTCTTGTGCATTTTGGTGATATCTTTGGCATGTTTGTTCTACTTTTGATACTAATTATGCTAGCATGATGTTAAGTTCCTGTATCTTTATATAAAAAAGGTGTTTTGTTTTCCCATTGTGGGTTTAGTGATTTTCTAATAAAACTAGATTAGAGTTTGTGTGTTGTTACAAGGAAAGTAGATTCAGATTGTATGTTGTATGGATTTTGGATGTGAATTTCCATATGCAGTTTGGTTTTGTAGAGCCACTTGTTGCTTCAGTTATAAATTATGTGGATGATGTTGTGTTTTTGTTTGGTATCAGTTGTCTGGACCTATATACCTCTTAAGGACATATGATGTTGATGATTGATTTATGGCTTGTGTTGTTGGTTATTTGTATGATGTTTATGGCTTGTGTAACAAGGAAGGAAGGAAGGATGGTAATTTGAGTGATGTGGTTGTGCATTGGAACTGTGTGCTCAACAGTGGCGGATCTAAGAACTTTTTTCACTGGGTTCCTTTTGGTAGATTCTCACTAATTTTCACTATTTTTTCTAAACAATACGAGGTTCTCACTATTTTTTTTTCCATTTTTTCCAAACCGAATGGGTTCCTGGGAACCCACAAAAGTGGTCTAGATCTGCCCTGGTGCTCAATCTGTACAAGTTATTGGCAGTATGCCAACAATAACTTCCAAACATTTATTTACTTCTTTTGGTGCTTATATGGATGTCGAAGTGGGAAGTTATGATATATAATGTTTTGTTTGCATTTTTACCTTCTTTGATGAATGATGATGTGTGTATATGCTTTAGATATGCTCTTCAGTGCTCCCAATTTGGGATATATAATGTTTTGTTTGCATTTTTACCTTCTTAGGGACTAATAACCAAACAATCAATGTTGTTAATTTGGTGTTTTTTGAGGATCTTTTATTTCATAGCGCTATTAGATTTTCCTTTTTAAGTGGAATTTGTAACATCCCCTCATTCACCTTCATGGACCGACCCCTTGTAAGACCTTGGCAGTGAAGCTTAGTGAAAAGCACTAACGGCTAGTGGCATAGAAACCAAGAATTCAAATTTCAAATTATTCCGCCCATCACTGTCGCTTAAAGCTTAAGGAAAAAGCACTAAGGCTTAGGCCGACACACTAAGGCTTAGTGAAAAAGCCTTAAGGCTTAGTGCAAAAGCACTAAGGCTTAATGAGAATCCACTAACGCTTACACCGTTGACAAGCCAACGCAATCGTTAAGGCATATCGTAAGAGTAAAATGGACACGTGGCACAATCTCAGCTACACAAAAGCCGCACTACGGGCCCCGGGCTGCCAGTAATATTATAAGAGTGTGGCAGCACGAAAATTAGGAGCAACCTCTTTATAAGAGGTGCTAAACATAGTTATTAAAGGCACTAGGCGCACTCAAGGCGCATAGGCCTCGCCTGGGGACTAGGCGCAAAGCGCAAAAAAAAGCGAGGGCTTGAGAAAAATAAAGCGCATAATGAAAAATTTTGAAAAATATATTATGTATTAGAAAAAGAATACTATTCTTCAAATAAAATAAACAAAGTCTATTATGTAACACTTTATATCATCTAATTAGTACCAAAATATTAGTGTCTTAGTGTAGAAAAGTAGTTTTCCTTGATTAGAAGTAGAAATTTGGCTAGAATCTTGTCGGAATTTAGCCGGAATCTAGGAATCTTGCCGGAATGTGCGCCTGAACCATCACCTAGAGAGTGAAAGCGCAATTTCCTCGACTTAAAGCGCAACAGCCTCGCCTCGCCTGAAAAATGGGCCTAGGCGCAAGAGGCGATGGCTTTTAACAACTATGGTACTAAATACCCCAATACTAAGGATAAGTTATTGAGGCCTCATTTGGGTTCATTTCTCAGAATCACTCTCTCTCTCTCTTTACTTTCTCTCTCTAGAAATTCTCTCTCAAGCTTAGCCATGGCGATTTCAAATCTCCGGCGATAATCTTCATCGGAATGCCTTCAGAAGATCAAAACCTGTAAATAATCATCCATATTCTTCATCTGTCGATGCTCGATCATTCATCGATCACTAATTTCTGATTTTTTCTGTCTGAAGAAACCTAGATCCGTCGAATCGCCATCGCTGCTCCACCGTAGATCATCGGAAAACTCTCAGAACTTCAATTCAAGGTAAGTAATCTTCAATAACGTCGATTAATCGACGATTCTTCACATGATCGTACACATTTTGATCCATTTTACAATTAAAATTACAACAAAAACATGTTTTTGATGGATAATTCATCCATTTTCCTATCATATTCTAAGAATAACAGGTATCTCTGTTCGAACTTCATTGTGTTCTTGGTTTAGTGCAGTTGCAGGTTCTTCTCTGCAGATTTCTGGGCTTCATCTTCAAACTGTTCTTGGTGCTCTTGAGCTTCCGGCGAAGCCGTATTGATTGTGATCTTCAATACCATCATCAGTAGTTGTTTTCTTCTTGGCTTGATCTTGTTCCAGATGAATCTAAAGAAGTCCAACATAGCTCGATCATCTTTCTACGGCGGAGCAACGACGGAGCTCTGTTTTCTGCAGATACAGAAAATATCACAAATTAGTAATATGATTAATCGTCACTTAATCGACTTTGTATGATAATTACTTACCTGTAATCGAAGTTCTGATGTTATTCCGATGATCTACAGCGGAGCAGCGACGGCGATACTTATCCTTAGTATTGGGGTATTTAGTACCTCTTATAAAGAGGTTGCTCCTAATTTTCGGGCTGCCACACTCTTATAATATTACTGGCAGCCCGTGGCCCGCAGGGCGGCTTTTGTGTCGCTGAGATTGTGCCACGTGTCCATTTTACTCTTACGATAGGCCTTAACGATTGCATTGACCGGTCAACGGCTCCAAAGTAACAGTGTAAGCCTTAGTGGATTCTCATTAAGCCTTAGTGCTTTTGCACTAAGCCTTAAGGCTTTTTCACCAAGCCTTAGTGTGTCGGCCTAAGCCTTAGTGCTTTTTCCCTAAGCCTTAAGCGACAGTGATGACTGGGATAATTTGAAATTT
This sequence comes from Helianthus annuus, assembly GCF_002127325.2. Taxonomy (NCBI): domain Eukaryota; kingdom Viridiplantae; phylum Streptophyta; class Magnoliopsida; order Asterales; family Asteraceae; genus Helianthus; species Helianthus annuus. The sequence goes on from NC_035445.2 coordinate 151,084,029, forward strand.
GCATTCTTGGTTTCTGTGCCACTAGCCGTTAGTTCTTTTCACTAAGCCTCAGTGCTTTTGCACTAAGCCTTAAGGGTTTTCACTAATCCTTAAGAGTGCCGGCACTAAGCCTTAAGACATTTTCACTAAGCCTTAGTGTGTCGGCACAGGCCTTAAGCGACATTAATTTGGCATGTTCTTCACGCTGGACCACTGTTACACTAAACGATAGTGATTTTTCACTAAGCGATAGTGCTTTTTCTCTAAGCCTTATGCGACAGTGAATATACGCTCCTCTGAGCCTTAAGCGACAGTGTTTAACCATGGTTAAGTATTTTTAATTGCACCGTTTGTCCTTCAAGTTTGAAGAATTGTCATTATTAGTCACTGTACTTTTCCGTTCAGAAATTTGAATTTTCCGGTTGCTTTCCGGTCAGATTTTTTGTGGCGGTTTTCGTCGCTAAATTTTGAATTGTTTTCGTCGCCAAATTTTGAATTTTTTTTAATTATATCTGCAGAGATACTTTAATTAAGTAGTTAATTTATTAATTACAAGTGTATTGATCTTGTGAAGGCATTCTGATGATAATCTATGGCGGAGCAACAACGGAGCCACGATGGAGATTGGGCAGAGCTCCGTCGTTTAGAGAGGGGTGTGTCTTTCTGGGCTGCCACACTCTTATAATATTACTGGCAGCCCGGGGCCCGCAAGGCAGCAAACGTGTGGCTGAGATTGTGCCACGTCAGCATTTTACTGTTCCGGGCAGCGTAAAGCCTTAATTATGCTGCCCAAAGCCTTAACGATTTTGCACTAAGCCTTATTACTTTTTCACTAAGCTTTAGTGCTTCTGGACTGAGCCTTTGCCAGCTGTCACTAGCTATCACATCACTGTTCCATTAAACCTTAAGGCATTTGAACTAAGCATTAGTGCTTTTTCACTAAGCCTCATACTACAGTATGTTGTCAGAAAATGTGTGGCTGAGATTGTGCCACGTCATCATTCATTGTTCCATTAAGCCTTAATGTTCCAATAAGCCTTAGTGATTTTGCACCAAGCCTTAAGACTTTTTCACTAAGCGTTAGTGTGTCGCCACAAGCCTTAGTGCTTTTTCACTAAGCGTTAGTGTGTGGGCACAGGCCTTAGGCGACAGTACCACTAAGCCTTAACGATTTTGCACTAAACTTTAAGCGACAGTGATGGGCGGGATATTTGGAAATTTGAATTCTCGTTTAGTGTGCACTAAGCCTTAGTGCTTTTTAACCAAGACTTAGCGATTATGGACTAAGCCTTATGCGACAGTGAATATACGCTCCCCCAAGTCTTAAGCAACAGTGTTTTCCGGTGAGGATTCCGGCCAGATTTGAATTTTTCGGCGAGTATTCTGTCGAGACTTTTAGTGACGGTTTTCGTCGCTAAATTTTGAATTCGTTTTTTATTAACTTAAACATGATAATTACCAAACTTCTTGGCTTGATCTTGTTCCAGATGAATCTGTAGAAGTCCAGCATAACTTGATCTTCTTCTACGGCTGAACAACGACGGAGCTCTGTTTTCTGCAGATACAGAAAATATCGTAAATTAGTAATGTATTATTGATTAATCGTCGATTAATCGACTTTGACTTACCGGTAATCGACGTTCTGATGTTATTCCGATGATCTACGGCAGAGCAGCGATGGCGATACGACGGAGTTAGGTTTTCTGCAGATACAGAAAATAGTACAAATTTGTAATAGATTTGTGAAGAATCGTCGATTAATCGACGGTATTGAAGATTACTTGCCGGTAATCAAAGTTCTGAAGGTATTCTGATGATCTACGGCGGAGCAGCGACGGCGATTCGTCGGAGCTAGGTTTCTGCAGACAGAAAACATCAGAAATTAGTGATCGATGAGTGATCGAGCATCGATAGATCAAGAATATGGATGATTACGTACATGTTTTGATCTTCTTACGGCATTCCGATGAAGATTATCGCTGGAGATTTGAAATCGCCATGGCTGAGCTTGAGAGAGAATTTCTAGAGGGAGAAAGTAGAGAGAGAAAGTGATTCTGAGAAATGAACCCAAATGAGGCCTCAATAACTTATCCTTAGTATTGGGGTATTTAGTACCTCTAATAAAAAGGTTGCTCCTAATTTTCGGGCTCCCACACTCTTATAAAATTACTAGCAGCCTGGGGCCCGTAGGGCGGCTTTTGTGTGGTTGATATTGTGCCACGTGTCCATTTTACTGTTATGATAGGCCTTAACGATTGCGTTGACTAGTCAACGGCTCCAAAGTAACAGTGTAAGCCTTAGTGGATTCTCATTAAACCTTAGTGCTTTTGCACTAAGCCTTAGTGCTTTTGCACTAAGCCTTAAGGGTTTTTCACTAAGCCTTAGTGTGTCGGCCTAAGCCTTAGTGCTTTTTCCCTAAGCCTTAAGTGACAGTGATGGGTGAGATAATTTGAAATTTGGATTCTTGGTTTCTGTGCCACTAGCCGTTTGTGCTTTTCACTAAGCCTTAGTGCTTTTGCACTAAGCCTTAGAGTGTTGGGACTAAGCCTTAAAATATTTTCACTAAGCCTTAGTGTGTCGGCACAGGCCTTAAGTGACAATACTATACACCCCGAAATTATCAGAGAGCTGGCGTGACTGGACTGGTATCTTCATTGCACAGCGGAAGCAAATAATCTAAGTCTTTTAGACAATGAACGCCACTAAGTAGTCGAATCTCCAATGGTTCTCCTATTCCAACCGTTCCATAATTTTGAGAAAGTAACATGAGAAAGAAACATGCGAAAAAGTCAACATAAAGTTGAGCGAGTTCATAGTTTGTTTGTAAAAGATTTAAAATAAATCTTTTGAATAACCGGTTTGTGAAATATATTGAGAAAACGAATTTAAAAATCATTTTCTTGTCAAGTTATATAGAAACTTTGTATTTGCAACGCATTATGTTCGTAAAACCATGTATTTGTAAACTCTTGTATTTGTAATGTATGTATAACCGTCAATGCCCACCCTGACTTTGACTCCATACCCTCATAATCCTATGCTTTGAATCTGTATAAAACATGGTATTTAATTTGCGTAAATCAAGTATTTCTGTAAGTATGTATGTCCCTGGTATGTAGCAATAAGGAAAAAAGAGATCACCACTGGGTTGCAAAGCCAATGGTATATGTGAAGTGATGCAGGAAGACTCAAACCTAGCAGACTTTGTACCGGGCTTCCGGCCGGAAGACATAGTCACCACATGGCTCATTTTGCGGACTCATGGATGGGGCTCGCTACACCCAAATAGATCTATCACTCATGTCACTCGGTCCTACAAGGAGGATTAATGGCCTTAAGTATCCGCCTACCCACTCACATGATCTAAGTAGTATACCCTCCTTAAGCTAATCATACCGTGTATAAAATGTCTGAAATAATTGTAACATGTATTTTACCCCAGCCTCTAATGTTGAACCTCCCCAGTCTCTAAGACTGAATCTCCCCAGTCTCTAAGACTGAATCTCCCCAGCCTCTAAGGCTGAACCTCCCCAGCCTCTAAGGCCAACTCCCTAGTCTCTCTATATTATCACCCAACAAACCATCCCTAGTCATGAAAATCATTCACATTTCGATAATACGCATTTGTTTTGTAAAAACCGGTATATTTAGTATAATCCATTTGTAAACTATTTGAGTTCCTCGAAATCCATTCGTAATATGATTTAGAAATATGAGTTTTTGTTCGTTCAAAAGCTTTGTATGTTCTTGCACAACGTGCTTTGTCTAAAAATATGCAGTCTTTGTTTATCGAAAACTTTGTATGTTTCTGAAAAACGTGTGCAAAGCTAGCTATATACGACTTTGTGATGTTGTTTCCAAGACTTGATTTGCTAGCGTGCATTCTATAATATTCCTAACACGGAATATCTTATAAGTTTCTAAACAAACGCAGTAACTAAACTACGTGTCCCTAAGCTCTACCGAATCGTTGACCGAACGATTCGACGGTTTGTTGTTAACTTAATGAAAATGACTAAGTTAAACTTTGTCGCCCAAAGAAGTCGTTTGTGTATGTAGGAATATTCGTACCAAAGTATATAATAAACTTCTATTATATATATTGCGTCTTGTATATATTTGTCAAAACATATGTATATGCCGTTTAGGCGTATAAAATAAATATGAAAAGTTATATTTATTTTGTATAAGGATCGCCGAGTTGTTGTGTTTGAAAATAAATATGGCTATATTTATTTTATAAAAGAATTCGGCCTGTTTGTGTTGGAAATAAATATATAGTTATATTTATTTACAAAAGGATTCATTTTGTACGTTATTGAAAATATATAAACTATATTTATTTTATAAAAGGAATTCGTGTCATTTGGTATTTGAAATAATATGTAAACTATATTCAAGTTTACAAAATAGCCTTCGCTTTGTTTGATGTATAAACTATATTTATTTGTAAAAGCATCATTGAGTTGTTGCGCTTGAAAAATAAATACATAACTATATTTATTTCTACGAAATGGTTGTCGAAATTTCAAAGTTTAGAATAAATATAACAACTATCTTTATTGTCGGAAATAGTATCCGAATCGCCGTTTTTGTATGTTGTAAAAGTGTTGTCGAAAGTACTGTTGCACATGTATTTGTTTTTTAAAAAAATCACTTGATTACAATGGTTCGTTTTATTTATAAAACACGTTTGTTTTTACGGATTTTCTCGAAAAACGGGCAGAGTTTCCTCTGTTTTTGGATGCCCCGACAACACAAGTTGTCGTTATAATTTTCAAAATTCAACAATAGTCAATATCAATATGTGTAAACTTCGTAAAAACGACAAAATGTAAATTAACCACTATTCTGAATTGGTTCGAGCTCGGCATCACGTACTAAACATAGGGAATAATTAACGTAAATATTGTTCATTCTAAATCCTTTACCGAATCTTCATGTTGGAACGTTGACTGAGTTGACCGGGTCTGAGTTGACTGAGTTGACTCGGTTTGACCGAGTCAACCCGAACCACGAACCGAACCGTCCGACCGAAACAAACATAACTCGAATCTATAACACGTTCACTCGAACCTGAACCGAGATGAAAATTCAAACGAAAATAATCTTGAATCCGAACCCGTACCTTCAGATGTGCTCGAACCACGACCCGGACCAAACCGTTCAAAAACAACTCTAACCAAACACCCGACTTTCCTGTTGTGTCACTCGAACCAACCATGAAGCTGAACCATCACTGGACCGAAGCCCGAGATATACCACCGCTGCTGCCTTATCGTCGGCCGGTAACCCGACGGCTCCGCCGTCCTGTCGGTGCCGACCACCACAATCCACATCGTCATCAGTCACAAAACAAAAAGGAGATGAAAATAGAAACGGGGAGGGGGTTTACCGGAGCTTTCGTCGGAGAACCAGCATCATCGCCGCCGCCGATCGGCGGTTCTTCACCGGAAATCAAACGGCTTCTAGCCGTTGGTCCTCCACTCGGTTCTGAGCGTACTCATTACCGTCAAGATCTCTAACAGCCGCTGCAGTGATTATAATCATCATCAACATCATTAACCCGCCGGTCAAAAGCAAAGACCTCCGGATAACTGAACCGACCGGCGGTCGGCTGATGTTTCCACCGGTCAAACGTCACAGAGAAAGGGGGTGTGAATGCTTGCCGACGGGAGTGGTGGCGCCGGAGTTCGGTCAGACCTCCGACTCCGGTTGCCGGTAATATGTCGAGAGAGAGAGAGCTCATGTGGGTGTGAGTTTTGTCTGTGTGTATATATTTGTTTGTTTGTGTATGTTATCGAGAGTGAAAGAGAGAAGGCAGGTGGGTATGTGTTTGGATTAGTAGAGAAAATGGGAGGGAGGATAAGGCAGAGGGGTAACCCCTTTTTTTGTGTGAGTGTTCATTGTTTGCATATGGACCCCTTATTTATAGAGAATAGAGATCTTATAGATCTTGAGTGTTTCACAATTAGAGACAAAAAAGTATTATATAGATTTTATAGAGATTATGGAAGATTTTGCACAGATTTTGTTTAGATTTTTCTAAGATTTTTAAGGAGAAATCTAATATATTATGTGCAGGTTTAGGCTTGTGGGTTTTGGGCTTGGGCCCAGGGCCACAAGCACATCTCACGTGTAAGTGGTCCGTAATTTCTATGAGACCCGTTGTCAAATCCTGAACTCCGTTTAACGTCAAAAATTAAAATACACAAAAAACGGTCGGTAGTCGTTGTTTGCACGCCCGTTCGTCGATTACGGTAATAATTGCGAAAAATTGTATCGTTGTCGTTTTTAATCCGTTCTTCGATCCGGTTTTGACTGTAGTCACTAAAATTTAACTACGAAGCTAAAATATATCTTAAAAATTTAATATTTGTCGGTGTTGTTAGTATCCTGTTCGGTTTCATTACGTTGCCGTTTGACGTTTCGCAGGTTTCTTTGTAAACCACCGTTCGCGCACTGTAAAGTCGGATATGCGTTCCTAGGCACTCCCAAGGCCTACTTAAGTTAATTTGCGCTGTAAACAATATGTATTATCACGTTAAACGCCTGTTAACCACGTAATTAAGAGCCGTAAATCACCGGTTGTCACATTCTCCCCCTGTTACAGAAATTTCGTCTTCGATATTTAGACTATGTTATCTCCTCATAATTGTGTTGTTCGCAGGTAAGTCTGAATAATAACAAAGTGAATGACCGCGTAATCGAAACAAGACTCATTCGAATCATGTGAATTTAATGACATTCCTCAACAATAAGAACCCAACGGTTTAAAAGAAATGTGTTTCAAAAATTGATGTCAAAGGAAACAAGTCGCATAGGTACAATTACTAATGTGACTTAGTTAACAGGGATCCAGCAATGATCAGGAACTCCGACCAATCGAATTCCATATGAATGTTTACAACATGTAAATGAGTTCTAGAAGCAATAATATCCACTGGATGAACTTAGAATCAACAATCTCAAATGTAATAGTTTGCATGAAACGCTCGATCGTGATCAGCACAAGCTGCAAGTCATACTGACTCCACAAGGTGTCGCAATGAATGAAACAATTCAATAATAGGGGTGATCGAACAAGTATCACATGTGTCTTGCCATCAAATGAAAGGGCAATAAAGTGAATCTGAAAGTTTGTTTCAAATGACATCATAGAATTTTCAATTGAATATGGAACATCAAAGAAATAATGTTTTTGATCGAAGACGAAGAAGCAATGAATATCCCAAAACATTCGATCGATGTTGAAAGAACCGTTAGAAGGTACACAGGAATATAAAAATGAATTTGTGTACCACTGTCTTAACACACTGTTGTATCAAGACCGCTTTGACATAATAAATCGAAGTGGATTTAAAAAAAAACAAATCAATGAATACATATTTAAATCCATGAATATGATGTGTAAACGAGATTAAGGCAAGCTTCAAAATAGTGAAAATCACCATCACATGGTGTCGGCATCAACAAACAACTTAATGGAGTCGTAGACCAAACAAGTCTACAACGACTCGGAACAAATGAAATGCTTGTTAATACGAATTTGAATATGTTGTTTTCCAATACATCATATGGTGTCTTGAATTAAATATGTGTAATGAACAAGTTCAGACAATTGAACTTGGTCTTGGCGCACTCTGACAATAAATATATGTATCGACAAGAAAACTTTCGGCATGGTCATAACGAAAAACCATGTATGTAACTTGAAAAGAAGAGAAATATTCAAGAAAATGTGTTGACTTGATAACAAAGGAGCCAACAATCACAATAATGTGGGTCATTCGAATCACAAATCAATAATTAGGTTTAGCGAAACAATGTTTGAATTTTGATGAAACGCTTATTCGAAACGAAACCACATGCGTAACAAACGATGCACGCGTAACATATAAATTTTCAAGAAATGAAGAAATGAGTGTTTGCTATAGTGTAAGAAGTTATTGTGATGCAATGACCATTAAGAGGAGAGAGATACGAAAATCTACTCAGTAAGTGTGAAATTCGAAATTTCAATAAAAGAAACTTGAGAACTTTACCTGGGGTTGCATGTGATTTCCGGTTGTTAGGTGACATTACCATGGAATGTCGAACATAGCGTATTTGTCGTTAATAAGATAGGGGGAATACCAAGGCATGCGTCTTCACCCTAGCATGATTCGTGTCGTTGCAGGATCGCGTGCCAAGCCGCCGCTTCCTGATCGATAGTTCTCCTGCTGACAGGAATCTAGTGTCGTCGTTGAATTGCGCCCTCGTGTCTTTTCAAAGGCCTCGCCTCGATAGTCGTATGTGACGTACTTCAACCTCCGTTGACGTACATATTGGCTTTCGCATATACCTATGCACTAGCATTTTGTTCCGCGTAGAATGTGATGTACCCCGACATCCGTTGACGTAAAATTTAAGTTCCATGTATTCTCATGCACTAGCGTTTCATTATGCGTAAGCTGCCTGCTCGGGAAGTTAAAATATCATAGACAATATGGATAATAGTGTGTGCCCGAGTTAATATTCGCGGTTCCTACGTGATAACCTTTAATGAACTTCAACATAAGTTTCCGAAGGTCTTAAATGCATGTTTCCTAAACTCTCAGAGTGTTGTGTACTGTATGTGACAGTTTTATGCACCATGTGTGAAACACCACAATAGCGTATGGTTGAAAACAAGATTTTGACTGTTTGTTTTTCGGTAACGGTTGGAGACCATATTCGAGTCTTAGGCGTTCTGCACGTATACAAAGTCTTCTCAGTCCTAGAGAAAAGTGAGGTTAGAGCCTAGGTATTCCTACAGAAAACCTTATTCGCTGTAACCTATAGCTTTGATACCAATCTGTCACACCCCGGCGTGACTGGACTGGTATCTTCATTGCACAGCGGAAGCAAATAAGCTAAGTCTTTTAGACAATGAATGCCACTAAGTACTCGAATCTCCAATGGTTCTCCTATTCCAAACGTTCCATAATTTTGAGAAAGTAACATGAGAAAGAAACATGCGAAAAAGTCAACATAAAGTTGAGCGAGTTCATAGTTTGTTTGTAAAAGATTTGAAATAAATCTTTTGAATAACCGGTTTGTGAAATATATTGAGAAAACGAATTTAAAAATCATTTTCTTGTCAAGTTATATAGAAACTTTGTATTTGCAACGCATTATGTTCGTAAAACCATGTATTTGTAAACTCTTGTATTTGTAAAGTATGTATAACCGTCAATGCCCACCCTGACTTTGACTCATAATCCTATGCTTTGAATCTATATAAAACATGGTATTTAATTTGCGTAAATCAAGTATTTCTGTAAGTATGTATGTCCCTGGTATGTAGCAATAAGGAAAAAAGAGATCACCACTGGGTTGCAAAGCCAATAGTCCTACAACGAGGATTAATGGCCTTAAGTATCCGCCTACCCACTCACATGATCTAAGTAGTATACCCTCCTTAAGCTAATCATACCATGTATAAAATGTCTGAAATAATTGTAACATGTGTTTTACCCCAGCCTCTAAGGCTAAACCTCCCCAGTCTCTAAGACTGAACCTCCCAGCCTCTAAGGCTGAACCTCCCCAGCCTCTAAGGCCAACTCCCCAGTCTCTCTATATTATCACCCGACGAACCATCCCTAGTCATGAAAATCATTCACATTTCGATAATACGCATTTGTTTTGTAAAAAAACGGTATATTTAGTATAATTCATTCGTAAACCATTTGAGTTCCTCGAAATCCATTCGTAATATGATTTAGAAATATGAGTTTTTGTTCGTTCAAAAGCTTTGTATGTTCTTGCACAACGTGATTTGTCTAAAAATATGCAGTCTTTGTTTATCGAAAACTTTGTATGTTTCTGAAAAACGTGCATGTCTTTTCACCCCCGAAAACATTTATAAAAATGTAAAACAGTAAAAAGTGGGGGTTATGAACTCACCTGAATATTCCTGTGCAAAGCTAGCTATATTCGACTTTGTGATGTCGTTTCCAAGACTTGATTTGCTAGCGTGCATTCTACAATATTCTTAACACGGAATATCTTATAAGTTTCTAAACAAACGCAGTGACTAAACTACGTGTCACCGAGATCTACCGAATTATTAACCGAACGATTCGACGGTTTGTTGTTAACTTAATGAAAATGACTAAGTTAAACTTTGTCGCCCAAAGAAGTCGTTTGTGTATGTAGGAATATTCGTACGAAAGTATATAATAAACTTGTATTATATATATTTCGTCTTGTATATATTTGTCAAAACATATGTATATTCTGTTTAGGCGTATAAAATAAATATGAAAAGTTGTATTTATTTTGTATAAGGATCGCCGAGTTGTCGTGTTTGAAAATAAATATGCCTATATTTATTTTATAAAACAATTTGGCATGTTTGTGTTGGAAATAAATATATAGTTATATTTATTTACAAAAGGATTCATTTTGTACGTTATTGAAAATATATAAACTATATTTATTTTATAAAACGAATTCGTGTCGTTTGGTATTTGAAATAATATGTAAACTATATTCAAGTTTACAAAATAGCCTTCGCTTTGTTTTATTTGATGTATAAACTATATTTATTTGTAAAAGCATCGTTGAGTTGATGCGCTTGAAAAATAAATACATAACTATATTTATTTTTATGAAATGGTTGTCGAAATTTCAAAGTTTAGAATAAATATAACAACTATCTTTATTGTCGGAAATAGTATCCGAATTAACGTAAATATTGTTCATTCTAAATCCTTTACCGAATCTTCATGTTGGAACGTTGACTGAGTTGACCGGGTCTGAGTTGACCGAGTTGACTCGGTTTGACCGAGTCAACCCGAACCACGAACCGAACCGTCCGACCGAAACAAACATAACTCGAATTTGTAACACCTTCACTCGAACCTGAACCGAGATGAAAATTCAAACGAAAATAATCTTGAATTCGAACCCGCACCTTCAGATGTGCTCGAACCACGACCCGGACCAAACTGTTCCAAAACAACTCGAACCAAACACCCGAATTTCCTGTTGTGTCACTCGAACCAGCCATGAAACTGAACTATCACTGGACCGAAGCCCGAGATATACCACCGCTGCTGCCTTACCGTCGGCCGGTAACCCGACGGCTCCGCCGTCCTGTCGGTGCCGGCTACCACAATCCACATCGTCATCAGTCACAAAACAGAAAGGAGATGAAAATAGAAACGGGGAGGGGGTTTACCGAAGCTTTCGTCGGAGAACCAGCACCATCGCCGTCGCCGATCGGCGGTTCTTCGCTGGAAATCAAACGGCTTCTAGCCGTTGGTCGGTCCTCCACTCGGTTCTGAGCGTACTCATTACCGTCAAGATCTCTAACCGCCGCTGCGGTGATAATAATCATCATCAACATCATTAACCCGCCGGTCAAAAGCAAAGACCTCCGGATAACTAAACCGACCGGCGGTCGGTTGATGTTTCCACCGGTCAAACGTCAGCGAGAAAGGGGCGGTGTGAATGCTTGCCGACAGGAGTGGTGGCGCCGGAGTTCGGTCGGACCTCCGACGCCGGTTGCCGGTAATATGTCAAGAGAGAGAGAGTGAGAGAGAGAGAGAGAGAGAGAGAGAGAGAGAGAGAGCTCATGTGGGTGTGAGCTTTGTCTGTGTGTATATATTTGTTTGTTTGTGTATGTTATCGAGAGTGAAAGAGAGAAGGCAGGTGGGTATGTGTTTGGATTAGTAGAGAAAATGGGAGGGAGGATAAGGCAGAGGGGTAACCCCTTTTTTTGTGTGAGTGTTCATTGTTTGCATATGGACCCCTTATTTATAGAGATAATAGAGATCTTATAGATCTTGTGTGTTTCACAATTAGAGACAAAAATCTATTATATATATTTTATAGAGATTATGGAAGATTTTGCACAGATTTTGTTTAGATTTTGCTAAAATTTTTAAGGAAAATCTAATATATATATTATGTGCAGGTTTAGGCTTGTGGGTTTTGGGCTTGGGCCCAGAGCCCACAAGCACATCTCAATCTCACGTGTAAGTGGCCCGTAATTTCTACGAGACCCGTTGTCAAATCCTGAACTCCGTTTAACGTCAAAAATTAAAATACACAGAAATATGGTCGGTAGTCGTTGTTTGCACGCCCGTTCATTGATTAGTGATTACGGTAATAATTGCGAAAAATTGTATGGTTGCCGTTTTTAATCCGTTCTTCGATCCGGTTTCGACTGTAGTCACTAAAATTTAACTACGAAGCTAAAATATATCATAAAAATTTAAATATTTGTCAGCGTTGTTAGTATCCTGTTCGGTTTCATTCCGTTGCCGTTTAACGTTTCGCAGGTTTCTTTGTAAACCACCGTTCGCGCACTGTAAAGTCGGATAGGCGTTCCTAGGCACTCCAAAGGCCTACTTAAGTTAATTTGCGCTGTAAACACTATTTATTATCGCGTTAATCGCCTATTAACCACGTAATTAAGAGCCGTAAATCACCGGTTGTCACAAGTACTTTGGCGTGTTCTCCACGCTGGACCACTGTTACACTAAGCGATAGTGCTTTTTCACTAAGTAATAGTGATTTTTCACTAAGCGATAGTACTTTTTCTCTAAGCCTTATGCGACAGTGAATTTACGATCCTCCAAGCCTTAAGCGACAGTGTTTAACCATGGTTAAGTATTTTTAATTGCACTGTTTGTCCTTCAAGTTTGAAGAATTGTCATTTTTAGTCCCTGTACTTTTCCGGCCAGAAATTTGAATTTTCCGGTTGCTTTCCGGTCAGATTTTTTGTGGCGGTTTTCGTCGCTAAATTTTGAATTGGTTTTTTTAATTATATCTGCTGAGTTACTTTAATTAAGTAATTAATTTATTAATTACGAGTGTTTACTAGGCTCATTAGTCATATTTAACATGTTAATTAATATATGTTATTAACAATGAATAATTACTTAAGTAATTTAACATTAATTTCTGGGTTTAGTCTATTGAAGTTGTTGCTGTTTGCAAAGTGGTTATTGTTAAGTAATTATCCTCAAAGGTAATCACCAACACTGTTCTCTTCGATTAACTGTGTCATTAGTGTCTGCAGGCTACTGAGCTAAGGCTTAGAGAAAGCGCGTGATCAAATTTAAATTTGAGTAAGCGCGTGATTTGAGTTATTTGCCTACAGAAGCGATATCAAATTTTTGATAACTAGTTAAGTATTCCACAAAGTACTAATTAGTTAATTTACTAATTAAGTAATAAAACATATCGCTTAATTAATTTACTAATTAATTAATTTACACAGAAGTGCACGATAGTCATCTGTTTAAGGCTTTAAGTACTAATCACAAATAACTCAGCCGTTCACTACAAAAATTTGAATTCTGTGTAAGGCTTTAAGTTCTGAGTTAATACTTAATGGTTTTCGTCGCTAAAATTTGAATTCTTTTCGTCGCTAAATTTTGAATTGTTTTTTAATTAAATTATGTTAATATATCCTGCTGTCCATACTTAATCAATAAATTTATTTTATTTTTACTTATTGAAACAATGTTGAATGTTTTGTAGTGATATCTACCATGTATGAAGTTAATCATGATTAACGTACAGTGGCTTCATTTGGTGTAGATGATTAGTCTAATTATGTTCTGATACTTAGTTTATTTCTTCTCATTTTCAGGATGTTTGTAAATGGAGAAGATGAAAAGGAAGATCGTGTCCTCACTCATCCTGTAGACTGGTTGTGTTCTAGTTGTGTAATTAATAATATAATATTATTAATTATTAAGTTAATCTGTGATTAACGTCGTGTTTTACTTTGAATATTATAGTTTAGTGTGTTTGTACTCCTGGACTTCTACACTGTTGAAGTGGGTCAAAATAGTGTTTGGCTTGTTTGCAAGTTTTGCTGCAGATAGTTTGATCTGTCTGCAAGTGGGTCAAAACAATGTTTCGTCTGTCTGCAAGTGTCCTTAATGTCATGTTTTACTTATTTGTGGTTTAGGATTACCCTTAATGACGCTGAGACTAAGCTCTTTAATCACGTTCACTCGATACCTTTACCTTAATCGTCCGCGCAGCGGATCATTAACCACAGTTAACTGTAACTTAATCCTTTTTGGTCCTTCTGCAAGTCTAATGACTTGCAGTTTTGGTCTGTCTGCAAACCTGCATTTTGCAGATGATGATGTTGATTTTGTGATCAAGCAGTTAATTATCTTTATTAAAATTAATTAATTAATTAATTAATTAATTCGGTGGTTTCATCTTCAATGTGTTCTTCAGTTACTGGGACATTTGTACAGACATGTAATCACAATGCAAATAACAGTAGATTTTTTGAATTCAGATAGTGAAATGCAATTACAGTATGCTGTTTCCGATCATCATGTTCTAACTATTCCGGAAAAGCCGGTCTGAATCTAATTCCTTTAGCGGCATCTGCAAGTAGTTTCTTCTTCCAATGAGTTGCAGGTTTCTTCTTCTGTAGAGTAAACCCTAGTTTCGTTGTTGGTGAGTTGCAGGTTTCTTCTCGAGTCAGCATCATTGTCTCTGTGTTGTCGTCTTCGTATACGATCATCGTTGTTGTCGATCATCGTCTTCAGAACAATGATAGATGAAGATTATCGCTGGAGTTTTGAAATCGCCATGGCTTCGCCTCCGAGAGAGGATTTTGGGAGTGAACCCAATTCTCAAAATCTTTATATCCTATTATTGGGGTATATAGATGCCCTTATATAGACGAGGGGCGAGTCCTTAAGCGCTGCCACACTCTTATAAAATTACTAGCAACGTGTGGGTCCGCTAGGACACGATCGGACGACTAAGATTGTGCCACGTCAGCATTTACTGTTCTACTAAGCCTTTATTTCTGGATTAAGCCTTAATGAGCGTGTGGGCGCGTGGGCGCGTGGATTTACTATGCCACTAGCCGTTAGTGCTTTTTCACTAAGCCTTAAAGTTTTTGAAATTGCAATTTAGTCCCTGGCACTAAGCCTTAGCACTTTTTCACTAAGCCTTAACGATTTTGGACTAAGCATTAAGGAAAACCTTCTAGAAGGTTCACTATTCCATTAAGCTTTAGTGCTCTTGCACTAAACCTTAGTGCTTTTGCACTAAGCCTTAAGGCTGTTTCACTAAGCCTTAGTGTGTCGGCCCAAGCCTTAGTGTGTCGGCACTAAGCCTTAGAGTGTCGGCACAGGCCTTAGTGCTTTTTCACTAAGCCTTAGCGAAAGCGCGTGAGTCGACAAGTTACTGTGTCACTAAGCCTTAACGATTTTGCACTAAGCCTTAGTGTTTTTTCACTAAGGCTTAACGATTTTGCACTAAGCCTTAAAGTTTTTGAAATTGCAGTTTTGTCCCTGGCACTAAGCCTTAGCACTTTTTCACTAAGCCTTAGCACTTTTTCACTAAGCTTTAATGCTTTTACACTAAGCCTTAACGTATTTGAAATTTGAATTCTCGATTAGTGTGCACTAAGCGATAGTGCTTTTTGCCTAAGCCTTAACGATTTTGCAGTAAGCGTTTACTGTTCAAGTTATTTGTGATTAGTGTATTAGCACCTCTTTGGAATATATATCCCCATCACCCCGTGTATATATATAAGGGGATTCCAGTTACCCTTTGGTTCCTCTCATAACATAAAATCTACCTTTCTATCTCAGGCTCCATTTAACAAATCATCCCCAATTAGGAAACAAGATGTTTCAGTCCACCATTGATGTCTCTGTCACCGACCCACCCCCTAAAACCAAACTTGTCAACTTCTTCACTGGCGCCTCTTTGATTTTGTGCGGATGCGTTGACCGCATCCTTACTCTAGCAGCAATTGTAGCAACGCCTCTCCGCCACCTCTGGGATCACTATTATCCGCGAATAGCTTTTGTGGAAGAAGGTGTGGTCATGCCGCATTCAACACTGGGCTTTCTCATCACTCTTCTCCTTGTTCTTGCAGAAATAAAGGCTCAGGGCCAACCTGGTTTCCCTTTCAAAACTCACCCTCTTCTCGTCAAGCTTTCGGTTGACAGTGTTGTCATGTATGGATTATCTTGCGCAGCCGAACTTGTTGCTTCAGGTCTTGTTCGTGCTTCCGTTTTCGCTATTATTGCTCGATTGGGAAAGATATGTTTCTTGTGCATTTTGGTGATATCTTTGGCATGTTTGTTCTACTTTTGATACTAATTATGCTAGCATGATGTGAAGTTCCTGTATCTTTATATAAAAAAGGTGTTTTGTTTTCCCATTGTGGGTTTAGTGATTTTCTAATAAAACTAGATTAGAGTTTGTGTGTTGTTACAAGGAAAGTAGATTCAGATTGTATGTTGTATGGATTTTGGATGTGAATTTCCATATGCAGTTTGGTTTTGTAGAGCCACTTGTTGCTTCAGTTATAAATTATGTGGATGATGTTGTGTTTTTGTTTGGTATCAGTTGTCTGGACCTATATACCTCTTAAGGACATATGATGTTGATGATTGATTTATGGCTTGTGTTGTTGGTTATTTGTATGATGTTTATGGCTTGTGTAACAAGGAAGGAAGGAAGGATGGTAATTTGAGTGATGTGGTTGTGCATTGGAACTGTGTGCTCAACAATGGCGGATCTAAGAACTTTTTTCACTGGGTTCCTTTTGGTAGATTCTCACTAATTTTCACTATTTTTTCTAAACAATACGAGGTTCTCACTATTTTTTTTTCCATTTTTTCCAAACCGAATGGGTTCCTGGGAACCCACAAAAGTGGTCTAGATCCGCCCCTGGTTCTCAATCTGTACAAGTTATTGGCAGTATGCCAACAATAACTTCCAAACATTTATTTACTTCTTTTGGTGCTTATATGGATGTCGAAGTGGGAAGTGTTGATATATCATCTCTTTGATGAATGATGATGTGTGTATATGCTTTACATATGCTCTTTAGTGCTCCCAATTTGGGATATATAATGTTTTGTTTGCATTTTTACCTTCTTAGGGACTAATAACCAAACAATGTTGTTAATTTGGTGTTTTTTGAGGATCTTTTATTTCATAGCGCTATTAGATTTTCCTTTTTAAGTGGACTTTGTAACATCCCCTCATTCACCTTCATGGACCGACCCCTTGTAAGACCTTGGCAGTGAATCTTAGATTACTTCCCACCACAGTTTTTGTTGTTTAATTTGAAATTATGTAGATGAGTATACTATTTCATTCTTCGATGTTTCACATCTGGTATATGAGGTTACATTATATTTTGTACATTGCCCTGATGGTTGACTTAGGCTATATATGCTAACCGAGTTCTGTATATGCTATTTGTTTGGAAAATCATCTCAATATATCAACTTGGAATTTAGGATTTTGCTCATGGCCTTACCTGATAAATGGTTTCCTTGTATGCAAGTCTGTCTAGTTGATACATGTTCTCTCTTTTTCTATATGCTGTTCCGCCACCAAAGGGACTAAGCTTGTTCATTTCATTCTTTCCTTTTATTATTTATATTGTCTGTTTCTTATACAACTGTTCTTTATTCTATTGCAGTTGAACTGATACCACAACCACTAGTACCAAGGCCATAACCACAGCCAAAGTACTGTCGCTTAGTGTAACAGTGGTCCAGCGTGGAGAACACGCCAAAGTACCGTCGCTTAAAGCCTGTGCCGACACACTAACACTTAGTGAAAATGCCTTAAGGCTTAGTGCCGACACACTAACGCTTAGTGAAAATGTCTTAAGACTTGGTACCGACACTCTAAGGCTTAGTGCAAAAGCACTAAGGCTTACTGGAACAATAAGGCTTAATGGAACAGTGAATGATGACGTGACACAATCTCAGCCACACATTTTCTGCCGACATACTGTTGTCTAAAGCTTAGTGAAAAAGCACTAAGGCTTAGTGCAAAATCGTTAAGGCTTAGTGAAAAAGCGTTAAGGATTAGCAAACAGTGTCTTGTCGGGGAATGTTCATGGAATATTCCCTCTTAAGGCTTAGTGAAAAGCACTAACGGCTAGTGGCACAGAAACCAAGAATTCAAATTTCAAATTATCCCGCCCATCATTGTCGCTTAAGGCTTAGGGAAAAAGCACTAAGGCTTAGGCCGACACACTAAGGCTTAGTGAAAAAACCTTTAGGCTTAGTGCAAAATCACTAAGGCTTAATGAGAATCCACTAACGCTTACACTGTTACTTTGGAGCCGTTGACAAGCCAACGCAATCGTTAAGGCATATCGTAAGAGTAAAATGGACACGTGGCACAATCTCAGCTACACAAAAGCCGCACTACGGGCCCCGGGCTGCCAGTAATATTATAAGAGTGTGGCAGCCCGGAAATTAGGAGCAACCTCTTTATAAGAGGTACTAAATACCCCAATACTAAGGATAAGTTATTGAGGCCTCATTTGGCCTTACCTGATAAATGGTTTCCATGTATGCAAGTCTGTCTACTTGATACATGTTCTCTCTTTTTCTATATGCTGTTGCGTCACCAAAGGGACTAAGCTTGTTCATTTCATTCTTCGATGTTTCACATCTGGTATATGATGTAGATGAGTATACTATTTCATTCTTCGATGTTTCACATCTTAGATTACTTCCCACCACAGTTTTTGTTGTTTAATTTGAAATTATGTAGATGAGTATACTATTCATTCTTCGATGTTTCACATCTGGTATATGAGGTTACATTATATTTTGTACATTGCCCTGATGGTTGACTTAGGCTATATATGCTAACCGAGTTCTGTATATGCTATTTGTTTGGAAAATCCTCTCAATATATCAATTTGGAATTCAGGATTTTGCTCATGGCCTTACCTGATAAATGGTTTCCATGTATGCAAGTCTGTCTAGTTGATACATGTTCTCTCTTTTTCTATATGCTGTTCCGCCACCAAAGGGACTAAGCTTGTTCATTTCATTCTTTCCTTTTATTATTTATATTGTCTGTTTCTTATACAACTGTTCTTTATTCTATTGCAGTTGAACTGATACCACAACCACTAGTACCAAGGCCATAACCACAGCCAAAGTACTGTCGCTTAGTGTAACAGTGGTCCAGCGTGGAGAACACGCCAAAGTACCGTCGCTTAAAGCCTGTGCCGACACACTAACACTTAGTGAAAATGCCTTAAGGCTTAGTGCCGACACACTAACGCTTAGTGAAAATGTCTTAAGACTTGGTACCGACACTCTAAGGCTTAGTGCAAAAGCACTAAGGCTTACTGGAACAATAAGGCTTAATGGAACAGTGAATGATGACGTGACACAATCTCAGCCACACATTTTCTGCCGACATACTGTTGTCTAAAGCTTAGTGAAAAAGCACTAAGGCTTAGTGCAAAATCGTTAAGGCTTAGTGAAAAAGCGTTAAGGATTAGCAAACAGTGTCTTGTCGGGGAATGTTCATGGAATATTCCCTCTTAAGGCTTAGTGAAAAGCACTAACGGCTAGTGGCACAGAAACCAAGAATTCAAATTTCAAATTATCCCGCCCATCATTGTCGCTTAAGGCTTAGGGAAAAAGCACTAAGGCTTAGGCCGACACACTAAGGCTTAGTGAAAAAACCTTTAGGCTTAGTGCAAAATCACTAAGGCTTAATGAGAATCCACTAACGCTTACACTGTTACTTTGGAGCCGTTGACAAGCCAACGCAATCGTTAAGGCATATCGTAAGAGTAAAATGGACACGTGGCACAATCTCAGCTACACAAAAGCCGCACTACGGGCCCCGGGCTGCCAGTAATATTATAAGAGTGTGGCAGCCCGGAAATTAGGAGCAACCTCTTTATAAGAGGTACTAAATACCCCAATACTAAGGATAAGTTATTGAGGCCTCATTTGGCCTTACCTGATAAATGGTTTCCATGTATGCAAGTCTGTCTACTTGATACATGTTCTCTCTTTTTCTATATGCTGTTGCGTCACCAAAGGGACTAAGCTTGTTCATTTCATTCTTCGATGTTTCACATCTGGTATATGATGTAGATGAGTATACTATTTCATTCTTCGATGTTTCACATCTTAGATTACTTCCCACCACAGTTTTTGTTGTTTAATTTGAAATTATGTAGATGAGTATACTATTCATTCTTCGATGTTTCACATCTGGTATATGAGGTTACATTATATTTTGTACATTGCCCTGATGGTTGACTTAGGCTATATATGCTAACCGAGTTCTGTATATGCTATTTGTTTGGAAAATCCTCTCAATATATCAATTTGGAATTCAGGATTTTGCTCATGGCCTTACCTGATAAATGGTTTCCATGTATGCAAGTCTGTCTAGTTGATACATGTTCTCTCTTTTTCTATATGCTGTTCCGCCACCAAAGGGACTAAGCTTGTTCATTTCATTCTTTCCTTTTATTATTTATATTGTCTGTTTCTTATACAACTGTTCTTTATTCTATTGCAGTTGAAAACTGATACCACAACCACTAGTACCAAGGCCATAACCACAGCCCACATGGTTGAGTCCATTCTTCTGCACAATCTTTGATGATCAGCGAGCACCGTTGCTGATGCTTAACCAGGTGCACGTATAGTGTTGTTTTTCTATTGAGATGGTATCATTTGTTTAGAGGGTGTATACCTGGATGCTTATTTGTATCCGGTTTATGTGCCAGTGATGGGCTAGAGAATTGCTAACTCATAGTGCAGAGTTAATAGTTTTATCATTCTATAACTTCATATCTGTATTGATTTAGTTTTTGTCCTTTCGAACAAGTTTTGTTGAAGATATTAGTGGAATATAACAGTATTTAAGCGGGGAGAGTAAGTTAATGTACTTCTCGATGACAAACATGGTATTTTAACTTTCAAATTACGTATCTTGCCAGTTTGCCAATAGTTGAATAGGTAGATGGCCAATTTTGCTTTATTAAAAAATCGAAGCTTCTTTTGAACCTTACTCAACGTAGCTTGACTTTTTCAGAGCTCATTGATATATCTCAACTCGAATTAGAATATATGTTCATTAAGTGTATTCTTGTTATTTATAGATTTAGTTATATCAATACCAGAGGTGTTCATGATAGGCTAACTGGAAAGCAGTTCACATATACTATCGGTTTGATGTGTTCTTGAACATAAACCCAAAAAGCCGGTTAACTGGTGATTGGTTTACCTTTTTCTCTCTATATTATGTGTTCCTTCACTGCACATTTGACTAAAGTCATAAATTATATTTAATATATATTATTTTCTGTTATTATTCAGAACTAGAGTGTTGAGAAATCACAACCACGAAGATCTCAAGAATGTCATTACCAGTGTGCTTTATATATGGCCATGCTATGAGAATTATGTTGCATTTCATTACAACTTACAAAATGCAATCATGCCATTATTTGTTGCTAAGGAAAGATGGATTTAAATATGACATTTCTGCTGCAAATATATTACAGTCATATCTCCTGCCCCAGATAACTCCCGTTAAGTGAAACTATGGTGTAAACTAATTGGTAGTTTAATACCAAGATCACGATGGAACAACTGAAAACTATGCTAGGAATTAAGACCTGGAAAAGCAAACCTGATCATATAGCATGTCTTTTTATTTTCACTAATTACTACTGTTCAAGATACGTCATGATATGATATTAAGAGTACAGAAAATTAAAATAGTGTTTCTCATGATCTAAACAAAATTAAATATTAAACAAAAAGGGGCCACATGGTTACATGACTCACATGACTAATTGACTGCAAGCTCCAAACTCCAAAGTATCTTGCTTAGTTCTTACATAGACCTCCATAGTTATCACTTATCTATATAAGCCTTTCCCTTTCCTTTCCTGTCTTACAAAACAACCTCTCTCTCAGCCTCCACTAAACCATTCGTCCTGAAGTACGAAAAAAGGATGTGTCACTTCACCATTGATATTTCTATTGCCGACCCACAACCTACAACAAAACTTCTCAACTTCTTCATTGGCATCAACCATATCTTTACACTAGCAGCAACAGCAATACTGATAGGGTTTGAAGCAATAGAGAACAGAGTATGATAAATGTAAAGATAAATTGTGTATGAAATGAATGAAATATGGAATTTGTGTAAGAACTCTGATGTAAAGGAAGGGAAAGTTGATTGAATGATAAAAGGAATTACAGAACGGTAATGAAAATGACCTCTAACAATCCCAGGGATACTCCCTCTCTCATTGCATGATGCAAGAGCCACTCAATACTAACAGATTACATGACCGACTACATGATTATTCCCTTCCTATTTATACTAACATGTGCCCACTAGCCACTTTGCACTTTGCCCCTCCTTGAATACACAATTAATTTTTTTGATCCCTCACAATTCTTATCATTGCCCTCCCCTTCAAGAACAGTCTTGTCCCCAAGACTAAAATCAGGAAACTGCATCTTCAGCCAATCTGCATCTTCCCAAGTGGAATCATCCACTGTTTGACCTTGCCAATGTACCAACCACTGTTATACAGAATCTGAACCATCCCGGATAATACGAGTAGCCAACACAGATTGAGGGACTAAGTGCGGAGCATCAGCCATATCTAACTCAGGAGGTAGAATCGTCTCACTAGGCCCCGAAACCGCTTTCTTTAAAAGAGAGACATGGAAAACCGGATGAATCTTCGAAGTTGCCTGTAAAAGTAATTTATAGGCCACAGCCCCCACCATTTCCAGAATTTGAAACGGACCAAAGAACTTGGCTGCTAACTTTTGATGAATCCTACTAACAACAGATAGTTGACGGTATGGTTTAAGCTTAACATACACCCACTCCCCTACCGAAAATTGCACATCCCGGCGCTTCTTATCCGCTTGAAATTTCATTGCCCCTTGAGCATTCGATAAGTGCGTTTTGAGTTGTTTCAAGGCCTCATCACGGTCTTGGAGTTCTCTCGCCACGGATTCGACCCGAATCTCTCCCGGAACAAATTGGAACACCGAAGGGGGTCGTCTCCCGTACACCGTTTCAAAAGGAGTCACTCCCGTGGATGCATGAAAAGTCGAGTTGTACCAGAATTCGGCCCAAGGCAGCCAAAGAGACCACGTTTTTGGCTGATCCACTGCGAAACAACGCAAATAAGATTCCAAGCCACGGTTAATAACTTCAGTTTGGCCATCGGACTCCGGGTGATAGGCTGAACTCATGTGCAATTTTGTACCCATCGAACGAAATATTTCTTGCCAAAATTTACTTAGAAACAATGGATCCCGATCACTAACAATGGACTTTGGGATACCATGATGACGAATGACCTCCCTTATGAATACCTCAGTCACGGACTTGGCGGTATAAGGATGTTTCAATAGAATGAAGTGAGCATACTTAGATAATGTATCCACCACCACAAGAACCACGGTGAATCCCTTAGACGGTGGTAACCCCACAATAAAGTCCATAGACAGGTCTTCCCAGACAGACTCGGGAATGGCTAGTGGCTGTAAAAGCCCACCAGGAAGGACCGAGCTAGCCTTACATCGTTGGCAAATATCACACTCCCGGATAAACTTTTTAATAGTAAAAGTCATACCAACCCAATACACATTAGCCGCCAACCTACGATATGTTCCATAAAACCCCGAGTGACCGCTACGGGGCGGTGACATGAAACTCGTGAAGAAGAGCGGGAATATATTTTGAGTGTCGAGAAATAACCACACGATTTTGGTAAAACAAAACATTATTCTTGATAGAATATCCGGGGTATTTTTCTGGGGTGGTCAAATAATTAGTGACTAAAGTTTGAATTTCCTTGTCAGCTTGAGCCTCTTCAATAAGTTGGACCCCTTGCAACCAGATAGGGGTAGAAACAACGTGGAATAATAACCCGGAATCTGCACGACGGGACAAAGCATCAGCGGCATGATTCTCTGTAGGTCCCTTTTCTCGGAGGATCGAGAACAAACCTAAACCTTGTTATACTAACCCACTAGCGAGTGCGGAATCCAAGCTAGCGGGCAAACCGGGATGATGCAAGAACAAACACAAGAACACACAAAGTTCACCGATTAACACCACTGTATTAATACGTATGAAGGTTTACGGTTACAAGCACGATGTTTACAATCTTGTTTGCAAACTCTCTAAAGTGTGTGTGTGTGTGTTTTCCAGCAGAGTTTCACTAACTCTCTATGTGTGCATCTCTTATCAATAACACTAACACACTGCATGGGTATTTATACCCATACATAACAGGTCTTGGTCGAAGGATCGATAGATGGTCCGAAGGATCATCTGTCGATGACAATGTGTCCGAAAGATCAGCATGGACATCGAAGGATCATCCTTCGATGCCTAATGGTCGAACCATGGTCGAACCATATCTTTCGAGCACCTCGAAGGATGATGCGTATCCTTCGAGGCTATCCTTCGATTCAGATAAACATCATGTTGTCCAAGTCAAACTAGGAGGATAGTTGACTTGGTCAACTTACAGACTGATTTAGGACATCGTTTACATACAGACCGAATACAGACAAAGTACAGACACAAGTGCACCAACAAACTCCCCCTTGGCTGTAGCTTTGTCTTTATCTTGTCTTTATCTTCTATAGATGTAGACTTGTCTCGAACTTCGACAGTCTTTGGTCTTCGAGTTTCCAAAACTCTGATGTCCTTTCAAGTCTTCATGGTCGGAGGATCTTCAAAGTCTTCACGTCTTGAAAGCAGAGAGTGTATCAACAAACTACCCGTATCATGTAGGCAGTGTGTTAACAAACTCCCCCTTAACATAAGCTCCCCCTTGAGTTATGCTCGTGAAATACTTTAACTTTATGAAGTGAGATCCTTGTGGTGTTGATGATAGCCAGCGGCAACGCGATCATCTTCATCTTTAGAGCGCCTTCTCGTCGTGTCTTCATTCCAAAGCTTGTCATCGACCATGTTCTCCTAGCCTTTAGAATCTGCACATGCAAGAAATCTAAACGCGTAATGAGAACAACTGCTTGGAACATAGTATAAGCAAATGACACACGAATGACCATGTCACAATCAAGCACCGTCCGACAGTTTGAAAGTTTAATAAATTTTACAAATTAAGTCTTTAACTTTCAAAACTTGCAAATTTTGACCGTTTATGAAGATTTAGTCAATTCGGTTTTCGTTCAGGTTTCAGGTAACGAAGACTCGAGCTCCAACATCGTACGATCGAAAATAAAGTAGAAATAAAATCTTTTTGGCTTTTATAAAGTTTATATTAAAACACAGATTTCAGGTGTGTTTTTGAAATAAAAAAAAAAACAACAATTTAAAATCCTTTGAGTGTTATCAAACGACATCACCGCTAATGTCGTGCTGATATGCACCAAACGACGAAACTGTTTAAAAGAAAAACAATAAAAGTTAAGTAGTAAGTAAATAAATATATACAAACATTCTTTTTGTGAGTTTCGAGGGTAAGAGAATCATATCAGTGTACGGTCATGCCAAAACACTCTTGTTGTTCAGTTAGTTAACATTAAGATAAGCATCCTATAACAATTATCGGTATTGTTGTCCACTTAAGCTCAACTTATCAGATGTAATCATGTTTAGAGGATACGTTAATGTATGATTTATACTTACCGACCGGTGTTCATCCACATCACGACACATTCCCGTATCAAGGTATGCACGAGAGTTCATCTTACCGGTGAGTATACCGATTATCATCTGTTTGACCGTATAAAATTGTGAGATACTCACTTATTTTGATTTGAAAACAAGTCCTATGTGATATAATCACTTATTGATGAGGAACTTGATTTTCGTATGCATGAGGGCACAGGTGCAAGTCCGTGAACAGGTCAGTACTTCCGTACAGCAGAGAGACGAACTTGACACCCGGATAAATGTGATATTTTATCACTTATTTGATTTGGACATGTGATTGTTTATCACTTATTGAGGTCGAATGCAGTATGCAATATGTACACGTATGTATAGTATCATGGAAGATCTAGACTTGCGTCCCCGTTATTTTTCGGTAAAAGATACAACCATGATACCCAGATGATAAGCAGCATAAAGACCGAATATCTCAGAACCTCGGCAATCTATCAAACGAAATTTCGGTACTAAGACCATATGCCAATGAATGGTTCCCACCTGATCTTCAGTCGATTAAGATTTATATCACCCTGCACACTTTAAAATGATTGTGAGCCTACCGATACATCTTATATAGAGCTGCTTATCGTTTTGCATTTAAGGTTTAAAGAGGTTTGGATAGACCACTGATGTACTATCATTTTCTCTTTTGCTCGCCAGGAAACTCATTTTTGTTTTTCTATTGTTTTTGTGTTTTTGAAATTTTTCGATGTTTTTGTATTTTCCGATTTTTGGATTTACTCCCCCTAAAATCAACAAACTAAGATAAATTTAAAAACACACAAAGATATTTACAAAAATGATTTTCCGATGTTGGTTTACTCTTGCTTGACCTTAATGCCATTTACCAATAATAAGTTTTATCAGAAAGGATTTAACAAATTTTGGAAAAATGAATTGGCATGTCGGTAAGCGGTGCGGACCATGACAACATTGACGAGTTTCACAAAGAAACAATCACGTGTGAGGTGATATTTGAGATCAACGTGTCAGGCCAAAGAGTGCTGTATGAGATGATAATAATTCATAAAGTAGCTTAAAAATCAACAAGTATAGGAGAGATTTAGAAATTCAAAAACCGTATCCTGCAACCGTTTCATGCATTGCAAGGAATCTAAGTGTTCTTCCAAACTTGATATCCACCCGGTGTGGACTTCAAAGTCGATTTTGTAGCTACTGACTAATCTCTTGACAGCAACAAGGTCGTAAACCTCCGGGTCCGGCTGGTCTTCCACATTGTACCAGCGAAGGTCTTTGACTTTCTCTTTCAGAAATGGTGTGCGGATGTTCAATCCATGCAAAGGCATCGGCACACATTTCACTTCATTCGTTCCTGAGGACCCGATCAAAAACCATAATGACCAAATTTTGGCATGTTCTTCATTTGGTCGAATTATGCACCATCATTCAACCACATTTTCTTTTTCTTTTCTTTCTCTCCATCCAAGGCAACAATTTCTTCTGTCGCCTATCTTGTGCAAGGACATTCCACTATCAATAATCCTATGACTATCGATAGTTCCTCCTGGAACTTCCTGCACACTCACTCAGAGATTAGTTGGAGAGGGGGACCCAAGCCTTCATAGACTTGGGTTGCCCCTGAGAATCAAAAAATGTAATTTCAACCTCTTGATAATTTTCAAGCACAACACCTCCCCTTGAACCTTTACCTGTTTTAGGTTTCCAAGTTTGTTTTTGTTTACCAGAGTGTGTATTATGTACATTTTCTGGTTTTAATGGTTGTGACAAACTAGGTTTCCTTTTAACAGTTTCCGGTTTTAAGGCCTTTTCGATCACCTTTACATTTTTACGTCGTTGTTTTGTTTCTTGCTCGTTAATTGTGCGTTTATCACGTTTTGGAGAGACAGGACGACGTTGTGAGTGACCTTGTTCAGAGGGGGTTCTTTCAACAAAATTTGGTTTGGGCGAGTTTGTGCAGTCTTTAATGATGTGCCCAAACTTCCCACATTTGAAACAAGTTCTCCTTTCAACAAACTTAGGAGAATTTGTTCGACTGGCAGATGTTGAACCTGTAGAACCTGAGGTACTTGCTCGTTCATCACACCCGTTTGTGTGTTGGGTGTAATTGTTATCGCTGTTACGCTTCAAAATCTTGACTTTTTGTACAAAATCTGTGTTTGATTTGTTTTCAAAAGTCTCAATTTTATCGGTACCCTTTGATGCTACAAATTTAACATCTTTGCCCTTCTTCTGATTACGAGCTCCCTTTGTTTCAACCTTAGCCTTTGGCTTTGGAGCTAGTTGATGTTGTTTACCCTTAAAAGCAATCGGTTGTTGCTTTGTCGGTGATTTCTGTTTTCCAAATTGTTTTCTGATTTCAGCTTTTGGAATTGGATCACATTGAGTTACAGTAACTCCAGGGATCGTCTTTCCCAAAAACTTGCTTGTGTTATCTTCAAAAACTTTATCAATCAGGGATGGATTGACATTTTTAATTGGAAAATCTTTGTCTGAATAAATTTTACTATCACCGACCAAGGTGTACAACAAATCATTGCTTTTAACAGCAAACACACTTTCTTTGTCATTCTTGACATCTTTGACAGGATTTATCACTTTCTTGGCAACAGGTTGCACGACAGGAGTAGGAGGATCACAAAGAATATGATTCTCAATTGGAATTTCTACTCCTTTCGCCTCATCAAGTGATTCATCCTGGTCATTCACATCTGATTCATCATCTGAAGAATCACAGTCCTCAATAGTTGGAGGACTTTGATTTGAAGCACATGATGACTTTTCTTTGTTATCAGATGAGCCCTCCGATGAATTGTCCGGTTTGAACCCTAGCCCAGTAGCAAATTCCTCAACGTTAAGAGGCACACTGGGTTCATACCGGGGCATTTCCTCTTCATCGGGCATTTTGGTATAGTTGTTCATCAAAGGGGGCGGACATTTCTTATATCCTATCCCCTTCTGATTTCCTTTCGGTTGTTGAACCTCGATGATGTGATCAAGCACAAATTGGGAGTTAGAATAACTATCCAATTTTTGTTTGATCGCATCATGCTCGCATTGGGCAATGGCTAATTGCTTTTTGGTTTCCTCAACAAGGTTGATATAGTCATTAATACTAACTTGTTTATGATACACAACTTTGTTCAATTCGGAAACACTTTTCTTTAGAGTTTCAATCACAGTTTTAAACTCCTTTTCGTTTTGAGTTAACGCCATGTTTGCCTCTTTGCACTTGGCCAGTTCAATTACCAAACTTTGATTGTGACTATGAACCGTTTCAGATTCACGTCTCAATTCAACACATTCATGCTTCATTTTAGCACATTCACTACATATGCTAGGAGTTTCAACCTTTACCTGACTTGAAGAAGCTGTGACATTAGTCATAGAGACAGGTTGAGAAGAGAAAGATCCATCTTCAGTGAGAATCTTCTCCATTTCTTTCGATGTAGCATCAGCTTTCTCGATCAAGTCAGATTTCTTGTCAGCCTCATTCGACAAATTATCAGCTTCAGAATCAATTCTTTCATTTAGATTAGATTCTTCATCTGAACTGCCACTATATCCTGAACTGTTATCATCTTCCGAAGATTGACCATCATTGACATTCTTGACAATCTCAGCGTAAAATGCAGTTCTTGTTTGGTCACCGTTTCCCAACTGTGTGTCCGTACCACAATCGATGCTTTGCTCAAATTGAGGTTTTGTTGTGGAAACTTGAGGTTGTGGTTGTGGCTGTGTTGGGACAGGAATGTACGACCTCGGATCGAATTGAGGTTGTGGAGCAGCTATTGACTGAGAAAATGAAAAGGAACTCGTATTGGACACAAAAGCAGTTTGAAGCTTCGGTTGCTGAACAGAACTAGAACTAGCTGAAGGACCAAAACCAGGCAAATACATTTCTGTGTTTTTAGGAACAAGAGCTCGCTTAGCTTTCCAGATTTCTTGGTCATTCTTGTGTTCCAGCTTCTCAATGAATTCATAGATGTTGACTGTATTCAGAGTACCCGTATGCTTCAGCTGCTCGATGAATGAACCCCACTTTGGTGGTAGAGCATCAGCAAACCGTGCCACCATTTCCTGTTGAGATGTAGGAACACCAAAAGCACGCATTTCACACATTAAATGATAATAACGATTCGTTATATCATTTAGTGTTTCTTTCTCTAAGAAACGAAATGATTCGAATTTCTTCTTCAACTGATCCTGGCGTATCTTAGTAGTAGCTGCATATCCTTCTCCTCTTTCTGCCACAAAATTCTGCATGTCTTGATTTTGCTTTGACACCAAAGCCCATTGACTTGCACTGATTGAAGGCTGTGGAGTCATACTCTTTGCCCAATCTGCAGCAGTGACTAACTTTTGATTGGTTCGTGAGTCCAAACTCCAATCCCATGGACTTGTACAGCTCATTTTGATCAAATATTAATTGAGATCCTTCACAAACACAAACTGTTAAGTTTAAACAGACAAGAATTGAAAGATAAAAACCTGTTCGAAAGATCAAGACTAGTTCGAAGGATCAACAGTGATCGAAAGATTACTGTTGAGTTTCGAGCAAAGCCTTCGAAAGATTCTCAATGAAAGATCCTTATCTTTCGACTGATTATCACGAAAGATTCACAGTTCGAAAGATCTATATCTTTCGAATACTGATCTCGAAAGATTCACAATGAAAGATCCTTATCTTTCGAGATGTATCCTTATCTTTCGGACAACCAACTTTCGAAAAGATTCCAACTACGAAGGATAACCCTTAGACTTCGAAAGACTACTCGAAGGATGCTTATCTTTCGAGCTGCCTTTGATCGAAAGATGTCGAAGGATATCTTTCGATGTCGAAGGATATCTTTCGACAGCTCTGACACACTGACACAAAGTACGACGGGTTGGTGAAAAAGGTGATGTGTTGATGTACCAACTTTCGGCAGAAAGGATGGTTCTGCAACAACTTTTCACCAAACAATTGACTTTCAAAAATTTTTGCCAAAATAAGCAACCTTATCTTCAAGAACTGGTCACCGGAAACAAATCGGAATATGGCCGGAAAAATCAAAGTTTCACAAAAACAGTTTTTATGTTACCCAAACCGACCCCGAACACTCCCGATAGGTTTAGTATGCGTTTTTAAGCAGAAAACTACCAAAAACGGGTGCTAAACCAAGTGTCCAAACACACCAAGAACTTGAACAAACCGGTTTTAAACAAGGTAAAGAGCGAGGCTCTGATACCACTTGAAGGTCCCTTTTCTCGGAGGATCGAGAACAAACCTAAACCTTGTTATACTAACCCACTAGCGAGTGCGGAATCCAAGCTAGCGGGCAAACCGGGATGATGCAAGAACAAACACAAGAACACACAAAGTTCACCGATTAACACCACTGTATTAATACGTATGAAGGTTTACGGTTACAAGCACGATGTTTACAATCTTGTTTGCAAACTCTCTAAAGTGTGTGTGTGTGTGTTTTCCAGCAGAGTTTCACTAACTCTCTATGTGTGCATCTCTTATCAATAACACTAACACACTGCATGGGTATTTATACCCATACATAACAGGTCTTGGTCGAAGGATCGATAGATGGTCCGAAGGATCATCTGTCGATGACAATGTGTCCGAAAGATCAGCATGGACATCGAAGGATCATCCTTCGATGCCTAATGGTCGAACCATGGTCGAACCATATCTTTCGAGCACCTCGAAGGATGATGCGTATCCTTCGAGGCTATCCTTCGATTCAGATAAACATCATGTTGTCCAAGTCAAACTAGGAGGATAGTTGACTTGGTCAACTTACAGACTGATTTAGGACATCGTTTACATACAGACCGAATACAGACAAAGTACAGACACAAGTGCACCAACATTCTCCCTTCCCGGCTTGTATTGAATATCAAAGTCATACCCCAAAAGTTTAACGACCCAATTTTGCTGATCGTACGAAGAGACACGCTGCTGCAATAAGAATTTTAGACTCTTTTGATCCGTGCACACGGTAAATTTAGAACCTAACAAATAGGGAGGCCAATGTTGCACTGCCAAGACTAATGCCATCAATTCCCGTTCATATGCGGACTTTGATACATTTCGATCGCTTAAAGCTTTACTAAAGTAAGCAATGGGCTTTTTATGTTGCATTAAAACCGCCCCAATCCCGCATCCCGATGCATCACATTCAACCACAAAGGGAATAGAAAAATCCGGCAAAGCGAGCACCGGTGCAGAAACTAAAGCCTGTTTCAATTGTTCAAAAGCAGTTTGGGCCACCGGAGTCCAAAGAAACGCATCTTTCTTAGTGAGATCAGTCAAAGGCCGAGCAATACTACCATAATTTTTAACAAACTTCCTGTAATAACCCGTCAATCCCAAAAAACCCCGAAGAGCCTTCAAGGTAGTAGGAATCGGCCAATTCACCACACCAACCACTTTCGAGGGATCCATTGATACCCCTTGACCAATAATGAATGACATGACCCAAGTAATCAATAGACGGTTGACCGAAGCTGCATTTGTCGGGATTAGCTTTAAAATTATGGAGTAATAAAATTTGAAATACCTCGGTTAAATCAGCAATATGAGCATCCCAAGTGGGGCTGTGAACAAGGATGTCATCGAAAAAAATGACCACTTTATGTCGGAGAAATGGCCGAAAAATGTCGTTCATCACCGATTGGAAGGTTGCCGGTGCATTCATGAGGCCGAAGGGCATGACTAACTACTCATAATGTCCATCATGAGTACGAAAAGTTGTCTTGTCAATGCTATCCGGATGCATCCGAATTTGATTGTAACCAGATTTGAGGTCCAATTTAGAGAAGAAGTTGGAACCGTGTAATTCATCAATGAGTTCATCAATGACCGGAATGGGGTACTTATTGGGAATCGTGGCGTTGTTTAAAGCACGGTAATCAACACACATACGCCACGAATTGTCCTTCTTACGGACCAAAATGACCGGACTCGAAAACCCACTTGTGCTGGGCCTAATCATACCCATCTGAAGTAATTCACGAACCTGCCGTTCAATCTCTGACTTTTGAACATGAGGATAGCGGTATGGTCTTACACAAACGGGATCGGTAGAAGATAATTGAATGTGGTGGTCATGAGAACGAACCGGAGGCAGAGATGATGGAGGTTGAAAAATCGCCTCAAAATTTTGTAGGAGAGAAGATAATTTTGTAGGAGAGAAGATAAAAAGAGGGCACAGGAGCAGAAACATTAGAGGGAACAGAATCCATCAGTCCTTCCATAGACAACCACGAGTGCAGAGCCGATAAGGAAGAGTGACCTGTGTGAAGGCCCTGTAATTGTACCGACTTCCCGTGATATTGGAAACGCATCCACGAGTGTTCCCAATCATGGGTAACCTCTCCCAAGGATTTCAACCAATCCAATCCCAATATAAAATCCAGGGAACCCGTGTCAAACACTAATGCATCCACAGTAAAAGAACAAGGGCCAATGGTAACAGGAAGAGCTACACACCGTTCAGACACGTAAACAAAGTGTCCATCACCCAATTTAATTTTAATGCCTCTGAACATAGAAGAAGACAAACCCAACACAGTAACTAAGCGACGAGAGATGAAGCTGTGAGAAGCCCCACTGTCGACTAGCATAGAGATTGTGAAACCCAACAAAAGACCCTCCAATTTCATAGTAGAAGATGACTCATGGGCAACCAAAGTACCCGTAAATTCCAATGCATTACAGGTCCCTAATGAACAATCAGATTCAATGTCCTGTGTTACCAACTGATCCGGTTGCAAAACACATTGGTCCCCACTAGGGAAATCATCCTCATCCTCACCCAATAACAATACCCGTAACTTCCCTTCAGGGCACTTGTGCGTAGGCCCATATTGTTGACCACAACGAAAGCAAAGCCCTTTCTTACGCCGGTCTTCATACTCGGTGCGAGAAAGAGAACGAACACCCCTATCACGAGGTGAAAGCTGCCCCAAGTCACTAGCAGGAAAAGAGGATCTAGGGTTTACGACTGACCGTGTAGAGTCAGATTCTGGGAAAGCAGGCTTGTCAAATGGTCTGGAGTGAGAGACAGCCTTAGACTCAGAGCGGCCCCACAAAGAAGACCCATCTCGAGGCCCAAATGAACGGGGCCCATTAGGGTTAAGGTAACGGAAGCGGCCCAAAGCATAATGATCCGAAACTGGACGTAAAATCAACTCCACATCTTTCGCCAAGTACATAGCATTTCAACAAGTTTGGGGACGATGAAGACGTACCCATTTTTTGACATCATCTTTCAGACCCGCCACAAAATATCCAATCGACTGTGATTCGGGCAAACGAGGAACCAGGGAAAGAAGGTACTCAAAATCATCGATATAATCAAGAACGGAGTCAGCCTGTTTAATTGTGGGTAATTGCTCATATGGATTATGAATTTCCAAACCACTAAAACGTTGGAGAAGCTCTAATTGGAAATCAGACCATGAAATAGTAGGATGGACTTGTGTGATTATCGTAAACCAGTGTTGGGCTACCCCAATCATACTCAAACGAGCTAATTGTAAACGATCCTCATCCACAGTGAGATTTAAATCAAAGTATAAATTTGCTTTTTGAATCCACCCCTGTGGATCAAACACAGAAAACTCAGGGAGCATTACCTTCTTAACCGCCCATGGCAGGGTGAGAGAATGATCTGTGTGCATCGACGGTCCGGGACGAGATCTGGCGCCGGAATACTCAAAACCCAGATCCGACTTACCAGAATCCAGCGGGTCATCAGCCAGTCTTTTATCCTGCTTCGCCATCCAAGCCAATACCACTTTCCGGAATTCCCCAGATTCCCCTTTTTCTACGTCAAACGATTTCTCCACTGATTGCAGAGAAATACGAAATTCAGCAAAATCAGACTGTAATTGCTTAATCTGAGCGTCGTGTGCATCTAATCGATAATTTGTACGGGTTTCCACAAGGGCAGAAATCGAAAGCACAAACGGCAGGTCAGGGCAGTGTTGGACCAATGATAGGGTTTGAAGCAATAGAGAACAGAGTATTATAAATGTAAAGATAAACTGTGTATGAAATGAATGAAATATGGAATTTGTGTAAGAACTGTGATGTAAAGTAAGGGAAAGTTGATTGAATGATAAAAAGGAATTACAGAACGGTAATGAAAATGACCTCTAACAATCCCAGGGATACTCCCTCTCTCATTGCATGATGCAAGAGCCACTCAATACTAACAGATTACATGACCGACTACATGATTATTCCCTTCCTATTTATACTAACATGTGCCCACTAGCCACTTTGCACTTTGCCCCTCCTTGAATACACAATTAATTTTTTTGATCCCTCACAATTCTTATCAAATACACGGTGGTGTAGTAATGCCTCTGCATCACCTCTGGGATAACCGTTACCCGCTAGTAGCAGTTGTGGAAGAACGCGTCGTCATGCCACGTTCTGCATTAAGCTTTATCATCACCCTTCTCATTGCTTTTGCAGAAATCAAGTCGCAGGGCCAACCTGAGTTCCCTTTTAAAACTCACCCTCACCACGTCAGGTTTTCCATTACTAGTCTCCTGATATACGCCTTGTTGGATTTTAATCTTGACATGTGGGTTATTACTTAGCTTTATTAGTTGGTTATTATTAATAAGTATTTTAGATTGTTTTTGAATTTATTTAATTAGGTAGAATTGGTATACTAGGTTGACCGGATCTCATGCAAGTATACGTTGGAGATGCACGTTTTAGAGGAGTGGGTCACTAGGTTGTACCTATTCTTTAGGAGTAGTGGTTGTGGATGATTCCACGTTTCTTATTGTAAGGGCTATAAATAGCCTTAGCTTTATTCAATAAAATGCAAGCTTTCTTTATGCAATTTACAAGTTCCGTACACTTATTCTTTCTTCATATTTGAGAGTTGTTTTCTTTTCACTTCAGCAAGTTAATATAACATTTCTGTTAGTGAGGTTTTTGAGTGGGTATTATATTGGGCCTGAACCAACATTTGGTATCAGAGCACCCAGGTTAGAGCTTGCGATTTCATGTGAATCGCAAAGGAAGAAAGAAGACCGAGAGAGAGACCGACGTTGGCGAGAAGAACAAAGCCATAATTGACCAGTGGCTTGAAAATCAGACCGAAGAACTCTCGCCAGGAAGACCGTAGGTGTGAGCTAGAGACCGAAAGCTTACATCAGAGAAGACCGAAGACCGTGACCGCTGCCGGAAAGTGAACTCCGGTGGAAGACCGAGAAGACCGACGAGCCGCAAGAGACCCGTGGCTGTAGGTCCCTCGGAGGTTGAGGTTAAACCTTATCCTTGTTATGTTTAACACACTAGCAAGTGCGGAATCCAAGCTAGAATGCAAACCGATAGTTCATATGAGAACACAAGCTACAAAGAGAAAGGTAGACACACGAGATATCAAAGTTTTCTCTTGTATTTCAGTGGACACGGTTACAGCCCTTGACCAAACTGAAAATACGCTCTCTACAAGACTAAGTTCACTCACACACTCTCTCACACTTGTCTACAAATGAAGTGAACACATTATATGGTATATATACCCATCACAGCTCGTCTGGTCGAAGGATCAGATAGACTGATCGAAGGATCATCTATCGATCTGAAACCTATCGAAGGATCTACATATACCTCGAATGATGATATCCTTCGAGGTCCATCAACATCCATCGAAGGCTTATCCTTCGAGCTCATCGAAGGATCTAAACAATCCTTCGATGACTCATCCTTCGATGACTCATCCTTCGACAACTCATCCTTCGACACAAACATATTACAATCAGGTTCTAACTGTTTGGCCAAGTCAAACCAGGAGGATGGTTGACTTGGTCAAACTTACAAGACTAACAAAAGACATCGTTTTATATCATGACAAAATACATACAAAGTACAGACACAAGTGCACCAACAAACTCCCCCTTGGCTGTAGCTTTGTCTCGATCTTCGTGTCTTCAAGTCTCTGACGTCCTGTCAAGTCTTCAATGTCAGAGGATCTTCAAAGTCTTCACGTCTTGAAAGCAGAAAGTGTATCAACAAACTCCCTGTTTCATGTAGGAAGTGTGTTGACAAACTCCCCCTTAACATAAGCTCCCCCTTGAGTTATGCTCGTGAAAGACTTGATCCTTATAGCTTGAGATCCTTGTGGTGTTGATGATGGTCAGCGGCAACTCGATCATTTTCATCTTTTGAGGGCCTTCACGTCGTGTCTTCATTCCGAAGCTTGTCATCGACCTTGTTCTCCTTGCCTTTAGAATCTGCACATGCAAGAACTCTAAACGCGTAATGAGAACAACTGCTTGAAATATAGTTTATATAAACAAATGACAAACGAATGACCATGTCACAATCAAACACCGTCTGACCCTGACAGTTTGAAAGTTTAATAAATTTGTCAGTTTTAGTTTCTAACTTTCAAAACTTGCAAATTTCGACCGTTTATGAAGATTTAGTCAATTCGGTTTTCAGTCAGGTTTCATCAGGTTTCAGGTAACGAAGACTCGGGATCCAACATCGTACGATCGAAAATAAAATAGAAATAAAATCTTTTTGGCTTTTATAAAGTTTATATTAAAACACACCTAAAATCTTTTTGGTATTTTTAATATTTCGAAATGTAAAGACTGAAAGCAGTAAATAAATATATACAAACATTCTTTTTGCGAGTTTCGAGGGTAAGAGAATCATATCAGTGCACGGTCAAGCCAAAACACTCTCTTTGTTCAGTTAGTTAACATTAAGATAAGCATCCTATAACAATTATCGGTATTGTTGTCCACATAAGCTCAACTTATCAGATGTAATCATGGCGAGGGGATACGTTAAGGTATGATTTATACTTACCGACCGGTGTTCATCCACATCACGACACATTCCCGTATCAAGGTATGCACGAGGGTTCATCTTATCGGTGAGTATACCGATTATCATCTGTTTGACCGTATATGATGTGAGATTCTCACTTATTTTGATTTGAAAACAAGCCCTATGTGATAGAATCACTTATTGATGAGGAACTTGATTTTCATATGCATGAGGGCACAGGAGCAAGTCCGTGAACAGGTCAGTACTTCCGTACAGCAGAGAGACGAACTTGACTCCCGGATAAATGTGATATTTTATCACTTATTTGTTTGGACATGTGATTGTTTATCACTTATTGGGGTCGAATGCAGTATGTACACGTATGTATAGTATCATGGAAGATCTAGACTTGCGTCCCCGTTATTTTTCGGTAAAAGATACAACCATGATACCCAGATGATAAGCAGCATAAAGACCGAATATCTCAGAACCTCGGCAATCTCTCAAACGAAATTTCGGTACTAAGACCATATGCCAATGAATGGTTCCCACCTGGTCTTCAGTCGATTTAAGATTTATATCACCCTGCACACTTTAAAATGATTGTGAGCCTACCGATACATCTTATATAGAGCTGCTTATCGTTTTTCATTTAAGGTTTAAAGAGGTTTGGATAGACCACTGATGTACTATCATTTTCTCTTTTGCTCGCCAGGAAACTCATTTTTGTTTTTCTATTGTTTTTGTGTTTTTGAAATTTTTCGATGTTTTTGGATTTTCAGATTTTTGGATTTACTCCCCCTAAAATCAATAAACTAAGACAAATTTAAAACACAAAGGTATTTACAAAAATGATTTTCCGATGTTGGTTTACTCTTGCTTCACCTTAATGCCGTTTACCAAAAGTAAATAATCGAATCTTGATTTATCAAATGCTTTGGTTAAAAGGTCGGCACGTTGGTGATCGGTATGAATGTGAACCACATCGATAAGTCTCTTTTCAAAGCAATCACGTATGAAGTGACCGCAGAGAAGACCGTGACTGGCGGTCCGACCGAAAAGGAAAGCTCAAGACCGAAAAGGAAGTGAAGCATGGCAATGGTACCTGTTAAAGAGGCTGGTTCGATGTCGTTTCAAGTTCCGGTTTTGACCCCAATAAACTATCCGGTGTGGGCAGTCAAGGTTAAGGCCATTATGGATGCAAATGGTGTATGGGAGACTGTTGAACCGAGGGCGTTAGGTGCTGAACCGGATGAAAAGAAAGCAAAGCAAGCTTTAGCCTTTTTTGTTTCAAGCTATTCCCGAAGAGATGGTGCTGCAAATGGCTAGCTACACCGATCCCAAGAAAGTGTGGGATGGACTAAAGACCCGGTACTTGGGTGTAGATCAGGTAAGAGCGGCTCGACTTGCAACATTAAGAAGGGAGCTCGAAACTATGCGCATGAAAGAGGGTGAAGCGGTTGACGATTTCATGGTGAAATTGAACGGCATGGCATCGAAGGTAAGGTCTCTAGGTTATGAACTTGAAGAAGTTGATTTAGTGAAAAGATTACTTGATTCGATGCCGAAGCCATTCTTTCAACTTGTGGCTTCAATCGAACAATGTTTTGATTTGGACACAATGCTATTCGATGAAGCCGTTGGGAGATTAAAGGTGTATGAAGAGCGTATGAAAAGCCATGAGGAAAAGGAGGGAGAGCAAGGCCAACTCTTGATGGCTAGTGAGCAAAAGAATGGTGATGGTGATAGGCGATACGGTCGAGGAAGAGGTCGTGGAAGAAGCAGTGATAGAGGCGGAAGAGGCCATGGAAGAGGCTCGGGTCGAGGTGACAAAAGTGGAATTAGGTGTTATGATTGTGGTGTTTTTGGGCATTTTAGCTACGAGTGCACGGAATGGAACGGCAAAGACAAAGAAGCCAACTTGATCGAAGAAGACGAGCCGACACTTCTGTGACAAGGAAACGTGTCAAGATTACGGGGGAGAATGTTGGATTTTAATCTTGACATGTGGGTTATTACTTAGTTTTATTAGTTGGTTATTATTAATAAGTATTTTAGATCGTTTTTGAATTTATTTATTTAGGTAGAATTGGTATACTAGGTTGACCGGATCTCATGCAAGTATACGTTGGAGATGCACGTTTTAGAGGAGTGGGACGCTAGGTTGTACCTATTCTTTAGGAGTATTAGTGGTTGTGGATGATTCCACGTTTCTTATTGTAAGGGCTATAAATAGCCTTAGCTTTATTCAATAAAATGCAAGCTTTCTTTATGCAATTTACAAGTTCCGTACACTTATTCTTTCTTCATATTTGAGAGTTGTTTTCTTTTCACTTCAGCAAGTTAATATAACATTTCTGTTAGTGAGGCTTTTGAGTGGGTATTATATTGGGCCTGAACCAACACGCCTTGTTTTGCGCAGCCGAATTTGTTGCTTCAGGTTTTGATCGCACTTCTGTTTATGCCGTTGTTGCCGATTGGGAAAAATATGTTCTTTGTTCATCTTGGTGACATCTTTAGCATGTTTATTCCATTTTTCATACTAATATTAATGCTAGGCAGTATGTTAAGTTCCAGTATTATTATAATAATAAAAGGTGTTTTCTTTTCCCATTTAGAGGTTTGGTCATGAAAGTGGAGTATATGTTCCATGATGGTGGCTCAGTGTTTGTGTGTTGTTCTTAGGAAAGTAGATGATTTTGGATGTGAATCTCCATATGCAGTTTTATTTTATAGGGCTCCTTATTTCTTCGCTTTGGGTTATGTGGATGATGTTCTGTTTTTGTTTTCGGCAATAGAGTAGTTACACCATGGTTTCAATTGTTTGGACCTTTTTGGGGAATATAACATTACATTTTATTTTGTTGATTGACTTATTGGTTATTGGATGATGATTATGGCTGGTTGTAACAAGGAAGGTTGAGGAACCATGGACCTCCTGTAAGACCTTGTTGGTGAATCTTCAATTGCTTCCCAACTAGTTATAGTTGTTTGAGGTTCTTTCTAATCCATGCTTCAATGTTATACGTTTAGTAAATGTGGTTTACATGAGATTTTGTACATTTCCTTGCCGCTTGACTTGGGTTATATATTTGCTGTTTGTTCGGATGATACTCCCAAATTATCAATATGGAATTCAGAATTTTGCTCATGATCTCACCTGATAACTAGCTACAATGTATACAAGTTGATATCTGTTCTCTTTATTTCTATATGCTCTTTCACCACTAAAGTGTCTAAGCTGGTTTGTTACATACTTTTCTTTCATTATTTATATCAGTTATTTCTTATATAACTGTTCTTCTTTATTCTACTGTAGTTCAGAAGCGCAGGGCGTTGAAAATTGACACCACGACCACTACCAAGCCTATAACCACAGTCCACAGTCCATCCTGTGCAGAATCTTTGATTGATCAATGGACACCGTTGCAGACAGGGGCGGTTCTTAGAAGGGTTGTGGCAGGGCCACGGCCCGGGCAAGTTTTTCGGCCGTAGTGCTAATTTTCTGCATTTCGATCAAAATTTTTTATATATACTATGTTTGGCCCGGGCTTGCCCGGGTTTTTTTTAGTGCCCGTGTCTTTCGGCCCTGGCACGTTCAACGGGCAAGATCCGCCACTGGTTGCAGATGCTTAACCAGGTGCCCCTATGGTGTTTTTCTATTGAAATGCTGGCAGTGTTTTACAGGGTGTATACCAAATATTTATATGTAACCGGTTTATGTGTTGATGATGTGTGTGAGTAGAGAATTGCTAACTCGAAATGTACAGTTAAGAGTTAACTGATCAGTTGTGCTTAATTGATACAAATCATTCTTACAAAGTAGTGTGCTTAGGGGGGTGGGGGTGGTCATCACTCACAACATCCTATCAAGTTCCGCCATATCATCAACAATTTTTCCATCACTCACAACTTTTTTTAGTGGCAATGGTCATCACTAACAACACCCAACAATAACCCTCACACCCCCTCACATGTTCCATCACTCGTTGAATATATCACGCACATCATTCCATCACTCGTTGAATATGATGGTGGTGGTGGTCTTGTACATCCATCATATTAGCCAATATCTTTGTATATATGTTTTATATTTAGAGTACGATTGTATTTAGGTTTGGTACATATCTGTTTCCTTATTGATAGGTCTTGTACTCCCTATATAATGGGATTGATATTTCATCAATACACAGACAACATTTTTACCCTTGATATCATAAGCGTTTATGGTATCAGAGTCGTAACTGGCGGCGACAAAACCCACACCGAAAACCCATCCTCATCCGGCGATCAGGCTACGGCCAAACCTCTCCATCCGGTTTACACGGTTTCTAATATCCAGCATAAGGTTCGAGTTCTTGATGGAACGAAGGTCACATACACGTCTTGGGTCAAATTATTCATGCTTCACGCAAAAGGCTACGACGTTCTTCATCACATAGATGGCACCGAACCACCTGCAGACACCGATGCCGATTATGCCTCATGGGCCAAAATCGATTCCATTGTGTTGCAATGGATATATGGAACTCTCTCCGATGATCTCCTGTCTCGCATACTTGAATCCGACTCTACCGCCAGAGCCGCGTGGGTTCGTCTCCAAGGTGTTTTCTCAACAACAAAGGGTCTCGAGCCGCTACTCTTGAACACGCCTTCACAAACCATAGATTATCAGCCTGCTCCTCCCTTGAAGAATATTGCACCAGATTGAAAGAAATTAGCGAACATTTGTTAAATTCCATAAACTTATCAACACCCAATTTCATAGAAAAATAAAATCATTCCAATGTGATTTGGGTGGGGAATTTGATAACCATCACTTTAAATCTTTTGCCAACAACAATGGCCTTGTCTTTCGCTTTTCATGTCCCCACACCTCCTCGCAAAATGGAAAGTCCGAGCGCATGATACGCCGGCTTAATGACATTATTCGTGCCTTATTGTTTCATGCACACATTCCCCCAACTTTTTGGGTTGAAGCACTTCATACGAGTATATATCTTCACAACATTCTCCCAACCAACAAACTTCGTTTTTTTACTCCCACCTTTGCTCTTTTCCGTCGTCATCCTTCATACGACCACCTACGGGTTTTTGGTTGTGCATGCTATAAGAATCAATCGGCCACCCTACCACACAAGTTGCATCCTAGATCCACTCGTTGCATTTTTCTCGGTTACCCCAATGAGTACCGAGGTTACCGGTGTCTTGATCCTCTTACCGGTAAAGTTCATTTATCTAGGCACAT
Source organism: Helianthus annuus (assembly GCF_002127325.2). NCBI lineage: Eukaryota > Viridiplantae > Streptophyta > Magnoliopsida > Asterales > Asteraceae > Helianthus > Helianthus annuus. The sequence goes on from NC_035445.2 coordinate 151,126,544, forward strand.
TATTTTTGATGAAGTTGTGTTTCCCTTTAATGAGCCGATCTCGTCATCCTCTTACTCCTTTCTAGATGATGAGCCAAATCCTATGTTATTTCATCCCACAACCCCACCTGAGCCCACTTCTATACCGGCCCCACATTTCCCAAACCAAACACCAACAAACCCTCTGGCCCAAAAAACACCTACCCAGCCCACTTCACCACCCACGCCCCAAACCCAATCATCACCATCTAACCCGCCAACCTTCCCCACACCCACAACCCACACCTCCGAACCACAAACACCGGCCCAACTTCTGATAAACCCACCACCAATACCGATTCCCGTAAACCAACATTCTATGACAACTCGATCCAAAGCGGGTATTTCTAAACCTCAAACCCATTTAAACATTTTCACTACCAACGCCCCACCTATCTCACCCATACCTAGCTCTTATGCTAAGGCTTTATCGGATCCTAATTGGCTTGCGGCAATGAAAACAGAATATAGTGCTTTAGAGAGTAATGGTACATGGGAACTTGTGCCACGACCTACTACCAGTCCGGTTATCCACTGTATGTGGCTTTTTCGCCACAAGTTCCAATCTGATGGCTCCTTGGAACGTTATAAAGCTCGGTTGGTAGTAAATGGGAAATCTCAGACAGTGGGTATTGATTGTGAGGATACATTTAGCCCGGTTGTTAAACCGAGCACTATCCGGACCGTGTTATCTCTTGCAGTCTCTCGTTCTTGGCCGATTCATCAGCTTGATGTCAAGAACGCATTTTTACATGGTGATCTTAAAGAGACTGTCTACATGCATCAGCCCCCATGTTTTGTGAACAAAGATTTTCCGGATTATGTTTGTCGCCTTAAAAAGTCCTTGTATGGACTCAAACAGGCCCCTCGCGCATGGTACCACAGATTTGCATCTTTTGTTATTTCCCAGGGGTTTCGGAGTAGTACTTGTGACACATCACTTTTTATTTTTTAACAAGGGACTCACATGGCTTATCTTTTATTGTATGTGGATGACATTATTTTGACCGCTTCAGATACAGGTTTATTGAATCGGATCATTGCTTCATTATCTTCCACTTTCGCCATGACTGATCTTGGTAACTTGCATCATTTTTTGGGCATTACAGCAACACGTGACAACACCGGTTTATTTTTATCTCAATCTCAGTATGCTCGAGATATCTTACAGTGGGCTTCTATGTCAAACTGTAAGCCTAGCTGCACACCCGTGGACACGTCCACCAAGCTCAGCGGATCTACCGTACATTATTGGCCGATGGTACTTTATACCGACAACTTGCCGGAGCTCTACAGTATCTTACATTCACGAGACCTGATATCACGTATGCTGTTCAGCAGGTATGCCTATTTATGCACGCCCCACGGGAGCCTCATTTTGCTTTTATGAAACGCATCTTTCGATATATAAAAGGCACTCTGGATTTTGGTCTACGGATCACGGCTTCCAAGTCATTGTCATTGACAGCCTACTCTGATGCCGATTGAGGCGGGTGCCCTGACACTCGGCGTTCCACTTCCGGATATTGTGTTTTTTTGGGGGATAACCTTGTATCATGGTCGTCTAAGCGACAGCGTACTATATCTCGCTCTAGTGCTGAAGCCGAGTATCATGGTGTTGCTAATGTTGTTGCTGAAGCAAGCTGGTTGCGGAATCTTTTGCTTGAGTTGCATGTTCCGCTACGGCATGCCACTATTGTCTATTGTGATAATATTTCAGCGGTTTACTTGTCAGAAAACCCGGTGCAACACCAACGCACCAAACATGTTGAGATGGACATTCATTTTGTACGTGAGAAGGTTCAGATAGGTCACGTATGAGTTCTTCATGTACCAGCCTCCTCACAATATGCAGATATCTTTACTAAGGGTCTTCCACGACAACTTTTTCAGACTTTTAGGTCCAGTTTGAGCGTCCTATCCAATCCCGCTCAAACTGCGGGGGACTATTAGCCAATATCTTTGTATATATGTTTTATATTTAGAGTACGATTGTATTTAGGTTTGGCACATATCTGTTTCCTTATTGATAGGTCTTGTACTCCCTATATAATGGGATTGATATTTCATCAATACACAGACAACATTTTTACCCTTGATATCATAAGCGTTTAGATCACTCGTTGAACTTGGCCCATCACGGAACAAAAGCTTCCCACCCCCAGTCCCCTTATAACTTTTACTTCATTTCTCTGTAATGATGCTTCCTATACATCTTCTGAACCCTAAAGGTAGTAAACCATATTTATAGGATTGCTTGTTCGGATTCTAGGCTTCTAGCGATGTAGAGTTGAATATGAACCATTAATCATTATGCTGAATTTTGAGTCGTATCATATCAATTTACCATATGATTATGCTTGTTATTCTACAGTTCTATCATTCTTATGTGTTCCTTCGTAACGAAATCCATGAGTTCTATAACTTTTTGGCTCTCTATGTATTTTGTATTCACATCTCTCTTATTTTTTCGAATCAGGGTGCCCTTTCGTGACTAAAGCCATGAGTTATGTCAGCAACCCTTTAATTCATTCTTTACATTCCACAGAAGCATTGCACCAAACAACCTATATTGCGGTCTGCCATCTTTCGTACTCTTGTGTTGGTCTTGGGTGTGGTTGGAGTAAAAGACCAGGTTGCTCTTGGTTTTCAAGAACACAAGACTTTTTGGCAACTATGTTCTACATATGTTTAATTTTTCATTCTTGACATATATGGTCATTATTTTGTCCTATCACTTCATATCTGTATGACTGTATTTACTTAGTTTTTGTGCTTTACCATTTTTTGTTAAATATATCAATGGCAATATACCAGTACTTAGTGACAAATTTATCTTAGTCTAGCTTTTGTCCACAAACAGCATAAAGGACCACTTTTGTGTTGTATAGATGCACTTCTAAACAAACAAAGAAACCAAATGGTAAACAAAATTAATTGAAGTGAAATTGTGGGGTATATTCACTTTCTCTCTAGGGATGACAATCAAACTCAAACCCTAACAGTGTCTGTGTTCCCCACCAGTGGCAGATCTAGAACAAAATTCGAGAGGTAACATTCAAAAATTTTATTACCGTACTTCATATACAATGTAAGCAAAACAAAATAAATAAATAAAAACACAATAATAAATAAAGTTAAACATATACCTAATCGGTTCGTTTGCACCCATAGTGACAGTGGAGATGCATGGTGCTGCCTGCTGTGGTTGTTGTGTTCACGTTCAGTTCTTCTCCCCCTTCAAAAATCAATTCTAACTAGTATTTGGGCTTTAATCTATCATTTTAATTGGAATTTTAACTTATAAATTAAGTAGTGAGCTTTTAAAAAAACTTGATGATAATGGTGTTAGGCTTTTTAATTTTGAGGAGTAACATAATTTAATTCAGGGGAAAGTGTATAAATCCAAAATGAATAAGAATATAAAAGTATAAACAGAAAAAAAGTTAATAAAGCAGAGCACAATAAACTAGAAAATAAAAGTTAATAGTACAAGAAGTTAAAATTATACTTTTTATAAATATGGTCACATGACTGCATAGTCCACCAAACTCCAAAGAATCTTAGACAACAGTACACACAAAGGGGTACAAAAACAACCTTTCTATCTTAACCTCTACATATAAAAACCTTTACATATCTTTCCTCTCTTACATAATCAACCTTTCTATCTCAACCTCCATTAAACGACCCCTCCTGAAATAAGAAAAAAGATGTGTCAATTTACCATTGATATATCTGTTGCCGACCCACAACCTAAAACCAAACTTCTCAACTTCTTCATTGGAGCATGTTTGATTTTGTACCGATGTGTCGACCACATTTTTACATTAGCAGCAACAACAATACGCGGTGGTCTAGTGACGCCTGTCCATAACCTTTGGGATAACTATTACCCGCTAGTAGCAGTTGTGGAAGAACGTGTCATCATGCCGCGGTCTGCATTAAGCTTTATCATCACCCTTCTCATTGCTTTTGCAGAAATCAAGTCGCAGGGCCAACCTGAGTTCCCTTTTAAAACTCACCCTCACCATGTCAGGTTCTCCATTACTAGTCTCTTGATATACGGTTTGTTTTGCGCAGCCGAACTTGTTGCTTCAGGTCTTGATCGCACTTCCGCGTTTCCTGTTGTTGCTAGATTGGGGAAAATATGTTCCTTGTGCGTTTTGGCGACGTCTTTGGCATGTTTATTTTATTTTTGATACTAATAATAATAATAATGCTTGCAGTGTGTTAAGTTCCTGTATCTTTAAATATAAAAGGTGTTCATTTTCCCATTTCTGGGTTTAGTGACTTTCTCATTAACCGAGTCAATTTAAAAATAAAAACCAAATGACCAAAATTATCAAAAAGAAATAACAACCAGAAACTGTAAAAACAGCAATAAACAGAATCAAAGATAAGAAAACAACACTATCAAAAATCAAACATCACAGACGATCATGCATAATCGGTAGGTGTACCTGGAAGTTGCAACAGCTCTGCCATAGAAACTAATCCATTCAGAAGCACATGGATAACGGCAGTCTTGTGTTATTTTCGGAACTGAAAACTAGATTTCTAGAGGACCAAGTGGCAATCTGATCTTTCATTCCAAATACATCCCAAGACCATCACTAGAGTACCATAGATGACAGATAAAAGAGCCCGTGGCTTTAGTCACAAAAGGACACCCTGGTTCTGAAAACAAGAGAAAAGGAATGCAAATACAATTTATGATAGGAATCGTAGCACGCAATGGGTAGATAGATTTGAATTGAAACAGTAAACGGATAGATCTGCCAGTATCCTAATGTACATCTTGGCTTCCACAACCAAAATTGTCGTTTCTGCTGAAGGTCTCATCACACTTCCGTTTATGTTATTGCTGCTTGATTGGGAAAAATAGGCTCGTTGTGCATTTCGGTGGCATTGAGCCATCAATTACTTACTACGATGGTTACAGGACTAAATTTTGCAGCAGGAATCATGCATAGCCATGATAATGGCAGTCTTGAGCTCTTGGTAGTTATATGATATCTCCACACCCTAGTTCTGAACAATAACAGAGAATATAACAACTGATCATTTTTGAAAACAATCTGAATGATTCGACCCAATTAAGCACAACTTTGGATTTCGAGTTAGCAACTAAAACCACATTCTCTAGGCATACACATCATCAGCACATAAATAGGATAATGATAATCATTCAGTTATACCACATTCTCTAAACAAATGCTACCATCTGAATAAAAAAGGAATCCATATATGCATCTGCAGTGGTGCTCATTGATCAATCAAAGATTCTGCACAAGGATGAACTAAACCATGTGGGCTGTTGTTATGCTCTCAGTTTTCAAATTCTTAGCGTCTTTTGCTTCTGAACTACAATAGAATAATAAAGAAAGGTTATACGAGACACCAACACTACATACAAAAAGAGGGCACAAACATCAACTTGCATGTTTGGAAACAAGTTATCAAGGCCATAATGAGCAAAAAACTAAAATCAACATCTATGATTTGAGAGCATCGTTCAATTGGCAACTAGAGGACACATATATACATATCGTAGAACGCCCAAGTCAACTGGCAAACAATGTGCAAAATCTCATGTAAACCAAATATACCAAATGTATAACATCGAAGCATGAACTAGTACACTCATAAACAACTATAACCTTTTGGGAAGTAACTAGAGATTCACTTACAAGAGGTTCATGGTTCACAATCACAATCAAGGTGAATGGGGGGATGTTACAATTCCACCACTAAAGGTCATGGTATCAAAGGTACAATAAACAGGCTAAAGATATCACCAAAATGCACAAGGAACCTATTTTTCCCAATCGAGCAACAATAGCAAGAACGCAAGCACAATGAAGACCTACAGAAGAAACAATAAGATCAACCGCACACGCCAAGCCGTACATGAGGAGGCAAGCAATCGAAAACCGGACAAGCTGAGGATGAGTTTCAAAGGGGAAGCCGGGTTGCCCCTGCGACTTGATTTGTGCAAAGCAAGGAGGGTATTGATGAGAATGGTTAGTGTAGAATACGACACCTTCTTCCACTACTGCTACTTGCTGGTAATAGCGAGCCTAGGGGGTGTGGGATAGGCGCCACTAGATCACAACATATATTTCTAGCTGCTAGAGTAAGAACGTTGACGCATGCATTGGAGCAAACAGAAATAGGCCTTGGTGAAGAATGTAATAAGTTTGGTTTTTGTGGGGTGTGGCTCAGCAATGGTGTACTGTGTCATCGTCTTTTTAATTAAGAAAATGAGCATGTTCGTGTTGGTTCGTTTTTAACCTAAACGAATAGTTTATGAATGTAAACAAACATAAATGAGCAAAAATGAGCATAATAACACAAACATAAACGAATCTAACTTAACATTAATGAACACATACGAATAAGCCTAATACATCATAATTCATAAAAAAACACATAAATTAGTGGTTCAAAATATATGATTCAGTTAAGTAGTTTTTTAAATAAACTGGTGATCAATTACAATGCATTTCATTGGAAATCCCATTTATTAATTAGTTATATGTATATAAGTAGTTAGAATGCCGTTTTTATGTTTATGTTTATATAAACATAACTAGTTATATATTTATTTAAATTTTAAACGAAGAAACATAAATGAATATGAATGAACGGACATAAACGGGCGTTCATGAAGATAAATGAACAAACAAAACATGTGTTCGTATTTGTTTATTTAATTAAATGATAAAAAAACTTTGTTCATGTTTGTACGTTTAGTTAAATAAAGGAACTTCACGCCGAACTGTTCATGAACAGTTCATAAACATTCGGTTCGTTTATAGGCCTAACTATCCTCAACCACAAAAACATTATCTTTTCTACTATTTCTTGTATTTCTGTTTATTTCAGTGTCATCTATTTTTTTTTTTGTAATTTACTGTTTTCTTTCATTTCTTTATTGTAATTGTAATTCGTACTAAAATTGTTTTTATTCATTATATTCGCGCACAGTTCCTACTAATTTCTCATCCTTATTACAACAAGCATAACAATCATCCAAATAACCAACACCCCAATCCACAAAATCAAATGTAACCGTATATGCCCTAAATAGGTGTAGATAGGTCCAAACATCATCCACTTAAGCCAAAAGTGAAGCGAAGATTCAAAATCTAGTAAGAGGTTAGTCATGACACACCAAAGGCATGGTGGAAACGTGTCTAGCCATGAATTGAGTTTCATGTCATTCTAAAGACAAGGTACATAACTGGATCCAAGTAGAGATCATGAGTTATAAGTCAAGAACATGTTAGAACAAATGATCGCAATTTAAATTGTCGTTGGTGACTTAGCGAAGTCAAAGATAATTTTAGATCCAACAACCAGTGGGTTGATAAGAGATCAGGTTGTGGAATGAGACTAAAGCCATGGAAAAAGGGACATGAGGGAAACCTAACCTAGTTGACTGGAGATCCGAAGATCTAGGTTCAATAGGCCAACTTAATCATGAACCGAAGGGTAGTTACTGTGGGGGCATAGCTAATATATATGTTTATATATAAGCTAGTGTATATGTTCATATATCCCCATAAAACTATAAAAGGGTGTGTAAATACGTCCTAGTCCATTCTTATAATATCCAGTGACATTGTTGTGAGGCTAAGCATACTATGTGGTTAAATGATTCGTGAAAATCATAATGAACCATAATGCTTTTAATGATTTAAAGGGAAATCACCTAAGTTGGAGAGAAGTGTGGTCGCTTCGAATGGAAGTAGGGCATAATTCCTAAAGCTCCCGCAGAACCAAGAAAGTGCTCCATGACCATTATTGTAGACGAAAAATGAGGAGATGGCCCGACTAGGGAAAGTATTGTGTGAATGTATATTGTCGTTTACACAAATGGGGGTTGTTCAAGGACATCACGTCTACAAAACCCTAGTAGGCTAAGTATGCTTCACAAAGGAAGGTTCAAAGGCTACACCTACTTATCCTACAATACTCGACTGTCGGGTTTTCATTGGGGAATTTTGTGTGTTTTAATCGATCTCCATTCATGTGGGGGGGGGGGATTGTTGGAAATTTAGTGAAAATGAGTTTTTTACTAAATATTTTGGACATCAATAATATTTATATATGTATTGTATAAATAATTATTTATGGATTTGTGTTCAAACTATGTCCATATAGAGCTAAGATGAATGAGATATCGAATCTTGAAGTTGTATGTTTGGAACAAACAAAGATGAGAAAAATGGAATGACAAAACTTAAAGTGGTAGATAAGGATGGGCACTCCTTGAAGGCAAACACTAGTGAGACCCTAAAGGATGCGCCACACCCTTCCTCACACATGTGCATATCACTATAAGCATACGTGAATGCCTTGTTATTGAGATTCAATCTAATTGACTATATCTCAAGACTCGAGTGATTTTATACAAAGATCTTTCATCAAAGTGACTTGGATTAAGATTTATGTAAGTCCTTAGGAAGTCAATGGTGAAGCCTTGGAGATAAAACGACAAACGAGTTATGATCATAATGGAGGGAGTTAACTATGGTTTTGAGGCTTTTCTAAAACCGATGGTTTTGGAATTGTGAAACAAAATTCCATTATTGTGTCTAAACTAAGAAAAGAATATTTGGAAGAGATAGTGCGTTATCTCTTAAGGCTGTGAAGAATCGGAATGATGCATCTTCTGTTAACATGCTAGCGTATTGTGCTCTAAAGCATGCGTGAGGAATCATCCTTAAGGGACTACTCTCCTCCACAACTTATGGTCTAAATATATTTATATACACTACATTCTCCATGCTAGGGAATAGTGCAAGGCTGCTGTCTGACACTCTCTTATTGGCCTGAATAAACTAAGATTTTATTCCTACTTAAAAACTACGAATATACCCCTTGTTTAAAATTACGATTTGCCCCTCTGTTAAAAATTATCATATTGCCATCGTTTTAGCTTTTGACAAATTACGCTTTTACTCCAATTCAAAGTTACGCTTTTGCCCTCAGTTCAAAATTACAGTCTTGTCATCGTATTTTTTTTGTGCAAAATTATGGAATGCTTTTCTAATTGGTTAACTTGATATAATTTTTATTTGTGATAGGCAACTGCCTAGCATTCGCTTATTTGTCCTGATAATTTCAGTTTTACCCCAACTCAAAATTACAGTTTTACTATCGTTTTAGTTTTTTTTTTTTCTAAAAAAATCTCTATAATAGGGTTTAATTGGGAATATTTCACAGAATAGTAACCAAACTGGTGTCGTTTTTGTCCAAATTAGATAACTTAACATTCAAATCGAGCCATGTCCTTTTTTCCACGTGTCAAGAAAAAAATAAAGCATAAGATGTTAGGGTCGAATTATTTTAATATATGAAATTATATTTATTAAAAATAAAAACCATTTAATTACATTAAAAATTAAAAAAACAAGTTACAATCCGCGTCATCACTCGACGTTAGCATCAAATAAAAGAGAAAAAAAATTGAAACAAAAATCCACAATACCACGGTTACCTATGAAATTGACGAAAAAACCCTTAATTTTAATGAAGAATGAATGTTGAGTGAGCTGATTGAAACACTTTTAAAACTTGACTTAATTAGAACACTTTTAAAACTTGGTTACTATTCTATAAACTTATCTTTTTTTGATTGATTGATTGATGTAAGCTATGAATCTATGATTAGAACTCTTGTTATTATTAAATAATGAGACAAGAAATTTTTTTATAAAATAATATAGCGGGGTCCACAATGTGTTTGTCTTTAGCACCTCTTTGGACATATCCCCCATAGGGGCATAGGGTAGTATACGTATTGTCAAGTACTTGTCATCCCCCATCCCAGGTATATAAGTGTTTCCGGTTATCCTTTTGGTTTCTCTCATAACATAAAATCTACCTTTCTATCTCAGCCTCCATTTAACAAATCATCCCCAATTAGGAAACAAGATGTTTCAGTCCACCATTGATGTCTCTGTCACCGACCCACCCCCTAAAACCAAACTTGTCAACTTCTTCACTGGCGCCTCTTTGATTTTGTACGGATGCGTTGACCGCATCCTTACTCTAGCAGCAACAGTAGCAATGCCTCTCCACCACCTCTGGGATCAATATTATCCGCAAATAGCTTTTGTGGAAGAAGGTGTGGTCATGCCGCATTCTACACTAGGCTTTCTCATCACTCTTCTCCTTGTTCTTGCAGAAATAAAGGCTCAGGGCGAACCTGGTTTCCCTTTCAAAACTCACCCTCTTCTCGTCAAGCTTTCGGTTGACAGTGTTGTCATGTATGGATTATCTTGCTCAGGCGAACTTGTTGCTTCAGGTCTTGTTCGCGCATCCGCTTTTGCCATTATTGCCCGATTGGGAAAGATATGTTTCTTGTGCATTTTGGTGATATCTTTGGCATGTTTGTTCTACTTTTGATACTAATTATGCTAGCAAGATGTTAAGTTCCTGTATCTTTATATAAAAAAAAGGTGTTTTGGTTTCCCATTTGTGGGTTTATTGATTTTCTAATAAAACTAGATTAGAGTTTGTGTGTTGTTTGTTACAAGGAAAGTAGATTCAGATTGTATCTTGTATCATATGGATTTTGGATGTGAATTTCCATATGCAGTTTGATTTTGTGGAGCCACTTGTTGCTTCAGTTATAAATTATGTGGATGATGTTGTGTTTTTGTTTTGGTGACAAGGGTAATTACTTCCCAGTATGGTGACCTATATACCTCTTTAGGGCATATGATGTTCATGATTGATTTATGGCTTGTGTTGTTGGTTATTTGGGTTTTGGATGATGTTTATGGCTTGTGTTGTTGGTTATTTGGATGATGTTTATGGCTTGTGTAACAAGGAAGGAAGGATGGTAATTTGAGTGATGTGGTTGTGCATTGGAACTGTGTGCTCAACAGTGGCGGATCTAAGAACTTTTTTTACTAGGTTCCTTTGTTAGATTCTCACTAATTTTCACTATTTTTTCTAAACCATACAAGGTTCTCACTATTTTTTTTCTATTTTTCCCATACCGAATGGGTTCCTGGGAACCCACAAAAATGCCCTAGATCTGCCCCTAGTGCTCAATCTGTACAAGTTATTGGCAGTATGCCAACAACAACTTCCAAGCATTTATTTACTTCTTTTGGTGCTTATATGGATGTCGAAGTGGGAAGTTATGATATATCTTCTCTTCAATGAATGATGATGTGTGTATATGCTTTAGATATGCTCTTCCGTGCTCCGAATTTGGGATATATGATGTTTTGTTTGCACTTTTACCTTCTTAGGGACTAATAACCAAACAATGTTGTTAATTTGGTCTTTTGGTGTTTTTTGAGCATCTTTTATTTCATAGCGCTATTAGATTTTCCTTTTCAAGTGGTGAACTTTGTAACATCCCCTCATTCACCTTCATGGACCCCTTGTAAGACCTCGGCAGTGAATCTTAGATTACATCCCACCACAGTTTTTGTTGTTTAATTTGAAATTATGTAGATGAGTATACTATTTCATTCTTCGATGTTTCACATCTGGTATATGAGGTTACATTATATTTTGTACATTGCCCTGATGGTTGACTTAGGCTATATGTGATAACCGAGTTCTGTATATGCTATTTGTTTGGAAAATCCTCTCAGTATATCAATTTGGAATTCAGGATTTTGCTCATGGCTTTACCTGATAAATGGTTTCCATGTATGCAAGTCTGTCTAGTTGATACATGTTCTCTCTTTTTCTATATGTTGTTCCGCCACCAAAGGGACTCAGCTTGTTCATTTCATTCTTTCCTTTTATTATTTATATTGTCTGTTTCTTATACAACTGTTCTTTATTCTATTGCAGTTGAAAACTGATACCACAACCACTAGTACCAAGGCCATAACCACAGCCCACATGGTTGAGTCCATTCTTCTGCACAATCTTTGATGATCAGCGAGCACCGTTGCTGATGCTTAACCAGGTGCACGTATAGTGTTGTTTTTCTATTGAGATGGTATCATTTGTTTAGAGGGTGTATACCTGGATGCTTATTTGTATCCGGTTTATGTGCTAGTGATGGTCTAGCGAATTGCTAACTCATAGTGCAGAGTTAATAGTCCTTATTTTATCATTCTATAACTTCATATCTGTATTGATTTAGTTTTTGTCCTTTCCAACAATTTTGCTTTATTAAAAAATCGAGCTTGTTTTGAACCTTAAGCAACGTAGCTGGACTTTTTCAGAGCTTATTGATATATCTCAACTTGAATTAGAATATATGTTGACTAAGTGTATTCTTGTTATTCATAGATTTAGTGATATCAATACCAGAGGTGTTCATGATAGGCTAACTGGAAAGCAGTTCACACATACTATCTGTTTGATGTGTTCATACTATCTGTTTGATGTGTTCTTGAACATAAACCCAAAAAGCCGGTTAACTGGTGATTGGTTTACCTTTTTCTCTCTATATTATGTGTTCCTTTACTGCACATTTGACTAAAGTCATAAATGTTGGAAATTTGTGTGTTGTGAATGGAAGTCTCAATTTGGTAAAACTCCTTGTCCCACATTGGAGTGGGAACAAAAGAATAGAGTCTTTATAAGGTAAAAGGTTTACCTCACTAATATATCTATATGTCATGTTTTACCACATGCCCTAACCGCGCGTGCGCAGGGGGGTGCAAAAAATGGAACCGGAATTAGTTGAACTCACGTAACTAATTATCAGTTTTGTAACCGTCATACTAATGACCATTATTTGGTCTTTATTTTGTTGATTTCGGTTACAGTTCTGGCCCTCGTAACCGACATACTAATGACCATTATTTGGTCTTTATTTTGTTGATTTCGGTTATAGTTCTGGCCCTATAAATCGAAGACTAGACTGATCAGTTGAAACACACGAACAACTTCTCTTATCTATCTCAGTTTCTCGCAACACAGCTCCTGTTTATTTTCAAGCAAGTGCTCAAGTCCGGCAGTGCGCGGTTCTGCTTCGAACCGGCGTACCCTGGGAACAGACGACGAATCTGTTTAAGGGAATTGTGTTAAACACAAGCCTGGTTCACTCGTTAACTGTTTCTATTTCTGTCTCTTCACTTCTGTTTCAGATCATTTTCTTGTTCAATCAGTAGCAATTTAACTAACAATAAATTATATTTAATATATATTATTTTCTGTTATTATTCAGAACTAGAGTGTTGAGAAATCACAACCACGAAGATCTCAAGACTGTCATTACCAGTGTGCTTTATATATAGCCATGCTTATGTAGCTGAATGAGAATTATGCTGCATTTCATTACAACTTACAAAATGCAATCATGTCATTATTCGTTGCTAAGGAAAGATGGATTTAAATATGACATTTCTGCTGCAAATTACAGTCATATCTCCTGCCCCAGATAACTCCAGTTAAGTGAAACTATGATGTAAACTAATTGGTAGTTTAATACCAAGATCATGATGGAACAACTGAAAACTATGCTAGGAAGCAAGATCAAGACCTGGAAAAGCAAACCTGATCATATAGCATGTCTTTTTTTTTTTCACTAATTACTACTGATCAAGATACGTCATGTCATGATATTGTATTATTTAGACTACAAAAGCAAACTTGATTACAGAGCAAGATCTGTAAGTATTGGTCAACAAATTGGTTCGCTTAAGGCTTGAATGAGCCCCCAAAAGCTGGATGCTATTGGAACCCTTCATTTAATTAACCTTCTTCAGCTCTTGTCTCAGATAACAAACAGCAACCACCCATCTAGTTTACTTTAAATATAGATTTGGTAATAGGAAGAAAACGAAAATACAGAAAGCCAAAAAAAAAAAAAAAAAAAAAAAAAAACGGAGAAGTTAAGAGTACAAAAAATTAAAATAGTGTTATCATGATCTAAACAAAATTAAATATTAAACAAAAAGGGGCCACATGGTTACATGACTAATTGACTGCAAGCTCCAAACTCCAAAGTATCTTGCTTAGTTCTTACATAAATCTCCTTAGTTATCTATATAAGCCTTTCCCTTTCCTTTCCTGTCTTACAAAACAACCTTTCTCTCTCAGCCTCCACTAAACTGTTCGTCCTGAAGTACGAAAAAGGATGTGTCACTTCACCATTGATAATTCTATTGCTGACCCATAACCTAAAACCAAACATCTAACTTCTTCATTGGTGTCAACCACATCTTTACACTAGCAGCAACAGCAATACACGGTGGTGTAGTAATGCCTCTGCATCACCTCTGGGATAACTATTACCCGCCAGTAGCAGTTGTGGAAGAACGCGTCGTCATGCCACGTTCTGCATTAAGCTTTATCATCATCCTTCTCATTGGTTTTGCAGAAATCAAGTCGCAGGGCCAACCTGAGTTCCCTTTTAAAACTCTCCCTCACCACGTCAGGTTCTCCATTACTAGTCTCCTAATGTACGGCTTGTTTTGCGCAGCCGAATTTGTTGCTTCAGGTTTTGATCGCATTTCTGTTTATGTCGTTGTTGCCAGATTGGGAAAAATATGTTCTTTGTTCATCTTGGTGACATCTTTTGCATGTTTATTCCATCTTTTGCATCTTTTCCCATTTAGTGGTTTGGTCATGAAAGTGGAGTATATGTTCCATATGATGGCTCAGTGTCTATGTGTTGTTCTTAGGAAAGTAGATGATTTTGGATGTGAATCTCCATATGCAGTTTTATTTTATAGGGCTCCTTATTTCTTCGCTTTGGGTTATGTGGATGATGTTCTGTGGCAATAGGGTAATTACACCATGGTTTCAATTGTTTGGACCTTTTTAGGACATATAACCTTACATTTGATTTTGTTGATTGACTTATTGGTTATTGGATGATGATTATGGCTGGTTGTAACAAGGAAGGTTGAGGAACCATGGGCCTCCTGTAAGACCTTGTTGGCGAATCTTCAATTGCTTCCCAACTAGTTTTTGTTGTTTGAGGTTCTTTCTAATTCATGCTTCGATGTTAGACGCTTAGTAAATGTGGTTTACATGACATTTTGTACATTTCCTTGCCGCTTGACTTGGGTTACATATTTGCTGTTTGTTCGGATGATACTCCTAAATTATCAATATGGAATTCAGAATTTTGCTCATGATCTCACCTGATAACTAGCTACAATGTGTACAAGTTGATATCTTTCCATTTTATTTTCTATATGCTCTTCCGCCACTAAAGTGTCTAAGCTCATTTGTTACATACTTTCCTTTCATTATTTATATCAGTTATTTCTTATATAATGTTCTTCTTTATTCTACTGTAGTTCAGAAGCGCAGGGCGTTGAAAATTGACACCACGACCACTACCAAGGCCATAACCACAGTCCACAGTCCATCCTGTGCAGAATCTTTGATTGATCAATGGACACCGTTGCAGATGCTTAATCAGGTGCACCTATGGTGTTTTTCTATTGAAATGGTGGCAGTGTTTTACAGGGTGTATACCAAATACTTATATGTAACCGGTTTATGTGTTGATAATGTGTGTGAGTAGAGAATTAGTAACTCGAAATGCATAGTTAAGAGTCAACTGACCAGTTGTGCTTAATTGATACAAATCGTTCTTACAAAGTAGTGTGCTTATAACTTTTACTTCATTTCTCTGTAATGATGCTTCCTATACATCTTCTGAACCCTAAAGGTAGTAAACTATATTTATAGGATTGCTTGTCCGGATTATAGGCTTCTAGCGATGTAGAGTTGAATATGAACCATTAATCATTATGCTGAATTTTGAGTCGTCTCATATCAATTTACCATATGATTATGCTTGTTATTCTACAGTTCTATCATTTTTATGTGTTCCTTTGTAACCAAATCCATGAGTTCTATAACTTTTTGGCTCTCTATGTATTTTGTATTCACATCTCTCTTGTTTTTTCGAATCAGGGTGCCCTTTCGTGACTAAAGCCATGAGTTATGTCAGCAACCCTTTAATTCATCCTTTAGGCTACACGGTATGGGGACGTCCCCACACCGTCAAGGTCCGGCGACGGACGCTACACCGTGCCGCCGCCCCCCCCCCCCCCCGGTCCCGGCCTCTCCGTCTCTTCTTCGCCGTTTGAGACGGTCCAAAAAGTGGGGGCCATCATTAAAGAATTCGACCGTTAATAAAAAAAAAATTCCAAATTTTGAATAATTCCAAACGGTCAGAATTTTTAAATATATATATTTACCTTCCATTTTCACTTTCAATCACCAAATTAACCCCAAAATTTCATCTCTCTCTCACATAATTTTTATAAACCTTCTTCCACTATAAACCTTTTTACAGTTTTTCATGGATCCGTTCAACAACCTGGACAACCCGAACACTCCGAACAACCCGAATAATCCCAACAATCCGACCCAAAAAACGCCAAAAAACATCGGAAACGGGTAGTTTTAGCGCCGGTGGATCGGACGCGAGGTGTCACATAAACTTAAATGATGACGCCGACTTTGACGAAGACGAGTACAACGTACGTGAACCGGAGCGTCCAACGGGCCGAGACAAAACAAAGAAGGAGCGGGCCAAGGGAAAAGAAAAGGAAAAGGTGGACCCGAACATGGTTGAGTTTATGGAACACTTAAAAATGTACAACGACGTCTCGGCCCAAAAGTCAAAGGCGAAGGAGCGGGCCGTCGAAGAAAAAAGTCGTGTATCGGAAGAAAAGTTACGCGAGAAGGTCCGATTGGCGAATGAGAAAATCCGAATTTCCGATGAAAAAATTCGGCTCAAGGAATGGGAAATAATATCGATGAATATCGAGGACGAACCCGAGCCGAAACGTTCGTTGTTGAAAAAATTACAACACGACATCATGAAAAAACATCAAATTATTTAACTCTATGTTTATTTTTATTAAGTCTTTGGTTTTTTTTTAAGTTTATGTTTTTTTTTATGTTTATGTAATGTGGGTTTAATATTAATGAAAATATTTTGTTAGTATATTTGTTAAATGTTAAAAAAAATAGAATACTAAAATAAATAAAAAAAACATAAAAAGTGGTGGAGGACTATGACTAGGACCATCCTACCATGCCCTCTAGTTTTGGAGGATGGACCGTCTTTGGGAGGAATATGACGTGGCGCCTACGTGGCGGATCATCCTCCAAGGATGGTCCATCACCATACCTTGTAGTCTTAGATTCCACAGAAGCGTTGCACCAAACAACCTATATCTGCGGTCTGCCATCTTTCGTACTCTTGTGTTGGTCTTGGGTGTGGTTGGAGTGAAAGATCAGGTTGCTCTTGGTTTTCAAGAACACAAGACTGTTAATAGCAGTGTGCTTATGTGGCAGAGCTGCTGCAACTTCCAGACCCACTTAGTGGGATATTTGGCAACTATGTTCTACATATGTTTAATATTTCGTTCTTGACATACATGGTCATTATTTTGTCCTATAACTTCATATCTGTATGACTGTATTTACTTAGTTTTTGTGCTTTGTACCAATTTTTGTTAAAGATATCAATGGCAATATACCAGTACTTAATGACAAATTGATCTTAGTCTAGCTTGTCCACAAACAGCATAAAGGACCACTTTTGTGTTGTATATATGCACTTCTAAACAAACAAAGAAACCAAATGGCAAACAAAATTAATTGAAGTGAAATTGTGGGGTATATTCACTTTGTCTCTAGGGATGGCAATCAAACTCAAACCCTAACAGTGTCTGTGTTTCCCACCAGTGGCGGATCTAGAACAAAATTCGAGAGGTAACATTCAAAAATTTTATTACCGTACTTCATACAATGTAAGCAAAACAAAATAAATAAATAAAAACACATTAATAAATAAAGTTAAACATATACCTAATCGGTTCGTTTGCACCCCTAGTGACAGTGGAGATGCATGATGCTGCCTGTTGTTGTCGTGTTCACGTTTAGTTCTTTCTCCCCCTTCAAAAATCAATTCTAACTAGTATTTGGGGTCTAATCGATCATTTTAATTGGACTTTTAACTTATAAATTAAATAGTGAGCTTTTAATAAAATTTTAAGATGATAACGGTGTTAGGCTTTTTAATTTTGAGGAGTAACATAATTTAATTTGAGAGGTAGTGTATAAATCCAAAATGAATATGAATATAAAAAAGTATAAACAGAAAAAAAAAAAGGTTAATAAAGGAGAGCACAATAAACTAGACAATAAAAGTCAATAGTACAAGAAGTTAAAATTATACTTTTTATAAAAATAAACAAAAAAAAATATTAAACAAAAAGCACATGGTCACATGACTGCATAGTCCAAACTCCAAAGAATCTTAGACACAGTACGCATGCTCCTATAAAAACCTTCACATTTCTTTTCTCTCTTACACAATCAACCTTTCTATCTCAATGTCCATTAAACCACCCTTCGTGAAAAAAGAAAAAAAAGGATGTGTCAGTTCACCATTGACATTTCTGTTGCCGACCCACAACCCAAAACCAAACTTCTCAACTTCTTCATTGGAGCATGTTTGATTTTGTACCGATGTGTCGACCACATTTTTACACTAGCAGCAACAACAATACGTGGTGGTCTAGTGACGCCTATCCATAACCTTTGGGATAACTATTACCCGCTAGTAGCAGTTGTGGAAGAACGTGTCATCATGCCACGGTCTGCAATAGTTCGTCAGAAGAGGCTGTGAGGACGATATCATCAACATAAAGTAACAAATAAGTAGTATGCGTGCCATGGGTGTAAACAGATAAGGAGTTGTCACAGACATTACTGCGAAGTCCCTTGGACAAAATATGGCTGGCAAATCTGGTGTACCGCGCCCGTGGAGCCTGCTTTAAGCCATATAAAGACTTTTTCAACCTGCAAACAAAATTAGGGAAACGTCTATCGGTGAAGCCCGGTGGCTGATGCATAAAAACTATTTCATTTAGAGTCTCGTGTAAGAAAGCGTTCTTGACATCCAGCTGATGGATAGGCCATGAACGAGAGACAGAAATAGACAAGACTGTCCGAATGGTAGCCGGCTTATCAACCGGGCTGAAAGTGTCCTCACAATCAATACCAATTGTTTGAGATTTCCCATTAACAACCAGCCGCGCCTTATATCTTTCCAAAGACCCGTCAGATTTAAACTTATGCCTGAATAACCACATACATCAAATAATCGGCTGATCGTGAGGGCGTGGCACCAATTCCCATGTGTCATTTTCCTGTAAAGCACTAAACTCTGCCTGCATGCCATGTAACCAATGAGGGTCGGCAAAGGCCCTATCATATGAGGTGGTAACTGGACTAATGGAAGTAGTATGAAGAGTGTGGTGAGCTTTAGACCTGGTGGTCATGGGGTGAGTATTGGTGGAGTGAGTGGGCCGAGAGTGTTGTGGTGCAGGAGGTGGGGCGGTGTTTTGCTGGGAAGTGGGAGGTGGGGCCGGAGGCTGCTGAGTAGCAACTAGTGAAGGGTCGGCTGTATGAGGCGCGAGTTTGTTAGGATGTTGTGGTATGGGTTTTGGATGACGAGAGTAGGTGATAGGGAATGGGGAGATGGTGCGACGGTGTGGTGGGACAGGTGGGGCAGGTGATGGTGTGGTTATAGGCGGTGAAACAGGTGAGAAGGTAAACCCCAAGGTTATGGAGTCATCCAAAAAAGAATAGGTGGCGGGCGGGGTAGGGATAGTATATGGGAAAGTATGTTCATCAAAAGTAACATGACATGAGATGTGTACCTTACCCGTAGTGGGGTCAAAGCATCAGTATCCTCAGAAGTCAGGTGGGTAGCCGAGGAAGATACACTGAATGGCTCTCGAGTGAAGCCGGTGGGGTTGTTTGGCGGATGTGTTGGGATAACAGGCGCGTCCGAAGACGCATAAATGGTCATAGGTTGGGTGACGAAGATATAGGGCGAAGGTGGGCGTGAAGAAATTGAGGCGTTTGGTGGGTAAAATGTTATGAAGATATGTGGCGGTATAAAGGGCCTCAACCCAAAAAATAGGTGGTAGATGCGCATGGATGAGGAGTGAGCGGATGATGTCATTAAGGCGACGGATTATACGCTCTGCGCGACCATTTTGGGAGGAGGTTTGGGGACAAAAAAAAAAACGAAATAAAAGTCCGTGTTGGTGGGCGAATGTTTTGAAAGCATGATTGTCGAATTCTCCCCCTAAATCACATTGGAATGTTTTTTTTTGTTTCGGTTAAATTGAGTGGCAATTAGGTGGTGAAATTTGGTGAAAGTCGTGAAGGTTTCGGATTTGTATTTCAAAGGGTATACCCAAATAAAGTTTGAAAAGTTATCGATTAGGACCATATAGTATTTGTAGCCGGTTTTACTTGGTATGGGTGAAGTCCATAAGTCATAGTGTATAATATCAAAGGGAGAAAATGTAAAAGAATTGGAATCATAAAATGGTGAA
The DNA here is from genome assembly GCF_002127325.2 of Helianthus annuus. NCBI lineage: Eukaryota > Viridiplantae > Streptophyta > Magnoliopsida > Asterales > Asteraceae > Helianthus > Helianthus annuus. Next base: position 151,146,892 of record NC_035445.2, read on the forward strand.
CGTTTGCTATTAGATAAATGGCATGAATTACAAAAAGATTGTTTATTGGAATGACAAGGAAAACCAAACTTTCTAGTTAAAATATCTAAAAACTTGACTGCCAGGGTGTCCGAGACGATCATGCCATGGTAAAGTTGTAGAAGCAAGGAAACAAGCTTGAGGCGGAAGAGTGGGTGGAGTAACCGGGTAGAGATCGCCCGTGCTATTGTAGCGGGAAAGGAGCCGTCCAGTTGTGAGATCCTTCAATGAAAAACCAAACGGGTCAAATTCAACAGAAACATTGTTATCTCGAGTGAAACGACGGATGGACAAAAGGTTTTTGATTATGTGAAGGCTGTAAAGCTTATTGGGTAGGTTATAGGTTCGGTTGTGTATTGGTAGGTATCCTGTGCCCGAGCCCTCAATTGGTATACATTGCCCGTTGCCAACTAAAAGTTTAGTTTTAACAGGAAAAGAGTCAGGGATACAACCATACCTTGGTTTTCGGTCACGAGACGCTCCGCACCAGTGTCCATGTACTTAGTAGGGCCAAGCTGCATAGCGTTGAAAGCAGCACTTAAGTCAGACGGGCTCAAGGCGTCATAACCTAGTGGAGCCGTGTACTGTTGTGGTGGGTCATATGCAGATGGAGCCGGAAAACCAGTGTAATGGGCCGCGGGGTTTGGTGGTTGATTGGGCCGCCATGTGGATTGGGTCAGATAAGGGCAAGGTGGTGTGTTCCACCAAGCCCACTGTGGGTAAGACGGGGGACCGGACTGGTTCTAGGCCTGCCACGAGGGCCCCGTAGGGTTTCCTCGGTACCCGTGTCCCCGGCTGTTGCCACGACCCCTGTAGTTGCTGCTGCGTCCTCGATCGCGGTTGCTGCTGCGTCCTCGACCGCGGCCCTTGTAGTTGCTGTAGTTAGGCTGAAAAGAAGAGTTGGTCGGAGGCGGTTGCGGTTGTTGGTTAGTGGATGTGTGCTGCTGTTGCTGCTGCTCCGTTGGCTGACTTGTAGGTGCTTGGGCAACGAGGACAGAAAATGGAGAAACCTGCTGTCGAGCTTGTTGTCTGATGACTTCATCCTGTAACATAGTGCGTGCAAGATCCCAATCGGCTTGTTGGGAATTAATGAGCGAAGCAGTGGTATCAAACTCTTGGGACAGGCCACGGACTAGCTGTAAAACGAGACGGGATTTTGTGACCTCTTGATCAGCATCCGATAGTTGATCAGCAAGTGTCTTCACTTGTTTACAATAATCATCCACTGAACTGCAGGCTGCAGGAGTCAGGTTTACAAACCGGGTTTCCAAGGCTGCGGCCTTTGCTTTCTTATTTCTCAAAAACAGTTTCCCGAGCCTCAACCAAGTCGTGCGGGCAGAGGCTTCGGTGTCGAGTATACGTCCGAGCCAATCGTCACTGTCACTGACGGTGCTGTAAATCCATTGGGATACCAAAGCGTCCACTTCTTTCCAGGCTGAATAGGCCGGGTCTGTGGATTCGGGTGGTTCGGTGGTGCCATCGATGTGATCAAGAACACGATATGCAACCGCATGAAACTTAAAAGTTTGACCCAGGACGAGTAGGTCATAGTGGTGCCATCGAGTGTGCGGATTTTAGACTGGATATTGGTGACCGAATAAGCTGGGTGTAGGGCCGACGAAGGTTTCTGGGCGGAGGAGGACTGTTCGTCCACTTTTGTTGTGTAAGACTGGTCGTCCGGTATGATCATGATGACCGGCGGTGTGGAAAAAAAAAACGAAAGGGAAGAGAGAAAGAGGTATTTCAGAACCGAAGCTCTGATATCATAAAAGTGTTTATGGTATAAAATTCTTGATTGATTTCTATTGAATTACAATGCCCTTTATATAGGGAGAATACAACCCAATAAAAAGAAACAATATATACAAATAATGCACACTAAATAGGAGATTACAATCTATCCCTAAATTAATAAACTTCTGGAATATTCTTCGGCTAAGATAATCATCATCCAAATAACCAACAAGTGTCCTAAAAAGGTACCATCGTGGGAAACAATTACGCCCTAGTCACAAAAACAAAATGTCATACATATAACCCATAATTAAGTGAAGCCATAAGATCGAGGCTCCACATATCAAACTCCAGTTTCATGAGATAATCTACTTTACTTGGAACAACACACAAACTCACTCTGACACGTCATCATGATTGGAACACATACTCCAGTTTCATGAGAAAATCACTAAACCCCTAAATACGAAAAATAACACACCTTTTATTCTATAATAATACTGCAAGCATAATTGGTATCAAAGGTACAATAAACAGGCTAAAGATATCACCAAAATGCACAAGGAACTTATTTTTCCCAATCGAGCAACAATAGCAAGAACGTAAGCACGATGAAGACCTACAGAAGAAACAATAAGATCAACCGCACACGCCAAGCCGTACATGAGGAGACAAGCAATCGAAAACCAGACAAGCTGAGGATGAGTTTCAAAGGGGAAGCCAGGTTGCCCCTGCAACTTGATTTGTGCAACGCAAGGAGGGTATTGATGAGAAAGGTTAGTGTAGAATACGACACCTTCTTCCACTACTGCTACTCGCTGGTAATAGCGAGCCCAGGGGGTGTGGGATAGGCACCACTAGATCACAACATATATTTCTAGTTGCTAGAGTAAGAACGCTGACGCATGCATCGGAGAAACAGAAATAGGCCTTGGTGAAGAATGTAATAAGTTTGGTTTTTATGGGGTGTGGCTCGGCAATGGTGTACTGTGTCATCGTCTTTTTAATTAAGAAAATGAGCATGTTCGTGTTGGTTCATTTTTAGCCTAAACGAATAGTTTATGTATGTAAACAAACATAAATGAGCAAAAATGAGCATAATAACACAAACATAAACGAATATAACTTAACATTAATGAACACATACAAATAAGTCTAATGCATCATAATTCATAAAAAAAAAAACATAAAAATTAATGGTTCAAATTACATGATTCAGTTACGTAGTTTTTTTATATAAACTGGTGATCAATTACAATATGTTTCATTGGAGATCCCATTTATTAATTAGTTATATGTATACAAGTAGTTAGAATGCCTTTTTTATGTTTATATTTATATAAATATAACTAGTTATATATTTATTTAAATTTTAAACGAAGAAACATAAATGAACATGAATGAACGGACATAAACGGGCGTTAATGAAGATAAATGAACAAACAAAACATGTGTTCGTATTTGTTTATTTAATTAAATGATAAAAAACTTTGTTCATGTTTGTTCGTTTAGTTAAACAAACGAACTTCACGCCGAACTGTTTATGAACAGTTCATGAACATTCGGTTCGTTTATAGGCCTAACAATCCTCAACCACAAAAACACTATCTTTTCTACTATTTCTTGTATTTCTGTTTATTTCAGTGTCATCTGTTTTTTTTTTCTTTTTTTTTTTTTGTAATTTACTATTTTCTTTCATTTCTTTATTGTAATTGTAATTTGTAATAAAATTGTTTTTATTCATTATATACGAGCACGGTTCCTACAAATTTCTCATCCTTATTACAACAATCATAACAATCATCCAAATAACCAACACCCCAATCCACAAAATCAAATGTAACCGTATATGCAATAGGTGTAGATAGGTCCAAACATCATCCACTTAAAGCCAAAAGTGAAGTGAAGCAATAAGAGGCCCTACGAAATCGAAGGATATATGGAGCACATGGTCCACGTCCAAAATCTATATGACATGAGAGGCAATTTGTTTGAATCTACTTTACTTGGAACAACACACACATTCTAACCCATCATGGTGGAACATATACTCCAGTTTCATGAGCTAATCACTTATAAATCCGAAGAAAGTAGGAAACATGACTTTGATATCATGTAAGAGTAAGAAACCTTACAACAACAGTTGTAGAAATTTGTATATATATATATATATGAACCATATTACAAGGAGTTACATGAGAAATAGACTATTATAATACATACACCAAAATATTATTTTGTTGTAATAAGAACACACCTTTTATTCTATTCTATAATAATTATACAAGAACATAGCATATTGCAAGCATGATTACTATCAAAAGTACAATAAACAGGCCAACGATATCACCAAAATGCACAAGGAACCTATTTTTCCCAATCGAGCAACAATAGCAAGAACGCAAGCGCGATGAATACCAACAGCAGAAACAATAAGATCAACTGCGCACGCCAAGCCGTACATGAGGAGACAAGCAATCGAAAACCGAACGAGCTGAGGATGGGTTTCAAAGGGGAAGCCGGGTTGCCCCTGTGACTTGATTTGTGCAAGAGCAAGGAGAGTATTGATGAGAAAGGTTAGTGTAGAATGCGGCATGACGACACCTTCTTCCACTACAGCTACTCGCTGGTAATAGCGAGCCCAGGGGTGTGGGATAGGCGCCACTAGATCACCACCTATCTTTCTAGCTGCTAGAGTAACGACGTTGAAGCATTGGAGCAAAATCAAATAGGCGTTGGTGAAGAATGTAATAACTTTGGTTTTTGTGGGATGTGGCTCGGCAATGGCGTACTGGATCATCGTATTTTTTTTTTTTTCAATTTAAGAAGTGCTCGATGGAGGACTCACTCACTCACATACCCAAAACCTTTTTTTTCAATTTATAGTCCCTGTCGGGCTTTGTCTCTCTTTTTGCGCTTGTGGGCCCTTTTCTTTGCTACACTTTCGCTTGTGCTCTTTCTTTGTTTTTTGCGCTACACTTTCGCTTGTGCTGTTTCTTTGTTTTTTGCGCTTGTGGGCCCTTATCTTTGCTACACAGAGCTTTTATGAAGTTTCGTGCATGGTTGCAAATTTTACACTATTAATGGAAAAACGACCTCTTGGCATGATGATACAACACAGAGACTAATTGAAACTTTAAATTAACTGTTTTTAAATAATTTTTATATATATAAATACAAAATAACAATAATAATAATAATTATATAATGATTACCTAATCACCAACCAAGTAGGGGCGTACCCACCTATTGCCCAAGGTGGGCAGACGCACCCCTTAAAAAAAATTTACTGCTAAATTTCTTGTAAAATCCCGACCCCACCCCTTAAAAATTTTCGTCCACACCCGTTGGAAATTTTCAACCGCCCTCCTTAAAAAACAAAAATCTTATGAATTTATAAAAAAAATAATGTAAACACTGATTTTTTTAAAAATACAACCTAATTAACTTTACACTTAACTAATTAACTTTCACTTCACCGTATTAACTTTCTCTTAACCTTTAGCCCAATAAACACTCCATAACCCAAGCCCAACCCAATCTAATAATCTAATTTGAACTAAAATATATAACCCAACCCACCGTCCTTTCCCCTTTTTGCTCATCCTGCTCTTTGTTTTGTGATCCCAGACCCACGGCACCAATAACAGCGCCCAACAAGTCTTCATCAGGCTGCAGAAGCTTCGGATTTCGGCAGAGAATAGTAAATTCCAGCCACCAAACTCACGAAAACAACATCTTCATCACTCTTTCTGTAACACCTCGAAAAATTTCGTCCAATAATGTCTTGACACGTGTCATAAAGTTCCGTTATGTGAAAACATACTTTAGAGGGACTAAAAGTGACAAACAGTGAAAACTATGGAACGTAAGGGTCCAAAGTGTCAACAATGGATAAATAGACTCTATGATAACCCTACATAATGTTTATAACCTTAAACGGATGGTTCATGGATCATACGACGCGGAAATTGCACAAAAGTGAAGTATTGCAAACTATAGGGGCCAAAAGTGTCAACATGTTTAATTTATACCTCTGAGTGAACTTTTGGCAGACCCGAAGCTTTGTATAGCTAAAATATACTCACTAAAATATGTGGTAAAAATTTCATGAAGTTTCGTCAACGTATGAGAAAGTTATGGCCAAAACCGTACTTAAGGGACTAAAAGCGTCAACGTCGAATTTCAGGGCTTTTCGGTTGAGCGCAAAGTTATCCGAGGATATTACCATGTTGGTAAAAGTCCTAAGGTTCTTAAAAACCAAGTTTGGGGGTTTACGGGTCGAGAAAAGTAGCCGAAACATCGCGTACAAGTCCAGGGGCCAAAGCTGTCAAGTTTAAAACTTGTTTTGGCTGAACCAGGGTCAGGCGACCCGCCTGGTAAAGCCCAAGCGGGCCGCGTGGGGCTGCCAGCGACCAGAAATTCGTTTTGGGTTGATTTGGGTCCGATTTTGGGTTGGATACAGCTGGTTCTTGCCTCCTTTTGCACCAATTAGAAGCCATGCATGGCTAGGCAACAGTAACCCACGAATTTCACTCTTTAAATCAGATTGAAAGGCCATTTCTTGATCATTTTTCATAGTAACCAAGTGCTCTCAACATTCAAGAACTTCAAGGCAGACTTCTGGAGCTAAGCTGATCATCAAGGCCGACTTCTAGTGTCCACTAAACACCTATAGGACTCTTGTAAGCTCTCAATTCAATCTTTAATCCGTTATTACCTTGATTATTGCTAAAAGTCAAACTGGGTGTTCATAAGCTTTGACTTTCTGATTAAACGGGTTTCTATCAGTCATTTATCGAATTGAAACCTGATACATGTTGGTAATATTATGGGAAACAAACCCTCTAAAGGGTACTCTCTGATTCCCACTACACGCATGCTAAATGTCGAGTCAAACCTATTTCTAAAAAGTCAACAGAAGCGATTTTTGTGAAAAATGACATGAATAATGATATAGATGACATGCAATCTGTTTGATCTTCATAGAAAGCTTTATTATGAATATAAGAATGTATTTTACCACGATCAACTCGACGATCTTTAGTGTAAACCCGGATTAGAACCGAAAGTCTTAATAAACGACTTTTTCGTAAACTATCGGTTCGGATCCGTACATGCATGTGTGAGATCTGTATTTTAGAGCATTTTTGACCCTTGGCATTTTAGTTAAACTTTCTGGAAATTTTATGTCATAAGTCTATGCTTAGCCGATTCGAATGCATGATTCCGATTTATGCATAAAGTTGACTATTTTGCCCTTTTTGATATAAAACGTGATTTTTGGAAAAGTGAAAGAGTAGAAATCTTTATTTCTAATATATAAACTTGCACCGAAAATTTCGGATCAGTTGGTGATCCAGATTTTGAGTTATGGCCATTAGCGTAAAACTATATTATAAATTTACATAAACGGTCCTTTTCGTGTAGAACCCGTTTCTGGCCACGTTTTGATACGAAACTCTTTACCAACAGAAGTAATATAATATTCTGGGAATTTTGATGATTTTTAACTAATTTTTGGCTGAACGGATCCTTGATCGCCTAGTCATTTCGGCTTAAGTCGGTTTTGACCGTTTTAGCCATAAAATGAGTTTTTCACATCCTTTTGACCCGAAACCTTTCTCTACTGATTTTATATGATGAATAAATTATTTTAAGTATTTTGGAAATATAAAAATCTCAGATTTAATTTGAAAACCCGAAAACGCCCTTAAATCGCATATTTAGCGTTTTAAGCGCATAGTAAGCGTTATACTTGTTTTAAACATATAAGACCTATACCTACTGATGTGTTTAGCTTATTTTCATATAAAAACAGTAAGTATAAGTATATGAACTCAGATTTCCAGTTTTGGCACTTTTAGCCCTTGTGAAATTACTAAAATACCCCTACGGTGCATAGTTTTGTTTTAAATGATAAATTTGACATATGGGTCATACCCTACTGATATAATATGTTATATTAAGTATATTTACTGTATGAACCAGACCCGAAACTCAGATTTCTAATTTTACTCTTTTATTATCTCTTAAAAAGACCAAAATGCCCTTCTAAGGCATAAATTGAGTTTAAAATTATTCCGGGCAATATAGAACATAACTTACTGATATTATATCATATTTAAAGCATATTATATCAGGGAACTTGCATTTGAATCATTTGTCTACCCGTATCGCCCTTTTCGCGTTCGGTTCGGTTTACGTAACTAGTTTGTGTAAATTGACCGAAACGGGTCAAACGTTATCATTTTTTTTGTCTCAAAATCCAGAATGTATTTTGTATACCCATATTATACAAGTATTCAAACTTGTCGGGTCTAAATAACGTTCTATCCGGTCTTCGCTTAATTGTGCGCTTGAACCGTATATTTCCTTAAAACTAACCGGTCTAAGCTTATGCTTAATTAAAGACCCGTTAGTATTCTAATCGGTTATTTATACCATCGTTCCAGACTAGAGTCTTCCGGTAAATTGTACCTACGCTTACTTAAGTGAATACGGCTGAGTTATTATAATTCTTGCAAATTAAGACAGGAGCTAGCTCAGGTAAATACTCTTAACTTATTTTCCCTATTACGGGCTTGGGATACGGTAATATAAATACCGCATGGTCAGGTATGGGATTCGAAGACCAATGTGTCGGGAAATTCAAATAACCTGTTTTAATTCGTATTGCTTGACTGAAACATTGGGGGTTAATGCGACCGTGTCCTGGATATCCTTGACTCATTAAATTGCAATGGCCACGACCTAAGCACGGGGTGTAGGCATACACCTGACAGATGCTTTATGCTTATTACTTGATTATACCCAATATGGGATTCCCAATAAGGGAATAGTGGTGTGTCGGTTAATCTTGAACCGGCATAGGACCGGGCCCCGTATGTAGAGCAAGTTATGTAAAACTGATAACATGAGATATAGTTTGTCCCAAGTATAAAAGATTAATATTGCCTTGTGCATTTTAATCAAGTGTCAAAATAGTTTTGTGCCTTGTGCGCCTAAACCAATTTTCATAAACTCTTTTCAAATGAGTCAGTTGAGTGTATTTACCAGTGAAAACTGACGTATTTTCCAAAGTCTAAGTGACAGGTACAAGTACGTAATAGGCTGGAAGCTGCTCAGGGCGTTAGTAAGGAATCTTGCAAGTTCTAGGCGTCTAAAGTCTGTTGAACATTTATCTTATTTTATTTGATCCGCCTGTGGATCCGTTTCAACTACTTGTGATATTAAATATTACGTTTATGTAAAGTTGAAATGAATCTATTTCTGCTTCCGCTGTGCATTTATATATTGTGTTGTTTGACTATGATGTTATCAACTACGTCACGTTACCCCCACCGGGCCCACCGGTGACACGTGGAAATTCGGGGTGTGACAGGTTGGTATCAGAGCCAACATTGAGTGAATTAAACACTAGCCCTTAGTGTTTAATCTCAATGACACAATAGCACATTCCTTGACCTTCTGAGTCTAGACTTAACTTAGGAATATTCTCAATCCTAATCTAGAATTTTTGCTTCCAAATTTTTGTTGGATATGTCGCCAAGCAAAGAAGCCGTAATAGAAATTCTCCACGTCTGGAGCCTTGAAATGCTGGGCTTCGTACCGCGACCAGGATTAACGTACGACCAAGGAGAGGACATTCAGAACAAAAATGAAGAAGAGACTCCTTTTACTGAAGATCGTTTCCTTATTAGTCCTTATAAGGACATATTTATCTTTCAGTCCCTGCGAGGACAACATTATTCCTTTCAAGTCCCGCTTAGGGCAACTTTATACTTTTATTTTTATATAATGGAATGATTACGTTTGGACTTTCATTCTAAATAAGAAATATTAAATAAATGGAAAATATCAATTTTTATTTGATTTGCCATTTAACAAGAATCTTAGTAAGGTAAAACCTAGCTTGGATGTCTTAATAAAAGGCCTGGCCAATATGGTAAAACCTGGTTGAAAAGATTCAAATCTCTGTTAACATATGTAAACATGTTAACACTCTTGGCTAAGCGTGACCGTAAAATCACACAAGCCACTCTTTTTATAAATTATCTACAGATTATATCTGTATACGAGTCTGATAATGACTTGATGCCTACGGGTAATAAATTTGAAAATTGGGATTTATTTAAAATTCCCTGCAAGTAAAATAGCCATCCATTAAGGATGAAGTGCCTACGGGTAATAAATTTGAAAATTGGGATTTATTTAAAATTCCCTGTAAGTAAAATAATCATCCCTTAAGGATGAAGTGCCACGAGCTATAATACACTGTCCGATTGCGACATCGACAGTTGTGAATCTTTTGAGATTCCCTGTCCTAAGGGGGTGAGCTATGCTCAAAAGCCCTCTAGACGATAATCTGGTCGTCATGTCATTATTATGACCGCTGAATGACATTTGATTTAAATTAAGTACTAATCCTGTCGTTATGTCATTATTATGACCGCTGAATGACAGTCGATATAAATTAAGTGCAAATCCTGCCGTCATGTCATCATTATGACCACTGAACGACAGTTGATTAAATTAATGACACTGATCATGGCGTCATGTCATTACTGTGACCGCTGAACGTATCATCAGTACAATGACTTTATGTCTTAACATCTTACGAGATGTCAATTGATAGGCCCACGGGCCAGAAATGTTAATAAAGACAGTCGTAACCTATGATTCCCTGTCAGAAGAAGGTAATGAACCAGGTTCAAACCTCAAGGCTTTGATTCTCTGAAATCCTAGCTTATGATTTATAAATGTCCTTGTGACTAGGCCTTGGTGCCACCTCAATATCCGTAAAGTTTTATAACTAGGATAAATTGTAATGCCTCGATTCTCAGAAATCATGGCTTATAAATTTAACTTGTCTACTCGACTAGGCCATTTGTGCTATTACTAACTTATAAATAAGGATTCGTGATAAAAATCCTGAATAAAATAAATATTATTCCTTTTCTGTTAACTGTATGTATTAAAGGAGAATCTTAAAAGGTTTGACCTAGCTTGAATGTCATTGAAGACCTTGCTAAGATGGTAAAACCTGTTTAGAAGAGATTCAGATCCTGATTAACACTTGAAAACGTGTTAACACTCCCGACAACAGTGATGCGATAAAATCGCGATTGTCACCTTTATATTAGGAACTTCCAAACCCCTTAATTAGCCTATATGATCGATAGGAATCATGGCTAATAAACGTCGAACATGATATACACATCTAAACATCCACCTGGGATGTATACCTACGGGCAAAGATGCATACATGAAAACGATAGTATTATTTCATAACTTCTTGTCAAGACAATGAATTATGAAATTTTCCGATCCAGAGGAATCATTGATTATGTATTAAAAATTTCCCTAGTGACAAGGCTTCTGTGCCATCGAAAAGTCCTATGGGACAAGCCGTTGTGCTATATAAGATGTCGCTATGACATTGACAGTCGTGACTTATGTCCCCTGTCTAGTAAGTATAAAGGATTTATTCCATTTAAACGCCAAAGATGGTTTATTTAAAAATCTAGGCAAAACATGATCAAATAAACTAAATACTATCTAGTAGCCTATATGGTTTGTTTGCACCATGGCTATTTAAATTATCAAGTTCGACAATTCCCTATAATTTAGTAAGCTATTACTTCATGGTTAGTTGGCCTTCAAGGCTTCACCATGGCTGACTCCTCTGGGACTCACAATCATCTAGTTAGTCAGAATGATGTACATTGACTAGCCATTGTGGCAAATTAAATTATCTCCCACAAGATGACGGTTGTAGTCTTTGACTCTCTGTCCAAAGGTGAAGAACTATGTTCGAACCTTAAGATCTCTGATCCAATAAGATTACAGCTTATATATTAATTCCTTAAGTGCCATATTTTGTATGTCCTTTGTGACAAGGCCTTCGGGCCTATGATTATTAATGTCCTTCATGGCAAGCCTTCCAACTATCTAAAGATTGTCGTTATGACAAGGACAGTTGTGACATTGTGACCCCCAGTCAAAAGGTAATGGACTCGGTCCGAACCATAAACAAAATTGATGGTCCTTTTTGACCTAGGCTAAATATAATTGACATACTTTCTAGTAGCATACTATAAGGAAGTTATAAACCAAACAGCCATTATGGTTTAGTAATACCATGACTTTATAAATCATCTATTACGATGATTTCATAATAACTTGCATCTAAGCATACGTTATTTTTGGTGTTAGTACCAAAGCTCCAGAATGGAGGTTTCCGACGAAGCGCACAGCAGTGCAGCGGCTAAAAACAAGGGTGCAAATATAAATATAAATGTTAATGGCACTACTCTTCAGGCCTTGATTAGCGCAGCAATTAGTGAAGTTGTGGATAAGGTACTTGAGAACAAAAAGGAACCGAGTGTCACTCACTCAAAGATCCATACGGAAACGCATACATCAGCTCGAAAGGAGAGCTCCGTTCACTCTTCAGATGAAAAGAGCGAACCTCAGGAGTTAGTACTCTATGATAAGCCCCGTTCAACTGAGGGCGGGTGCACCTACAAATATTTCGTCTCATGCAAACCCAGAGATTTCAATGGCGAAAAAGGAGCAATTGATGCTATGGAATGGCTTGAGGAAATGGAAACGGTTGTGGACATCAGCGATTGTGCTGATAAGGACGTAGTAAAATTCGTTTCACAATCTTTTAAAGGAGAGGCTCTTGTATGGTGGAAGGCCATGATGCAGTCCACGGGGAAAATTCCCCTATACCTTATGGGATGGTCCAAGTTTGCGGACCTTATCAAAGAAAACTACTGTCCACAACACGAAGTGGAAAAGGTGGAGACAGAATTTCTGAATCTCACAATGAAAAACCTAAATTGTCAGCAATATGTTACCGACTTCAACTCCCTATCTAGACTGGTACCCTACTTAATTACCCCGGAACCAAAACGCATTGCGCGTTTCATCGGTGGTTTAGCACCAGAAATAAAAGGGGATGTTAAGGCTTCAAGGCCAATCAACTACAGATCAGCTGTAGATCTATCCTTGTCTCTCACTCAAGATGTAGGGAGACAAAAGTCGTTCATGAATGAAGCTAATGACAAAAGACCAAGGGAGGAGAATAACTCTCAGAATTCTAAGAAGAGCAAATCCAAGCTCAACAACAACCAACAGGATTCCAACAAAAAGCCTACATGCAAAACCTGCAAAAGAAGACATTGGGGGCAGTGTCGATTAAGCCAAAAGATAAAGCAATGTGGCGTCTGTAAAAGAACTGGCCACCAGTCCCACGAATGTAGGGACATGAAGGATGCAAACTGTTTCAGCTGTGGTGAAAAGGGGCACATCAGTACTAATTGCCCTAAGGCTGCCAAGAAAGGAGCAGCTAGGTCTGGAAAGGATAAGAAAGGAACCGCCTAGACTACCGGTTGAATACCTGCGACAGTGCACATCGATAATAGCAATAGGTACGTCCTATACCATTTAGCATTGATAATGACTGCCAAGTATTTTTGCATTGATGCAAGGGATAATAAACCTTTAGCAAACCATAAGCTTAGCAAACTCTGGATTACACTCATAAGGACTTCATATATTAAATATGAGGTAAAAGTTACCAATGGAATCTTTAATGACCTCTCTCCCATCCTCGGAGATAATCCTTTCATAATAATCTGGAGTACTCTTCCCCAAAAAGAGTACGACAATATATACTAATTATTTTATTTTATTATTTTTCTCATTGTTTTCTATCATCTGCGAATGCCAAACTATGTTTGATAAGAGTACCATATGAGGATTTGCGTATCCTAGTGTGTCCCATAGATTACTTCCATGCCTGATCAGTATGGAGGTTTAATGCATGGGATCCCCGAAGATATTCTAATGGTCATATTGTATTAAAGTCGACTAGTAGTATTCAAAGGAGATATCCAATATAAAAATGTCCTTATAAGTATCTCTACTTAGGGCATCTTTGCAATGGTAAAGGGAATATGTCATTTATCTGACACCGACAGCGATAGATGAGCCAAAGCCTGAGAATGCGGAAATCTCTGACATCTCTATGAGTCATAATTAGCTTCTTTATAAGAATTACCATGTTTGCCTTCTGAGAGGCAAGAGGATGTTAGGACAAACATCCCGCTTAGGGCTGCAGTTATTGTAAGAATCTTATATCTGTTATTACCAGCGAAATAGGAAGAACTAAGAGCCAAATAAATAAGTTTTGGATAAGGTTTCGTAATGCCAAAATTCAAAGTTCTAAGAACTCCGATTTTAGTAAATAAGAAAGACGGTTCGTCTTGCTTATGCATTGATTACCGCAACCCTATTTAGGCAATATCTAGGAATCCCCAATTGCCGCCCAGGATCGTCGATTTATTCGACTGACTTAAAAGATTAGCTACCCCTTAAGGTTAGTTTTAAGCAGTGATTGGAATAACCATCTCACCTTAAGATTAGCTTGTCTATAACAGTTGGTATATAAGTATCAAGGCTGCTCCTTTGGTAGACCTTGTATAGATAAGATGTTAAACATCTATTGCTAGACAGAAAATTGGTAAGTCCAATTATCGGGATCTAAAAGTTGCCTTGGAAACAACGAATAAGATTGATCAAATCCATAACCATCTATAAGTTGCCAGTATTCGGCAGAGAATCAAGGATCCATGGAAATAGCAAACCTCCTAAGTTCTTGTTAAGAAATAAGATTCAACAAAAGATATCACCCTGGAAAGGTGTGCCAATCTGTTAATTGTCAGGCTAGTAAGCTCTGAATATATGAAATCATTCGATGTAATCGAATATATCAAGATCAAATAACTTATGAGCTAAAACCTATTTAAGGAGCTTGGTGGAGCTCGCGATATATTGCACCCTAAGGATTTAAGGATATGTTCCGCCAATAAGTCAAGGAGCACTATCACATAACGGTTGGCAGACGGACAGACAGAGTAAGCGTACCATCCAAACATTGGAAGACATGCTTCGAGCATGTGTGATTAATTTAGGTGGCAGTTGGGATAACCGCCTACCCTTGATAGAATTCTCCTATAAAAATAGCTACCATACTAGTATTAGGGCCGCGCCTTTTGAGGCCTTATACGGTAGGAAGTGTAGATCGCCTATATGTTGGGCAGAAGTTGGAGATGTCCAACTATCAGGACCAGAAATCGTCTTCAAGACGACAGACAAGATCGTTCAGGTTCGCGATCGTTTGAAAGCTGCCAGGGATAGGCAGAAAAGTTATGCGGACCCAAAGCGCAAAGATTTTCACTGCAACGTAGGTGAAAAAGTATTGCTTAAAGTATCGCCCTGGAAGGGTGTGATGAGATTTGGAAAGAAAGGCAAGCTGAGCCCGAGATACATAGGACCTTTCGAGATTATCGAACGTGTCGGGTCAGTCGCTTACAAGTTAAACTTGCCTGAAGAGCTTAGTGCTATTCATAATGTGTTCCATATCTGTAATTTGAAGAAGTGTTTCGCTGACGATTCACTGGTTATACCGCATACAGATATACACCTAGACGAAAGTCTAAAATTTGTGGAAAAAAAAAACCTTTGTCGATTGAGGATCGACAGGTAAAGAAGCTTCGAAGGAAGCACGTGCCTATTGTTAAGGTCAAGTGGGATGCCCGTAGAGGTCCCGAATACACGTGGGAAGTGGAATCCACGATGAAAGAAAAATATCCCCATTTGTTTGAATAAATCTCGGGGTCGAGATTTCTTTTAAGGGGGTGAGGATGTAACACCTCGAAAAATTTCGTCCAATAATGTCTTGACACGTGTCATAAAGTTCCGTTATGTGAAAACATACTTTAGAGGGACTAAAAGTGACAAACAGTGAAAACTATGGAACGTAAGGGTCCAAAGTGTCAACAATGGATAAATAGACTCTATGATAACCCTACATAATGTTTATAACCTTAAACGGATGGTTCATGGATCATACGACGCGGAAATTGCACAAAAGTGAAGTATTGCAAACTATAGGGGCCAAAAGTGTCAACATGTTTAATTTATACCTCTGAGTGAACTTTTGGCAGACCCGAAGCTTTGTATAGCTAAAATATACTCACTAAAATATGTGGTAAAAATTTCATGAAGTTTCGTCAACGTATGAGAAAGTTATGGCCAAAACCGTACTTAAGGGACTAAAAGCGTCAACGTCGAATTTCAGGGCTTTTCGGTTGAGCGCAAAGTTATCCGAGGATATTACCATGTTGGTAAAAGTCCTAAGGTTCTTAAAAACCAAGTTTGGGGGTTTACGGGTCGAGAAAAGTAGCCGAAACATCGCGTACAAGTCCAGGGGCCAAAGCTGTCAAGTTTAAAACTTGTTTTGGCTGAACCAGGGTCAGGCGACCCGCCTGGTAAAGCCCAAGCGGGCCGCGTGGGGCTGCCAGCGACCAGAAATTCGTTTTGGGTTGATTTGGGTCCGATTTTGGGTTGGATACTGCTGGTTCTTGCCTCCTTTTGCACCAATTAGAAGCCATGCATGGCTAGGCAACAGTAACCCACGAATTTCACTCTTTAAATCAGATTGAAAGGCCATTTCTTGATCATTTTTCATAGTAACCAAGTGCTCTCAACATTCAAGAACTTCAAGGCAGACTTCTGGAGCTAAGCTGATCATCAAGGCCGACTTCTAGTGTCCACTAAACACCTATAGGACTCTTGTAAGCTCTCAATTCAATCTTTAATCCGTTATTACCTTGATTATTGCTAAAAGTCAAACTGGGTGTTCATAAGCTTTGACTTTCTGATTAAACGGGTTTCAATCAGTCATTTCTCGAATTGAAACCTGATACATGTTGGTAATATTATGGGAAACAAACCCTCTAAAGGGTACTCTCTGATTCCCACTACACGCATGCTAAATGTCGAGTCAAACCTATTTCTAAAAAGTCAACAGAAGCGATTTTTGTGAAAAATGACATGAATAATGATATAGATGACATGCAATCTGTTTGATCTTCATAGAAAGCTTTATTATGAATATAAGAATGTATTTTACCACGATCAACTCGACGATCTTTAGTGTAAACCCGGATTAGAACCGAAAGTCTTAATAAACGACTTTTTCGTAAACTATCGGTTCGGATCCGTACATGCATGTGTGAGATCTGTATTTTAGAGCATTTTTGACCCTTGGCATTTTAGTTAAACTTTCTGGAAATTTTATGTCATAAGTCTATGCTTAGCCGATTCGAATGCATGATTCCGATTTATGCATAAAGTTGACTATTTTGCCCTTTTTGATATAAAACGTGATTTTTGGAAAAGTGAAAGAGTAGAAATCTTTATTTCTAATATATACACTTGCACCGAAAATTTCGGATCAGTTGGTGATCCAGATTTTGAGTTATGGCCATTAGCGTAAAACTATATTATAAATTTACATAAACGGTCCTTTTCGCGTAGAACCCGTTTCTGGCCACGTTTTGATACGAAACTCTTTACCAACAGAAGTAATATAATATTCTGGGAATTTTGATGATTTTTAACTAATTTTTGGCTGAACGGATCCTTGATCGCCTAGTCATTTCGGCTTAAGTCGGTTTTGACCGTTTTAGCCATAAAATGAGTTTTTCACATCCTTTTGACCCGAAACCTTTCTCTACTGATTTTATATGATGAATAAATTATTTTAAGTATTTTGGAAATATAAAAATCTCAGATTTAATTTGAAAACCCGAAAACGCCCTTAAATCGCATATTTAGCGTTTTAAGCGCATAGTAAGCGTTATACTTGTTTTAAACATATAAGACCTATACCTACTGATGTGTTTAGCTTATTTTCATATAAAAACAGTAAGTATAAGTATATGAACTCAGATTTCCAGTTTTGGCACTTTTAGCCCTTGTGAAATTACTAAAATACCCCTACGGTGCATAGTTTGGTTTTAAATGATAAATTTGACATATGGGTCATACCCTACTGATATAATATGTTATATTAAGTATATTTACTGTATGAACCAGACCCGAAACTCAGATTTCTAATTTTACTCTTTTATTATCTCTTAAAAAGACCAAAATGCCCTTCTAAGGCATAAATTGAGTTTAAAATTATTCCGGGAAATATAGAACATAACTTACTGATATTATATCATATTTAAAGCATATTATATCAGGGAACTTGCATTTGAATCATTTGTCTACCCGTATCGCCCTTTTCGCGTTCGGTTCGGTTTACGTAACTAGTTTGTGTAAATTGACCGAAACGGGTCAAACGTTATCATTTTTTTTGTCTCAAAATCCAGAATGTATTTTGTATACCCATATTATACAAGTATTCAAACTTGTCGGGTCTAAATAACGTTCTATCCGGTCTTCGCTTAATTGTGCGCTTGAACCGTATATTTCCTTAAAACTAACCGGTCTAAGCTTATGCTTAATTAAAGACCCGTTAGTATTCTAATCGGTTATTTATACCATCGTTCCAGACTAGAGTCTTCCGGTAAATTGTTCCTACGCTTACTTAAGTGAATACGGCTGAGTTATTATAATTCTTGCAAATTAAGACAGGAGCTAGCTCAGGTAAATACTCTTAACTTATTTTCCCTATTACGGGCTTGGGATACGGTAATATAAATACCGCATGGTCAGGTATGGGATTCGAAGACCAATGTGTCGGGAAATTCAAATAACCTGTTTTAATTCGTATTGCTTGACTGAAACATTGGGGGTTAATGCGACCGTGTCCTGGATATCCTTGACTCATTAAATTGCAATGGCCACGACCTAAGCACGGGGTGTAGGCATACACCTGACAGATGCTTTATGCTTATTACTTGATTATACCCAATATGGGATTCCCAATAAGGGAATAGTGGTGTGTCGGTTAATCTTGAACCGGCATAGGACCGGGCCCCGTATGTAGAGCAAGTTATGTAAAACTGATAACATGAGATATAGTTTGTCCCAAGTATAAAAGATTAATATTGCCTTGTGCATTTTAATCAAGTGTCAAAATAGTTTTGTGCCTTGTGCGCCTAAACCAATTTTCATAAACTCTTTTCAAATGAGTCAGTTGAGTGTATTTACCAGTGAAAACTGACGTATTTTCCAAAGTCTAAGTGACAGGTACAAGTACGTAATAGGCTGGAAGCTGCTCAGGGCGTTAGTAAGGAATCTTGCAAGTTCTAGGCGTCTAAAGTCTGTTGAACATTTATCTTATTTTATTTGATCCGCCTGTGGATCCGTTTCAACTACTTGTGATATTAAATATTACGTTTATGTAAAGTTGAAATGAATCTATTTCTGCTTCCGCTGTGCATTTATATATTGTGTTGTTTGACTATGATGTTATCAACTACGTCACGTTACCCCCACCGGGCCCACCGGTGACACGTGGAAATTCGGGGTGTGACACTTTCGGGGTATGGTTCGATTATTTTGTTGTTTTCTTGTTTTATTTGGTTTTTTTAGGTGAAATAAAATTGTTAAAAAAGTTTAAAATTTTAGCTGTTTTTTAAACCATTAGTTGGCTGATTTTGTTGTTTTAGTTAAAGTTTAATGTCTTTAAATGGTTAGTTACAAGGAATCAACAATTAAAATTAGGGCTTGATTTTAAAGTTGGAAATTATGAAGTTTGGTGATGATTGTTTAACTGCTTAGTGTTGAAAATTAGTTGTATATGTTATATAAAGAAAGACTTGCTTAGAAAGGTATCTCTAGATGATGTTTTGAATAGATTTCAAAAAATGAAAACCCGTCGAGCGACATTTTAAATATGTTTGTAACGACGTTTAACGTGTATTTAATTATTATATAAATTTTAGCATGATGTTCTTTTGTTTTAGATGACACGACACGAACCGACCTGATACGACCTGATATGAACCGATTTTTTTCTATACCTAAGGGACTAAAATCTTTAAAAATATTCCGCATCCAATGAAAAAATTCATGGGTCCGCCACTGCAACCACGCCTCTCCCATTACCCAATACTATAATTTACAACATTTTTAGGCATAGAAGTGTTGTACGTTGCGCTTTGGGAGTTTTAAAGAAAAGAATTAAATTTTTACTTTTAACCCAAAACAATTTGATTCTTTACTTTGAACTCAAAACTATTTGATTTTTTTTTTTTTACTTTTGACCCAAAAACTGACTTTTTTTTTACTTTTAACCAAAAAACTTTTCATCTCTTGCAATTCAATCTCACAACTTTTTTACTTTCAACTTTGATCCTCTTCACTTTCTTATTTTTCGCAAAATTTTTGTTTTACGTTCCGTTCAAAATTTTGCGAGTTAACACGACGCAACATGCGTGTTTTGTTAAACGTTTTATGTCGTCTATTTCTTCCCTAGCCTTAAGCTAGTAGTAAGTGCCTCTAAACATCATCTTGATCTTGTTTAAGGTGGTTAATAAGTGATTTGATGGTTGAAAATTTGAAACACTAAAGAACATGACATAAAGTCTTGAAAATAAGATGAACAAGTTGGATAAAGAGAAGCTAGTTGTGTAAATCTTGTGAAACTTGTCTAGTTGTGATTACTTGATGTTGTTTGTTACTAAAAGTGGGATGGATCATCATCTAACCATACTAGATCATGTTCAAGAACATGAACTAGTAGTATGTTAGTGTTAGAATTGTGAAAGATGATGAAACCTTCCATCCATGAAACATGAACTTGAGTAAATGTAATTTTTCTTGTAAAATAAGGTTCTAAACTAGTAGATCTAAAGATCTACAAGTGGTTTTTCGAAAGAACCAAGTGAAAGATGCAAGTCTTGTTAAAACTCGGGTATTTTATGAAAGAAGCACATTTATAGTAACTAAACAAGTGTGTAAACACTTGTGTAACAATGAAATTTCGTAAAGAAATATTTTTGTAAACCTTGACTAGAAGTTGTAAAACCTCAAGTTCTTTAAAAATAAAGTTTTTAAGAAACTAATTTTATTTTTAAGGATAACAAAACCTACTAAATACGCTAGAAACATACTACATATTTTTACACAACTTTCAAGTTCATGAGTTTGTGATTTAGGCTTGTTTTGACAAGTTTGACGCTTAAATATTGTATGTTGATGATTGTTAAATTGCTTGATTGAATTTTTTGAAAAGAAAATCACCTCCAGTTACAGAGGAAACTCTGGCGAAATTTTTCTAGAAATATAACGCTTAGAAATATTTTTGTAACAAATGATCATAAATATGTTTTTGACTTGGTTTTCAAAATAAACTTCGCCATGATTTTTATTACAAAATAACCAAGTACCGGAGGTGGATTTTCGTAAATAAAACTTGTTAAATATATATTTAGAATATATATTTCATAATAAAACGCTTGTGTGGTTATGTGATTATTTTGTGAACTAGATATATTATTTTTAGGGTAAAAATATTATAACTTGAAAATATCATGAAACTACGACTCCAAAATAATACCAACGCGAACTTTAAAATGTAACTTATGTATTTTCGGAAAATACTCTTGAATGTGTATTTTGATAAAGTATTATTTTGAAAATTGTATGGAATAAAATATAATATTTTTGGGAAAAAATATATATATTTTGGAAATTAAAACATTTTAGACCAAGTAATTAAAATATATTTTCAAGTGAGACTTAAAAATATATTTTCGAAATTATAAAACACACATGTATTAAAACACCCATCCTTGGGAAGGAATATATTTATAGAATAATTAAGAAGTGTAAATACGAAATAGTTGACTAACTATTTCCCAGAAACGTTAAACCTTAAGCCAAGGCACGGCCGTCCGTCTAATAAAAGTTAGTACGTGTAGGTCGTTACGCAGCAGGTTATTTTGGGACGGACTATTTCGAGACGCACTTCTGTGAGTTCATGTTCCGCTTTTCTCTTAACTGTTTTCAGTTTTTATACTTCGGGGGTGGAATACATGTTACAGTAATTACGGATACTTTTATACATGGTATGGTTAGCTTAAGGAGGGTTACTACTTAGATCATGTGAGTGCGTAGGCTAGAACTAGAGGCCATTAATCCCCATTGTAGGACCGAGGGTCACTAGCGGTAGATCTATCTAGGTGTAGCGAGCCCAACTCCAGGCCCACTGTACGGACCTTGGGGTGACTTTGAGCCCGACGCAAAAATCTGCTACGTTTGAGTCTTCCTACAGCATTTCACATATATCATTGGCTTTGTGTTGGTGCACTTGTGTCTGTACTTTGTCTGTATTCGGTCACGATGTAAACGATGTCTTTGGTAGTCTGTAAGTTGACCAAGTCAACCATCCTCCGGATTGACTTGGCCAACAGTTGGAATATATTTGACATGTTTGTCTGAATCGAAGGATAGCCTCGAAGGATACTGTTGATCCTTCGAGGTGCTCGAAAGATATGCTTCGAATGATTAGACCTCGAAAGATGATCTTTCGAGGTCCCTGCTTATCCTTCGAATACTTTGTCTTCGATAGATGATCCTTCGGACCATCTATCGGATCCTTCGGACATGACCTGCTGTGTATGGGTATTTATACCCATGCAGTGTGTTGTGTTAGTTAGTTCTGAGAGTGCACACCCGAAAGAGACAGAGACAAGTTGAGAGCATTCTGTCCGGAACTCACACACACACTTTGAGAATTTACAAGTTAGGTTTGTAAACATTGTGCTTGTAACCGAAACCTTCATTTGCATTAATACAAGTTGTGTTAATCGGTGAACCCGTGTGTGTTGTGTTTGTACTTGCTTAATCCCGGTTTGCTCGCTAGCTTGGATTCCGCACTCGCTAGTGGGTTAGTATAACAAGGTTTGAGGTTCGTCATCCGACAAAAAGGGACCTACAAGTGGTATCAGAGCTTGGCTCTTTACCTTGTTTAAAACCGGGTTATTCAAGTTTTGGTGTGTTTGGACACTTAGTTTGGATCCCGTTTTTAGTGCTTTTCTTGGTTTTTCTTACATAAAAACGCGTTCTAAACCTACGGGAGTGTTCAAGTTTGGGTTGGGTAACTTAAAAACTTGTTTTTGAGTGTGTTGGTAATTTCCGGCCATATTCCGGTCAATATTCCGGTGACTGGTTTGGAGATAAGGTTACCTTTTTGGGCAACCTTTCAAAGTTGGTGGGAAAGGTACAGTCTGCACATCCTTTCTGCCGAAAGTTGACTTACCTACCCATCACCTTTTCACCTACCCGTCACATCAGTGTCAGTGTGTCAGTGCACATTCGAAAGATATCCTTCGACTTCGAAAGATATCCTTCGACATCGAAAGACCATCTTTCGATCAAGGAAGGCTCGAAAGATCATCATCCTTCGACCCATCCTTCGAAGTCTGAAACATATCCTTCGATAAAGGAATCTTTTCGAAAGACAGTGTCCGAAAGATAGGGATTTAACTCGAAAGATAAGGATCTTTCAAAGGAGAATCCTTCGAGTTCTTGAATCTTTCGACATCATTGTTCGAGATTCAACAGTAATCTTTCGAGTACTGTTGATCCTTCGAACAAGTGTTGATCTTTCGATTGTGGTCAGGTTATTGTTAACAAGTTTCTGTGATTTCAGATCTTTCGATCAGGATTCTTCGGCTGTGTGATCTTTCAGAGTATTCAGTTAGCATTTATTTTGCTCATTAATCATGAATCCGAGTTGGTGGAATCCTGCTCCAGATAGTGGTAAATATACAAGTTCAGGAGTTACTCCTTCATGGTGGGGTACACCGGCTCCAGACGATGGAAAATACACGAATACAAGGTCATCTCCATTATGGGCCGAACCTCCCACACCACCTCGAATTACTGCAGAAATGTGGGCATCAGTTACCAATCAAAGGCAAAGTGAACCGAAAATAACAACAACAGATTGTTTTGGCAATCCAATACAAGTTCCTGTAAAGCCGCCTCCCACCACAGACATGTATGGAAATCCATTACCCCCAGTTGCCGTACAACACCATTATTCTACTGTAGAATCGTCACTTCTTAAGAACAGTAGTCAGACAAAAACGGCGTTGTATGCTGAAATTGTCAAAGATGTCAGCAATGGTGGATCCTCGGGGAATGATAACAGTTCCGAACATGTTAGAAGTTCAGATGAAGATGTTTCAACTTCAGTTGAGGGTGATACAACTTCAAGTTCAAGTGAGGATGGATCTAAATGTGAATCATCAAGGGAGATTGTTGATTCTGATGCAGAAAGGCCGACACCTGAGAGTGATTCCAGTCAGGTATGTGCCGATAAACCCACTGCTGTAGATTGTGATAATTGTGCTAGATTAAGAGTTAAGTGTGCTGAACTAGAAGCAAACATGTCTGAGTTGCAAGGCAAACATAATGCTTTACAAGCTAGTTTGTTTGACTTGCAAGACAAACATGTTTCATTGAATGTCAAGTGGTGTGAATTGCAAAGCAAACACGAAGCTTTGCAAGAGAAATATGATGTGACATTTATCCACAATCAGAAATTGACTGTGGATCTTTCCAAATGCACAGAAGCCAACATGTTTTACGAAAACCATGAAAAAGAATTTAAGTCAATGATTGAGACATTAAAGAAAGATAAAACTGAATTAACTAAAATGGTTTCCAGAAAACAAACGGAAATTAATTTGTACATCTCACGTCTTGAGACAATGCAAAAAGAAATGGTCTGTGTAAAAACGGAAAGTGAGGCAATCCAACTCAAGCTAGATAGCTATTTGAGTTCTAGCTATGTGTTGGATCACATCATTGACGTTCAGAAAGAAAAACGGGATGTCACATGCATAGGATATAAGAAATGTCCACCACCTGTGAGACACAATTATGATGCGATGCCTGATGAGGAGGATAGAGTGTTCTTCGAACCATCTGTTCCTCTTGATGTGAAGGAGTTTGCAGCAGGACTCGGATACAAGAAAGATGTATCACCAGATTCAGATACTTCAGCAGATACATGTGTGTCTTCTGCTGAACAGAATCAGGATCCTCCAGTCATCATTGAGGATGCTGATTCTTCTGATGATGAATCTGATGATACCATCCCAGCAAAGTCTGATGCGGAAGTCAAAGATGGAGACATACCTCTCGAGAATTACATTCTATGTGATCCTCCTGCAAAACCCGCTAAGACTGTTGCAATCGAGTCCTCGTCTGCAAAAGAGTCGGAGGATGTGAACTTGCTGTACACTCTCGTTGGTGATGATAAAATCTATTCTGACAAAGATTTTCCTATTAAAAATGTTAATCAATCTTTAATATGTAAAGTCTTTGAAAATTCGACAAGTAAGTTTTTGGGAAAGTCAGGACCACGTGTTACAGTTACACAGTGTCCTCCTATTCCAAAGGCCGAAATTCGAAAACAATTTGGGAATAAGAAATTACCAACAGTACAAAAACAGCAAAATCATGCCAAACCTAAAGGAAAAGCACCGACTCAGGGTCAGAAGAAACAGACCCAAAAGAAAAACAAGAATGTGAACTTTGTGAAATCTAAGGGAACGGACAAAATTGAAACTTATGAGAACAAATCTAACTTAGATTTTGTTAAACAAGCAACAGTTTTGAAAAGAAATGATCCAAACTGTTCAAAACCTAGTACCTCGGGATCACAAAGCTCATCATCATCGGTAAGACGAACGCATGATGCTTCGGGGATTGTTGAGCGAAGATATTGTTTTGAGTGTGGAACAATAGGACATATCATTCGAAATTGTCCATATCTTCATAAGTTGAAAGCAAAGGTTGATGATCCCCGTGAACAAAATCATGCCGCCCAAGAGAATAGAAAAGGCAAACAGGGCGAAAACAAGAAAAAGGATCGGAAGATAAACTTCGTGAAATTAAGAGGGACTGATAAAATTGATACTTCCAAAAACAAATCCAATAAGGATTTTGTTAAACAAAGTAAAATTTTGAAAAGAAACAGTCAAAACAACTATACACAACACACAAACGGTTGTGATGTAGGACCAAGTACCTCAAGATCACGAAGTTCATCATCCGGCTATTGCAGTTATGATACTCCGAGGTTTGTTGAGCGGAGATCATGCTTTGAATGCTGTGAGTATGGACACATCATTAAGAATTGTCCATATCTCACCAAGAGAAAGACAAAAATTGATGCCCCCCATGGTAACAATTACCATAAAAGATCTGTTTCATCAAAACAGGACCCTCGTCTTGTTAAACAGCGAGCAAAGAAACAGAAAAAGAAACAAAGAAAAGAAGTTGAAAAGATTTTAAAACCGGAGATTATCCAAACAAAATCTGTTAAATTGGATGTTAAACATGAAAAACAGAAAGAGATTTGGATACCAAAACCGGTAACTGTTTCAGGGGGAGCTACATCAATTCCGAATCATCGGGAAATGGATGTTACAATTCTCGATGATGACGGACGACCCAAGTCTGTGAAGGCTTGGGTCCCACTCTCCAACTAATCTCTGAGTGAGTGTGCAGGAAGTTCCAGGAGGAACTATTGATAGTCTTAGGATTGTTGATAGTGGAATGTCCTTGCACAAGATAGGCGACAGAAGAAATTGTTGCCTTTGATGGAGAGAGAGAAAAGAAAAAGAAAATTTGGATGAATGAAGTTGCAAAATTCGACCAAATGAAGAACGTGTCAAAATTTGGTCATTATGGTTTTTGATCGGGTCCACAGGAACGAATGAAGTGAAATGTGTGTCGATGCCTTGGCGTGGATTGAACATCCGCACACCATTTCTGAAAGAGAAAGTCAAAGACCTTCGCTGGTACAATGTGGAAGACCAGCCGGACCCGGAGGTTTATGATTTTATTGCTGTCAAGAGACTTTTCAGTAGTTGCAAATTCGACTTTGAAGTCCACACCGGGTGGATATCCAGTTGGGAGAGTGCTTAGATTCCTTGCAATGCACGGCACAGTTGCAGGATACGCCTTTAAATTCTTATTCTCTCCTATACTTGTCGATATTTAAGCTACTTTGTGAATTATTATTATCTCTATCAGCACTCTTTGACCTGACACGTTGATCTCGGATATCACCTCACACGTGATTGTTTCAATATGAAACTCATCAATGTTGTCATGGTCCGCACCGCTTACCGACATGCCAACTCATTTTTCCAAAATTTGTTAAATCTTTTCTGATAAAACTTAATTTTGGTAAACGGCATTAAGGTCAAGCACAAGAGTAAACCAACATCGGAAAATCATTTTTGTAAATACCTTTGTGTTTTTAAATTTATCTTAGTTTATTGATTTTAGGGGGAGTAAGTCCAAAAATCGGAAAATCCAAAAACATCGAAAAATTCAAAAACACAAAAACAATAGAAAAACAAAAATGAGTTTCCTGGCGAGCAAAAGAGAAAATGATAGTACATCAGTGGTCTATCCAAACCTCTTTAAACCTTAAATGAAAAACGATAAGCAGCTCTATATAAGATGTATCGGTAGGCTCACAATCATTTTAAAGTGTGCAGGGTGATATAAATCTTAATCGACTGAAGACCAGGTGGGAACCATTCATTGGCATATGGTCTTAGTACCGAAATTTCGTTTGATAGATTGCCGAGGTTCTGAGATATTCGGTCTTTATGCTGCTTATCATCTGGGTATCATGGTTGTATCTTTTACCGAAAAATAACGGGGACGCAAGTCTAGATCTTCCATGATACTATACATACGTGTACATATTGCATACTGCATTCGACCTCAATAAGTGATAAACAATCACATGTCCAAAACAAATAAGTGATAAAAATATCACATCTATCCGGGTGTCAAGTTCGTCTCTCTGCTGTACGGAAGTACTGACCTGTTCACGGACTTGCACCTGTGCCCTCATGCATACGAAAATCAAGTTCCTCATCAATAAGTGATTATATCACAAAGGGCTTGTTTTCAAATCAAAATAAGTGAGTATCTCACAATTTATACGGTCAAACAGATGATAATCGGTATACTCACCGGTAAGATGAACTCTCGTGCATACCTTGATACGGGAATGTGTCGTGATGTGGATGAACACCGGTCGGTAAGTATAAATCATACATTAACGTATCCTCTAAACATGATTACATCTGATAAGTTGAGCTTAAGTGGACAACAATACCGATAATTGTTATAGGATGCTTATCTTAATGTTAACTAACTGAACAACAAGAGTGTTTTGGCATGACCGTACACTGATATGATTCTTTTACCCTCGAAACTCGCAAAAAGAATGTTTGTATATATTTATTTACTGCTTTCAGTCTTTACATTTGAAAAATTCAAAAATACCAAAAAGATTTTATTTCTTCTTTATTTTCGATCGTACGATGTTGGAACTCGAGTCTTCGTTGCCTGAAACCTGAACGAAAACCAAAGTGACTAAATCTTCATAAACGGTCGAAATTTGCATGTTTTGAAAGTTAGAAATTGAAATTGATAAATTTATTAAACTTTCAAATTGTCGGACGGTGTTTGATTGTGACATGGTCATTCGTGTGTCATTTGTTTATACTATATTCCAAGCAGTTGTTCTCATTACGCGTTTAGATTTCTTGCATGTGCAGATTCTAAAGACTAGGAGAACATGGTCGATGACAAGCCTTGGAATGAAGACACGACGAGAAGGCGCTCAAAAGATGAAGATGATCGAGTTGCTGCTGGCCATCATCAACACCACAAGGATCTCACTTCATAAAGATAAAGTCTTTTCACGAGCATAACTCAAGGGGGAGCTTATGTTAAGGGAGAGTTTGTCAACACACTTCCTACATGATACGGGTAGTTTGTTGATACACTCTCTGCTTTCAAGACGTGAAGACTTTGAAGATCCTCCGACAATGAAGACTTGAAAGGACATCAGAGTTTTGAGAACTCGAAGACCAAAGACCGTCGAAGTTCGAGACGAGTCTACAGCTATAGAAGAAAAAGACAAAGCTACAGCCAAGGGGGAGTTTGTTGGTGCACTTGTGTCTGTACTTTGTCTGTATTCGGTCACGATGTAAACGATGTCTTTGGTAGTCTGTAAGTTGACCAAGTCAACCATCCTCCGGATTGACTTGGCCAACAGTTGGAATATATTTGACATGTTTGTCTGAATCGAAGGATAGCCTCGAAGGATACTGTTGATCCTTCGAGGTGCTCGAAAGATATGCTTCGAATGATTAGACCTCGAAAGATGATCTTTCGAGGTCCCTGCTTATCCTTCGAATACTTTGTCTTCGATAGATGATCCTTCGGACCATCTATCGGATCCTTCGGACATGACCTGCTGTGTATGGGTATTTATACCCATGCAGTGTGTTGTGTTAGTTAGTTCTGAGAGTGCACGCCCGAAAGAGACAGAGACAAGTTGAGAGCATTCTGTCCGGAACTCACACACACACTTTGAGAATTTACAAGTTAGGTTTGTAAACATTGTGCTTGTAACCGAAACCTTCATTTGCATTAATACAAGTTGTGTTAATCGGTGAACCCGTGTGTGTTGTGTTTGTACTTGCTTAATCCCGGTTTGCTCGCTAGCTTGGATTCCGCACTCGCTAGTGGGTTAGTATAACAAGGTTTGAGGTTCGTCATCCGACAAAAAGGGACCTACACTTTGCAACCCAATGGTGATCTCTTTTTCCTTATTTGCTACATACCAGGGATTTTTCATACAAACAAACATGTTACAAAGGTTTTTACATACTCACTTTTACATGAACTCGGTCAACTTTTGTTGATTTTTCAAATTACATGTATTTTAGGGAATTAGGGATCTGGCAAGGTATGCTATGTCTTCAAGCTGCGTAGGAGAAGTGATGTCATCCAAGTTTAGGGATTGTGACTTTTGCCTGGACGAGTCACAAGTCTTAAACTATGTTTATTTTGTGTTTTATGGTTGTGTCTTATGAACAATGTTTTTATGTTTTGCTGTAATCCCACTGTATGTGTCAACTCTTAAAGCAATGTTGTCGTATTTTTATTTTAAATCTTAAATCAATGGATGATCATCATGGTTTTACTTTCATATTGCTTTGTTGTGATTAAGCTATGGTATTAAGAAGTCACACTGAATAAACCCACGCTTCCGCAAAGCCAGGGTGTGACATGTGTCGCTACATCAACCTGTGAAGCTGAACACGTTGCTGCCTCAAGTTGTTGCTCCCAAGTCCTGTGGATACAACAACAAATGCGCGACTACAGTTTTGAATTCCTATCTACTCCTATTTTCGTTGATAATTCTGCTTCCTTACAGATCACTAGAAATCCTGTGTAGCATTCAAAGACCAAACACATCGAAATCAAATATCACTTCATACATGATTGTTTTGATAAAAGACTTGTCGATGTTGTTAAGGTCCACACCGATGACAACGTGCCGACGTTTTTACCAAAGCTTTTGACAAATCACGGTTTGACTATTTACTAATGGTAAACGACATTAAGGTCAAGCCTGAGTAAACCAACATCGGAAAATCATTTTTGTAAATATTTATTTGTGTTTTCTTAATTTCTCGTACTTTTTGCATTTTAGGGGGAGTAAAGTCGAAAAATACAAAAACATTGAAAAATTTCAAAAAAATACAAAAACATCGAAAAATTTCAAAAACACAAGTACAATAGAAAAAATGAGTTTCTTGGTGAGCAAAAGAGAAAATGATAGTACATCAGTAGTTTGTCGAAACCTCTTTAAACCTAAAATGAAATATGATAAGCAACTCTATATAAGATGTATCAGTAGGCTCACAATCATTTTAAAGTGTGCAGGGTGATATAAACCTAAATCGACTGAAGACTATGTGGGAACCACTCATTGGCATATGGTCTTGGTACCGAAATTTTGTTTGATAGATTGCCGAGGTTCTGAGATATGTGGTCCTTATGCTTTTTATCATCTAGGTATCATGGTTGTTTCTTTTACCGAAAACAACGGGGACGCAAGTCTAGAACTTCCATGATATCATACATACGTGTAAATATCATACAAACATGTATATAATACATGATGCATATGACCTCAATAAGTGATAAACAATCACATGTCCCAATCAATAAGTGATAAAATACCACAGTTTATCCGAGAGTCAAGTTCGTCTCTTTGTCGGTACGATGGTACTAACCTGTTTATGGACTTGCTCTTGTGCCCTGCATGCATCGAATATCAAGTTCCTCATTAACAAGTGATTTTAGCACACAGGGCTTGTATTCATCCAAAAATAAGTGAGTATCTCACATCATATACGTTGAAACAGATGATAAATGGTATACTCACCAGTAAGATGAACCCTCGTGCATACCTTGATATGGGAATGTGTCGTGTGTGGATGAACACCGGTCGGTAAGTATAAATCATACCTTAACATGTCCCCTAATCACGAGTACATCTGATAAGTTGAGCTTAAGTGGACAACAATACCGATAATCGATATAGGATGCTTATCTTAATGTTATCTAACTAAACAACAAGAATGTTTTGGCATGACCGTACACTGATATGATTCTCTTACCCTCGAAACTCGCAAAAAGAATGTCGGTAAATATTTATTTAATGCTTTTAGTTTTTGCATCTCTATATATATTTATTTACTGTTTTCCGTCTTTACATTTGAAATATGAAAAAGTTCCAAAAAGATTGTAGGTGTGTTTTAATATAAACTTTATAAAAACCAAAAAGATTTTTTTTCTATATTATTTTTTATTATACGATGTTGGATCTCGAGTCTTTTCCATGTGAAACCTGTTCGAAACCTAAAACAACTGCATCTTCATAAACGGTCGAAGTTAACGAGTTTTTGAAAGCTAAAATCTAAAATTGATCAATTTTTAAACTTTTAAACTGTTGTCGGTCGGTAGTTGGTGGAGAGTTTATCTCATGTGTGTCATTTGACTAAATTCCAAGCAGTTGTTCTCATTATTTGTTTAGCTTTCTTGTATGTGCAGATGTGGCGTTCAAACTAGCTAAAGGCGAAGGGAACGTGTTCTATGACAAGCTTTGAAATGAAGACACGACATGGATGCAATCAAAGGATCAAGATGATCGAGTTGTAGCTGACCACTCATCAACACCGAAAGGATATGAAGTATTGAAGATCAAGAGATTCACGAGCAACGTTCAAGGGGGAGTTTGCTGATACACTCCCTCTCCATGACATGTGAAGACATTTGAAGATCTGACAACATGTGAAGATCGAACCATCACGAGCAGCTTCCAAGGGGGAGTTTGTTGATGCACTATGTGGATACAGCTCGCTCGGTTCGACTACGCTACGAGTTGAAGACCAAGACTTGATATCCTCCATCAAGTCTCGGAGATCATTGCTGTTCTGCATATTTGTTATCTGTTGCCGTTGTTGGTTATTGTCTGCACATTGTCTACCTGATGCAGCCCCCCATGAA
This sequence comes from Helianthus annuus, assembly GCF_002127325.2. Lineage (NCBI taxonomy): Eukaryota > Viridiplantae > Streptophyta > Magnoliopsida > Asterales > Asteraceae > Helianthus > Helianthus annuus. The sequence goes on from NC_035445.2 coordinate 151,178,878, forward strand.
GACTTCATTGGACGAACACTCCATATCAGCGAAGAATCAAGTGTTCATCGAGGACTTCATACATATCACCACGAAGAATGCCATACCCACAAAGAATCTATAGCAACAAACCATCACCATGATGGTTCGCTGGACGAAGTCAATGTTCGTCCAGAATGATGTTGACGAAGACTCTAAGGTTCGTTGGGATAACATGTGACAAACAATCACAAGTCTTCGTGAGATTGTATGTGTAACGAAAACTAATGTTCGTCAAGGCAATCCATCAACGAAGACTGATTGTTCGTGGCTCAGTCATTCTTCGTGGGCTGCCATAGTTGTTGGTGGCCCAGTCCTTTGTTCGGGGTTGTGCTGATAAAGTTTGGTCTATTTATACAGCTTGTAACAACAGATAAGATAACGCACAACCAGTGAACACAACAGAGAACACAGTTTGAATGAACTTCAGTAAGTAAGTTTGAGTGAACATCTTTGTATTATCTTGTAACAACTCTTCTGAAGTAATATACATTGAACTTTAACAGTTGAATCTTTCTCTTGTGTGTGTTCTTTGCTCGATTTAACTTACCGTTTGGATTCCGCACAACCGGGTTTGTTTGTATAACAAGGATAAGGTTACTAGATCCTCCGCTAGTGAACCTACACCACTACTGCTTCTCTCTAGTAATAGCGAGCCCAGGGGGTGTGGGATAGGCGCCACTAGATCATAATATATATATTTCTAGCTGCTAGAGTTTGAACGTTGACGCATGCATTGGACCAAACAGAAATAGGCCTTGGTGAAGAATGTAATAAGTTTGGTTTTTGTGGGGTGTGGCTCATCAATGGTGTACTGTGTCATCGTCTTTTTAATTAAGAAAATGAACATGTTCGTGTTGGTTCCTTTTTTAACCTAAACGAATAGTTTATGAATGTAAACAAACATAAATGAGCAAAAATGAGCATAATAACACAAACATAAACGAATCTAACTTAACATGAACACATACGAATAAGTCTAATACATCATAATTCATAAAAAAAACAAATATAAATTAGTGGTTCAAAATACATGATTAAGTTACGTAGTTTATATAATATAAACTGGTGATCAATTACAATAGGTTTATTGGAAATCCCATTTATTAATTTGTTATATGTATATAAGTAGTTAGAATGCCTTTTTTATTTTTATATTTATATAAATATAACTAGTTATATATTAATTTAAATTTTAAACGAAGAAACATAAATGAACATGAATGAATGGACATAAACGAGCGTTCATGAAGATAAATAAACAAACAGAACATGTGTTCGTATTTGTTTATTTAATTAAATGATAAAAAAACTTTGTTCATGTTTGTTCGTTTAGTTAAATAAACGAACTTCACGCCGAACAGTTCATGAACATTCGGTTCGTTTATAGACCTAACGATCATCAATCACAAAAACATTATCTTTTTCTACTATTTCTTGTATTTCTGTTTATTTCAGTGTCATCTGTTTTTTTTAATTTACTGTTTTCTTTCTTTTCTTTGTTGTAATTGTAATTCATAATAAAATTATTTTTATTCATTATATACGCGCATGTTTCCTACAAATTTCTCATCCTTATTACAACAAGTAGAACAATCATCCAAATAACCAACACCCCAATCCACAAAATCAAATGTAACCGTATATGCCCTAAATAGGTGTAGATAGGTCCAAAGATCATCCACTTAAGCCAAAAGTGAAGCGAAGCAATAAGAGGCTCAACGAAATCGAAGGATATATGGAGCTCATGGTCCACGTCCAAAATCTATATGACATGAGAGGCAATTTGTTTGAATCTACTTTACTTGGAACAACACAGAAACTCTAACCCATCATGGTTGAACATATACTCCAGTTTCAAGAGCTAATCACTTATAAACCCCTAGAAAACCCCATGAAAGAGTAGGAAACATGCCTTTGATATCATGTAAGAGTAAGAAACCTTAGAAAGTTGTAGAAATCTGTGTATATATATGAACCATATTACAAGGAGTTACATGAGAAATAGACTATTATAATACATACACAAAACTATTATATTGTTGTAATAAGAACACACCTTTTATTCTATTCTATAATATAATAATCTTATCTTACTAATATAATAAAGAAAACCTTTGTGAGACACGTGGCACATTCTCAAGCCATCTATTTTGTGGATTTCCCGCTCATTTTCTCAGGTACCATTTTTGTTCCTGAATCGGGTTTTCTTGACCCTTTTTGAGCCAAAATATATTAAACCCACAGTACAAAACAAATCCGCTTTCTACTTAACCCTTTTCTTTGCAAAACACTGATGGCGATCAAAGGAGACTCGCCGCCTCTAATCTACGATCAACCACATCTTTGATTATACACCTTATTTTCTGTTGCAGATGCTTAGATTCACTTCAAATTCAAGTGAGTTGTTCATATCTTTCATCGATCACATGAATTGTTTCTGATTGTACGTCGATTTGTGTTTTCTTGTGTTTCTGATGGTTTAAATGTTTGAAATCAACATTGTGCAGTTTAGGTTTAGTATTTTGTTTATAATTCACACGCTATGAATGTTTTGGTAGCTTGATTGGTAGTATTTGGAGTTTGATTTGTGAGATTAAAAGATAAAACGGTTAATAGTCAGGGTTAGTAGTTAGGGTTTGATAAGTAGGGTTGATAGTTAGGGTTTGGTGTATGGGGAAGCAGGATTATCAAGGAAAGGGTCATTGTGTAACCTAACATTATATGAAGTTCAACCGCAGTTAGGGGATTTAAGGGAGCCTTTATTTTTATGAATCTGGATGAGCTTTTGATGAGTGTGTATAGTGCTGAAAGTAATCAAGCGGCAAGTAGTAACGCGGTTAATTATACGAAGCTCACACAGCTTGATTCAGGTGTGACAAAGAAGATGGTTGATGAAGTGTGGTAGGATATACAACAGGGTCAGAAGAAGAAAACGAATGTTAGTGATGATGATGGGAATAAATGTTAGTAAGGGTGGTAATTTTAAGTGTGGTGAAGAGAAGAGACAACCTACTCTTCGTGAGATAACACTTGAAGATTTGTTGGTCAAAGCAGGGGTTGTTTTGAATGTTTTCCCGAGAAGATGAATGAATAAGGGAATCTTGAACAGAAAGAATTGCAGTGGAAAAACTATCAAAGTCCTGCAAGTTACTAACAGAATGTGATTATGGCTGCTCATTATCATGTTCAACAATCGGTTTTGGTTCCTGGTAACACTTTAATGGATGTGGGTTATATGTCTCCAACCACTTTAATGGGTAGTTTATCATACAGTCATGTCTGGAACGAAAAGGTTTGCTTTTGGAGATGTGATGGAGAAGACTGTTGAAAGAAGGCAAAAGCGAATGATAAAGAATAGGGAGTCTGCTGCATGCTCAAGAGCAACAAAACAGGTAGTGATTTCAGTCCGTTAATGTTTTGATGTTTATAGTTTGATGTTGTAACTTGCAATTTTTAAGGGGTTTTTAATGTCTTCTGATTGTTCTTTCTAGAAAAATAGAAAGCTGTGATTATTGTTCAAAGATTGCATTAGCATCAGTCGCTAAATCCATAGAAATTAGTCTGTATATTTTTTCTAAGTCAATTTGTGTCATTATCTTCATTAATACTGCAATTCTTAATTTAAAGATATTGTTAGAGGGTTGCGTGCTCAAATTGATAAAAGATAATATGCATTTGAGATTGCTTAACCTTTCTCTCAGAATTTTGATCTTTTGTCATCTAATAAAGCTATAATATCTGATATATTGATTTTAAATATTCTTTTGTATTTCAGCACTCTCAACTTATCTACTAGGGAGGCAATGGTAATAGATCTTACTGGTATTAAAGACTTCTGCAGCCTTTAGAAATCTTAAAATTTTAATTGTTTAGCGTGTTTTATTAAATTTAAACTTGTAAGTGAGAATATATATTCATGCCTGATGCATGTTGTATGAGCAAAGATATTTGAGACTTTGGTTAGGTTTATATCTAGACCAATTCATCTGATTATATATGTTTATAAGTTTTCGGTTTGTTGTCGGGTTAGGTTGAAGTGTTTGTGTTTTTGTTTTTTTTACTTTTTATGCTTTTTCAAAGAAATAATTTTTATTGTTGGTACTCAATTCCCACTACAGTGTTGATCGCCTGTTGTTTGTATTAGTTCCATTTAATAAAATGTATTTTGTTATCAAGGTAATTTAAGAAAAAATGTGACCTGTTAAGGACGAGCCGAATCCAACCCATCTGTGTACCTTATAATTGTGGTCGCCTTGTATCTAAGTAATTTTGTAAAATTTGGTTGACTTGCATCTCACGTGCACTAATGATACGTGCACCAATGCTACCTACCAGGTTGGCTTTTAATATTTGCTGAGACTAATCTATTACAAGTGTTTATTGATACATTTACTTTATCGTCGTAACTAATAAAAAATAAATCAGCTATATATAGTTTAATTATTTTTATATTCATTTTCAAAATTAAATTGTTTCACCCGTGTATCACACGGGTAGATAACCTAGTTATAATTATACAAGAACCTAGCATATTGCAAGCATGATTACTATCAAAAGTAGAATAAACAGGCCAACGATATCACCAAAATGCACAAGGAACCTATTTTTCCCAATCGAGTAACAATAGCAAGAACGCAAGCGCGATGAATACCAACAGCAGAAACAATAAGATCAACTGCGCACGCCAAGCCGTAGACGAAGAGACAAGCAATCGGAAACCGGACGAGCTGAGGATGGGTTTCAAAGGGGAAGCCGGGTTGCCCCTGTGACTTGATTTGTGCAAGAGCAAGGAGAGTATTGATGAGAAAGGTTAGTGTAGAATGCGGCATGACCACACCTTGTTCCACTGCTACTACTCGCCGGTAATAGAGAGCCCAGGGGTGCGGGATAGGCGCCACTAGATTACCACCTATCTGTCTAGCTGCAAGAGTAAGAACGTTGAGGCATTGGAGCAGAATCAAACAGGCATTGGTGAAGAATGTAATAACTTTGGTTTTTGTGGGGTGTGGCTCGGCAATGGCGTACTGTATCATCCTATTTTTTTAATTTAAGAAGCGCTGGATGGAGGACTCACACACCCAGAACCTTTCTTTCTGATATTTATAGCCCTTTTTCTCTCTTTTGCCGCTTGTGGGGTTTTCTTTCTTTTTGGTATGTGGGCCCCTTTTTTTTCGACACTGAATTTTTTAAGAAGTTTCTTTTCACCGCTTATGAATTCGTTGCCGATTTATGAATTCGTTGCCGATTTATGAATTCCTTGCCGATTTATGAAGTTTCTTCCTTGCCGGGTTGCAAATTTTACACTATTAATGGAAAACGACCCCTTCGCGCCCTTGGCATGATGATAACATACAAACTTACTAAGTGGCGGAACCGGAACATTATAGCTGAGGGTCACAGTAGCTTTTGTTATCTTTACGTTCCTTGGTAAACAACATAACACAAATTGATTTTTCATAAGTCTATATAATAGAACAAAAACCATAACGTATTTAACTCAATGGTATACCTTTCAAAAAAAAAAAAAAAAAAATTAACACAATGATATCTTGACTTGTTAAATGATAACACCTCCCCGGGAGGTTGAGAATTCTAGTCCCGTTATAGATTCTAGAGTGAAACTATGTGTAAATTAGATGCGTGTGTTAGTTGTTCCTCTAGAAAAATATATAAAAGAGCAAAAACGTTAATTGTAACTTTTACGATTCCCTATTTTGAAACCAGGAATTTTTTTTTCAAAATTTATTAAAACGTTTTTCGAACAGAGTGCAAATATTTTTTTTTATAGATCTTGAATTAAATAAAGTGATTTACAATACATATATTTCTTCATTTGATTATATATTGTTTTTGTTTGATTTTTTTTTCCAGTTTTCTTTCATTTCAATCACCAGGGCAAATTACATAATGATAGCAGGTAAACGAGCAAATACTGTGCCGTCATCCTGAATATAAAATCATATTATACTAAAAACAAATGCTTGCCCCTAAGGGGTCGAAAAGTTGTTGTGGATCACACGCTAAACTCTAGCCAAGAACCGGACCGCCTCCGACGCCAAGGATCCGAACGTGTCAAACGCCAGGGGAAAAAAGGCATGCTAATTATCCTCACAAGCTTTCGCGTGCTTTTCTACCTTCTTTGACTCTGCTTTCAGTACCGCTTGCCCCGCCACAAACTCATTTTCCCGCAACTCGACTACGGGGGATACACCTGTGAGATCGACACAAGCATGTTTCTCCTCTCCCAACCAAAAACTAGCACGTCAGCCGGGCGTAGGGTGAACCTGCCTTCCGCTGGGTATGTAAGAAAATTTACCGGTGCCTCTTTCTTTGCCGAGATCCCTGCTAGTCTGAGAATATCCATTAATGCGTCTCGAACAAAGTCATGGTGATACTTAAACCCGACAACTCTCTACAGTGTAACGCATGCTCCCCGTATTTATCCAGGCATGCTTTACGGCAGACTGGGCAAGTTTCATCATTCGGGAACATGGGGATCATCAGACGGTACTTAAGGATTGACCGGTACTCCACCGCTGACATACGTTGCCCCAGACCTTCAACAGGAATAACAGTTAAGAAATCCTGAGCGTGAGGCCTCGGTAGGCATTCAATGACAGCTTTCTGGCGGGAGGACAAATGGAAGTATTCTCCCAAACTTTGTACGATTCAACAACAAAGGGTAACAGAGTTAAAAAAAGAGTAACGGAGTTAAGAAAATAAACAGAAACGTATGATACTTATATAGATAAGATATAGAAAATTATTTTATATATGCTACTAGGTTATAACCTCGTGTATTACACGGTCGAATAAATGAATTTTATATACTAAATAATAAAACAATATATCTTTAAAAACCTAAGGATTAACTAAATATAATTTTATATATTAAATAATAAAAAGTTATATCTGTAAGAACCACATTGTACCGGTTGAATAAATATAATTTTAGAGTTAAATGCTTGGTTGGTCCCTGTGGTTTTCAAAAATTGCAGACTTGGTCCCAATGGTTTACTAATTACACGCGTGGTCCCTGTGGTTTTCAAAAATGCACTCGGTTGGTCCCTAGCCCTAACATCAGTTAAATTTCTCAGTTAAGTCCATGTTAAATGACCAAAATACCCTTGCTTATTAACTCTTTTTATAATCTGCATCATCTTTATAATCACACACATCATCTTCTCCATCATTTCTATGCTTTTCTATGGAGAAACCCTAACTCACCACACAAAACTCCATGTCTCTTCCTCAGCTCCGGTGACCGGAGATTCCGATGGCTGGTTATGCTCCGGAAACTACACCCTGCATCCCCTTCATCTCTCTATGCCTTGTCTCTCTCGGTGAGCAGGTGAAGCCGCACCCCATACCCCTCGAAAACCAAGATAGCCGCCGTGTGCGGCGGCGGGATCAGAGAAAAGGGAGCAGAGAGAGGCGATGATGATGAGTTTCTAATTGTCTGAGTGAATCGGTGGTTGAGATATACCAAGTCTTGGCAGATCTGAGCCTCTAATTGTCTGTACCGATTGTTTCTAATTATCTGAGTGAATCGGTGAGTGAATAAAAGGGGCGATGACGATGAGTTTCTAAATGCCTGAGCCTCTAATTGTCTGTACCGATTGTTTCTAATTGTCTGTACCAAATCTGAATGATGAGTTTCTAATTGTCTGAGTGAATCGGTGAGTGAATAAAAGGGGCGATGATGATGATGAGTTTCTAATTGCCTGTACCGATTGTTTTTTTTTTTACAGATCTGAGCCTCATTCTATTCAACGAAATTGCTTTTATTTATTCACAGAATTGAGTCTTGGAACTGTCATTCAATTGATTTAGGCTGAATTTTTGATTTGAACTGTCATGTGGTTTTTATTTATTTATGAGTTAAATCCTTCGTTGACATCTTTTGGCTCTGGCTGATGAAGATGATGATGGTGTGGGTTTGTTATGAAGATGATGATGGTGATGAAGATGATGTAGATGATGAAGATGATGCAGATGATGATGGAGATGAAGATGATAATGGTGATGAAGATGATGCAGTGGGTTTTGTTAATAAACAAGGGTATTTTGGTCATTTAACATGGACTTAACTGAGAAATTTAACTGAAGTTAGGGTTGGGGACCAACCGAGTGCATTTTTGAAAACCACAGGGACCACGCGTGTAATTAGTAAACCATTGGGACCAAGTCTGCACTTTTTGCAAACCACAGGGACCAACCAAGCATTTAACTCATAATTTTATATACCAAATAAAAAAGTTATATCTTTAAAACCACGTGTATTACACGGGTTGAATAAATGTAATATTATTTACCAAATAATAAAATAATACAACTTTAAAAAACCTCATTTATTACACGGGTTGAATAAATGTAATTTTAAATACCAAATAACACAAAAGTAACATCTTTAAATATATATGTGTATTACACGGGCTGAATAAATATAATTTTCTATACTAAATAATAAAAAATACATATTCTTAAAAAACCTCGTGTATTGTACGAATTGAATAAATCTAATTTTATATATCAAATAATAAAAAATTATATCTTTAAAAATCTTATGTATTACACTGGTCGAATAAATGGAATTTTTTATAGTAATAATAAAAAAGTATATCTTTAAAAAACCACGTGTACTACACGGGTTTAAAAAATCTAATTTTATATACCAATAATAAAAAGTCATATCTTTTAATATAATAAATATACTAATGGATAATACACGAGCCTAAGAACGAGCCAACGAGCCGAGCCATGGGCCGAGCCGAGCGTAGCTCGAGCTGGGCTTGGTTACAAAATGAGCCACCTTGGTTCACGTAATCTCAAATTGAGTTTTTTAGCTAGTTTTTCTCAAGCTTCTTTCGAACGAGCTACAAACCGAACTACGAGTCGCGAGCTTTATGAACAGCCATACCAACACCCTAATCCACAAAGTCAAATGTAACCGTATATGCCCTAAATAGGTGTAGATAGGTCCAATCATCATCCACTTAAGCCAAAAGTGAAGCGAAACAAAGCAATAAGAGGCTTTACGAAATCGAAGGATATATGGAGCTCATGGTCCACGTCCAAAATCTATATGACATGAGAGGCAATTTGTTTGAATCTACTTTACTTGGGACAACACAGAAACTTTAACCCATCATGGTTGAACATATACTCCAGTTTCATGAGCTAATCACTTATAAACCCCTAGAAAACCCCATGAAAGAGTAGGAAACATGCCTTTGATATCATGTAAGAGTAAGAAACCATACAAAGTTGTAGAAATATGTGTGTGTATATATATATATATATAGGGTAAGGATCCTGTAAAAAGTGCTCAAAGTGTAAGAAGTGTGAGAAGTGTATTATAACACTATATATAATACTATATAACACCATATAAACACCGTATAACAATATGTAACACCATATAATACCATATAACACTATGTAACACTATATATCATTATATAACAAATATAACACTATACATCTATCATAGACATGCTATCAGACAACCTATATTGTTATATTTGTTATATAATGATATATAGTGTTACATAGTGTTATATGGTATTATATAGTGTTATATATTGTTATACGGTGTTTATATGGTGTTATATAGTATTATATATAGTGTTATAATACACTTCTCACACTTCTTACACTTTGAGCACTTTTTACAGGATCCTCTACCTATATATATATATATATATATATATATATATATATATATATATATATATATATATATATATATATATATATATATATATATATATATGAACCATATTACAAGGAGTTACATGAGAAATAGACTATTATAATACATACACCAAAATATTATTTTGTTGTAATAAGAACACACCTTTTATTCTATTCTATAATAATTATACAAGAACATAGCATATTGCAAGCATGATTACTATCAAAAGTACAATAAACAGGCCAACGATATCACCAAAATGCACAAGGAACCTATTTTTCCCAATCGAGCAACAATAGCAAGAACGCAAGCGCGATGAATACCAACAGCAGAAACAATAAGATCAACTGCGCACGCCAAGCCGTACATGAGGAGACAAGCAATCGAAAACCGAACGAGCTGAGGATGGGTTTCAAAGGGGAAGCCGGGTTGCCCCTGTGACTTGATTTGTGCAAGAGCAAGGAGAGTATTGATGAGAAAGGTTAGTGTAGAATGCGGCATGACGACACCTTCTTCCACTACAGCTACTCGCTGGTAATAGCGAGCCCAGGGGTGTGGGATAGGCGCCACTAGATCACCACCTATCTTTCTAGCTGCTAGAGTAACGACGTTGAAGCATTGGAGCAAAATCAAATAGGCGTTGGTGAAGAATGTAATAACTTTGGTTTTTGTGGGATGTGGCTCGGCAATGGCGTACTGGATCATCATTTTTTTTTTTAATTTAAGAAGCGCTGGATGTTGGACTCACACACCCAGAACCTTTCTTTCTGATATTTATAGCCCTTTGTCTCTGTTTTGCCGCTTGTGGGGTTTTCTTTCTTTTTGGTATGTGGGCCCTTTTTTTCGACACTGAATTTTTTAAGAACTTTCTTCCTTGCCGCTTATGGCATGTGGGCCCCTTTGTTTTCGACACTGAATTTTTTAAGAAGTTTCTTCCTCGCCGCTTATGAATTCGTTGCCGATTTATGAATTCCTCGCCGATTTATGAAGCTTCTTCCTCGTCAGGTTGCAAATTTTACACTATTAACGGAGAACGACCCCTTCGCGCGCTTGGCACGATGATAACATATAGACTTACTCAGTAGCTTTTGGCACGATGATAACATATAGACTTACTCAGTAGCTTTTGTTATCTTTACGTTTCTTGGTAAACAACATAACACAAATTGATTTTTCATAAGTCTATATAATAGAACAAAAACCAAAATGTATTTAACTCAATGGTATCTTGACTTGTTAAATGATGACACCTCCCCAAGAGGTTGAGAGTTCTAGTCCCATTATAGATTATGAAGTGAAACTATGTGTAAATTAGACGCGTGTGTTAGTTATCGCCTTTGAAAAATATATAAAAGAGCAAAAAAACGTTAATTGTACCTTTTACGGTTCCCTATTTTGAAACCTTTGAAAATGGATTTATTTTCAAAACTAAGTTATAATCTCCTGTGTTACACGCGTTAAATAATATTTTTTTTTCATTTTCTTAATACAATAAGACAAATATGAATGGGGTGACGGTCTATTTGAGAAGACAAAAGTTTTAAAACACATGGGTTTGTAAGAGGAGACATTGGGTTCAAGTCTCACAAACAATGAGATAGAGTAAAAGAAATTAGTAGTTAAAAAATAATAAGTAGAAGATAAGATAAATTGATATTACCTTTTCGGATGTTCAAATATATTTTAATGGTAAATAAGAAGATAAGAAGAATTGATATTACCATATCGGATGATACAAATTATTTTATAAAAAATAAGAAGGAATTGATAATAACAAATTTGAGTAAGTAAAATCGAATTGATAAATCTATTTTGTTAATGATAATGAATAGATGTTTTAAGGTAATTTTATTACAAATAATATAATAATAAAATGAAAAACAGATTAGATTATAATTCACTTTCGATCTACCATACTATTATAGTTCTTTTAAACTAAATAATTTTATAAGAAATCTGGAATCATTATAATTTGAAAAAAAAATATTTGTGGGAGAATTAGATAAATGAAAAACATATTATAATTACACTTTTGATCTACCATACTATTATGGTTTTTTTTAAACTAAATAGTTTTATAAGAAATCTGGAATCAATAAAGTTTAAATAAAAAATATTTGTGGGAGAACGAGATATTGCCACGTGGCATTTATTGGAACTTTTTTTTATCATAATTTAGATTAGAAAAATTAAACTAAAATAATATCTATCCGTAAGACGTGGATTAATACGATGATAAGTGTCCCTAAATAGATTTCTTTTATTATATAGTATAAATTTATTAAAATATTTTTTGAAAAGAGTACAAATAATTTTTTTTATAGATCTTGAATTAAATAAAGTGATTTATAATACACAAATTTCTTCATATGATTATTTATTGTTTTGTGTTTGATTTTTTTTCTTCATGTTTACTTTCATTCCAATCACCAGGGCAAATTACATAAGGATAGCAGGTAGACGAGCAACAAACTGCGTCGCCATCCCTTTCTGAATAGAAAACCCTAATCTACTAAAAACAGAGCCTCGCCCCTGAGGGGTCGAAAAGTTGCTGTGGACAACACGCTGAATTCTAGCCAAGAACCGAACCGCCTCCGGCGCCAAGGAGTCGAACGTGTCAAACGCCAGGGGGGGACAAAGGTATGCTGATTATCCTCATAAGCTTTCGCGTGCTTTTCCACCTTCTTTGACTCTGATTTCAGTACCGCTTGCCTCGTCACAAACCCATTTTCCCGGAACCCGGCTAGGGGGGATACATTTGTGAGATCGACACAAGCATGTTTCTCGCCCTCCCACCAAAAACTAGCACGTCAGCCGGGCGTAAGGTGGACCTCCCTTCCGTCGGGTCTGTAAGAAAATTAACTGGTGCCTCTTTCTTTGCCGAGATCCCTGCTCGTCTGAGAATATCCATTACCGCGTCTCGAACAAAGTTATGGCGAGTCTCTACAGTGTAACGCATGCTCCCCACATTTATTCAAGCATGCTTTACGGCACACTAGGGAAGTTTCATCATTCGGGAACATGGGGATCATCAGATGGTACTTAAGGATTGACCGATACTCCACCGCTGATATACGTTGACCCAGGCCTTCAATAGGAATAACAATTAAGAAATCCTGAGCGTGAGGCCTCTGTAGGCATTCAATTACAGCTTTCTGGCGGAGGGACAAATGGAAATCTTCTCCCAAACTTTATGCGATTCGACAATAACGGAGTTTAAAAAAACAAAAGAGTAATGGAGTTAAAAAAAATAAACAGAAACCTAGGATAGTTATATAGATATGATATAGAAGATAAGAATGAGAATCATTACAGAACACTAACTATTGCGAGAACAAAAAGAACAACTCTAAAACACTAAATTTTGGGATTTAAGTTTCATGTTTTTTTAAATTTTATGTTTCTTACATTCATATTTATATTATATATACATAAAAAACCATATTTTTTTTACCTACACGTAGCTTACATACATGTTGGTAATTTAACCTACACATAACCTACATATGTGTAGGTTATAAAAAAGTGAAAATTTTCTAGTATTTTGTTTTGAATTCTAGTGTAAGAAACAATAAATCTTACATTGCAACATTTTCATTTTACTTTTTAGGTTTTTACGATTAAAAAAAATAGGTAATTCATTGTGTTCTGCGTGTTCTCGCAATATTTTGTGTTCTGCATAGAACCTTCCCCTAGAAGATAACTATTTTATATATGCTATTATATATTATAATATAACTATAATGATGTATGTCACTAATATTAAACTTGCTTCACTAGACAACCATCTAGATATTTATAAATACATACCATCTAAATATTTACAGATATATACATATGTATGATGTTGTAGACTTGTAGCTAAAACAATAAGGGTTGTTTAAAACTATATTAAAACATAAAGGGTTTAACTGTAAATTAGAACTTTATTGTCATCTTTACTGTGACAACCCTCTCAAAACCAGGTATCCGTACGACTTAATTAATTATTAATTATTGCCTAATCACTGTGCTTTACTGAGTTTGCTGATAAACTGCTACTTGATTGTTGATACTTGTACATATCTGCATCATACTTTGATATTCCTGTCACTACACTACTTATTTGCTGAACCTTAGTGACAAACATGATGCACAAAAGCACAGTAGCATTGAACGGATAACCTATTAAACATGCTGGTATAGCCAGCATCAGGCAAACACTGCCTCTAAAGGCCTGAATGAGCCAGAATTATGTTACTACACCCATAGTGTGTGTAGGGATACAAGGGTTGTATGATTACGTCTCTAGGAATAAGATATAGAGATTTGGATGTGCCTAAAACATACTTTAAGCACGAAACACAGCACTTTTATCAACACACTAGCTTCAAGCTAATTAATAAAGTGCCAAAATATGAGGAATTATTCCCGACACTTTGCAGAATAAATTGTGTCGCTAAAAAATATTATTTATGACCTTAACGGATATCTTAAGCACTTAACGGATTAACTTCCAACGAACAAGCAATACCGAACAAAAAAATATTGAAAATTAATATTATGACTTTTTAGCCAGTTAGGGCCGATCTACACCCGCTTAATGCACTAAACAACTAAGGGTTAGACTTAGAGTTAACACACTTAACCAACGAACCGTAACTGAACGATGGAAAAAACCGAGCACCATACATCCCAATGGAGCAACTAGGGCCCGGAGATACACCTTTAAAATTAAATTAGATTACGCGAAGAACGAGGCACTTTTGTCTATAAAAACCCTCATCTCTACACACTTGAACACACACACCTCACTTCACTCTCTCTCCTCCTTGCTCTCCTTCGCGAACACTACCCAAACCCACATTTTTCGTTCAAGTCTTAATTTATCTCATGTCGTAAGAGCTAATTGTTTGAAAAAGAAATAAAGAACTAAAGTATACAACAACAACAACAACAACACAAACATATATTGCCTTCACCGCTGATATCTCTTGTTGGATCAACTGGCGGGTTTGGCTGGTATGGATAACCAGTGAGGGCTTCAAACATCTCCCAGTTCAGAAAAACGCTATGAAAATACCTAGTTGAAAATGCCATAAAACACCCAGTTCAGAAAAACACCATGAAAAACTCAGTTGAAAACGCCATAAAAACACTTAGTTCAGAAAAACTCCATAAAAAACTGGTTGAAGAATTCCATAAAAACACACAATTCAGAAAAACGCCATAAAAACCCAGTTGAAAACGCCGTAAAAAACAATGTTTAAAACGCCATAAAAAACCCACTTCATTTGTTTCGAAAAATATATCAATATACTCGTTGGAAAGATAAAAAAACGTTGAATTTTATGTTGTGATTTTTTGAAAAAAATAATCGTGTATAAAAAAGTTATTGGCGTTTAAATATGATCGAGGGAAATAACATGTGATTAGTGTGTGCACCCTTGTTTGGATCTTCCTATTTTACCCTTCTTGTAGTTCCAAGGCTCCTGGTATTTACAAAAATGCCACCGCATCAATCTCAGTTACAAACCACTAAGATCTTGTGGCTGAGAATCGTTCTCATCGTTTTCACACTTTGAGGTGTTTTCTCCTGATCCTGTTTATATATATATATATATTATATGGAGCCGCTAGAATGAAAACCACCTTGAGTTGTAAGAACCGCGAGAACTACACCCCACGAAGCGCCGTTCACCATGATTTTTTTTTTACAAGTAGATGTGTGTATATAAACACAGCGTAAAAATCATGGCGAACGGCGCTCCGTGGGTGTAGTTTTTAACACCACAAGTTTGGTGAAAAAAAAGAAAAAAGAAAAAAATCAAAAACACCAAACTTGTGGTGTAAAAATACACCCCACGGAGCGCCGTTCGCCATGATTTTTTACGGCTGCGTTTATAATAACACATCTACTTGTAAAAAAAATCATGGCGAACGGCGCTCCGTGGGGTGTAATTCTCGCGGTTCTTACAACTCGGGGTGGTTTTCATTCTAGCAGCCCCATATATGTAATTAAATCTTCAAAACAAGACTAAAATAGTAACCTAATTTTAATAAATCTATCATTTCACCTCTTAACTTTAATAGAGTTATTTTTTCTGTTTTTGTTTCTAATTTACACTATAACCACTTAACTTTAATAATGTTACTTACCATGCATTTTAATCAAATTTTACCAACATTTTAATTCTTTTTCCTTGTTCTTTCTAATTTAATTTAATCTAAGTTTTACATTTGTATGTTTTTACTTAATTGTGCAACTCACTCTCTTATTGTGGTTTCAACATAATTTTTTTTTTCACGGAGTTGTCTTTTTTTTTTTTACACTTTTTTTAAGTTTCAATCGCATCCTTATACGTGCAAGTAACGAAATGAACCTAATAGTTACATATGGAGCAATGTCAGTACTGGTAACTGTAAATGAGACTTTTTCCATCTTTACTTGTGACAACCCTCTCAAAACCAGGTATCCGTTACGACTTAATTAATTATTAATTATTGCCTAATCACTGTGCTTTACTGAGTTGCTGAATAAACTGCTACTTGATTGGTGGATCTTGTACATATCTGCATCATACTTGATATTCCTTCACTACACTACTTATTTGCTGAACCTTAGTGACAAACATGATGCACAAAAGCACAGTAGCATTGAACGGATAACCTATTAAACATGCTGTATAGCCAGCATCAGGCAAACACTGCCTCTAAAGGCCTGAATGAGCCAGAATTTATTTACTACACCCATAGTGTGTGTAGGGATACAAGGGTTGTATGATTACGTCTCTAGGAATAAGATATAGAGATTTGGATGTGCTAAAACATACTTTAAGCACGAAACACAGCACTTTATCAACACACTAGCTTCAAGCTAATTAATAAAGTGCCAAAATATGAGGAATTATTCCCGACACTTTGCAGAATAAATTGTGTCGCTAAAAAATATTATTTATGACGCTTAACGGATATCTTAAGCACTTTAACGGATTACTATCCAACCGAACAACCGGACAATACCCGGAACATAAAAATATTGCCAAAATTAATATTAGTACTTTTCTGAGCCAGTTAGGGTCCCTGATTACCCTAACACCCGCTTTTAATGCACTAAAACAACTAACGGGGTTAGACCTTAGAGTTAACACACTTAACCAAACTGAACCGTAACTGAACGATTGGAAACAAACCGAGCACCATTACATCCCAATGGGATCGGCCAACTAGTGGGCCCCGGGAGAGTACACCTTTATAATATTAAATTAGATTACGCGAAGAACGAGGCACTTTTGTCTATAAAAACCCTCATCTCTCACACACTTGAACACACACACCTCACCTTCACTCTCTCTCCCTCCCTTGCTCTCCCTCTCGGCCGAACACTAGCACCACCACCCACCCGTTTTTCGGTTCAAGTCTTGACATTCCAAGTATACTCAAGTGTTGGTGGTTACGTACAACGGAGCTCGGAACAAACGGAACGCGGAGGACCTCTACCGTTTGCTATTATCCACGCAGTTTTCGACTAGTTTCTTCCCTAGCCCCGAGCTAGAGGTATAACGTTTAAAACTCATTTTTGGTCATGTCTAAAGTGGTTAAAAGGATATTTGTCGGTTGAATGTCGGTAACCCGCTTAATGGAACTTTAAAGTCTACTAAAACGTGTATATCGTTGGATAAAAGCTCAAAACGCGTGTAAAAGTCGTAGTATTTGAACAGGTTGATTAAAATGGCCCGATCTATGATGTGGTGGCTCTCATCATCGTTTAACCCGACTTTGTTAGGATCACGTATCTTGACATACACTTGTTTCTTTGGTACAAGGGTTAAAAGGTGAAACTCCACCACACGGGAAACATGAACTTGTATAAAAGTGTTTTAACATGAAAAATAGTATTTAAAACAAGCCGATCTACGTATGTACAAGTGGTATATTCGTAGGACCGGGTGTCGAGAAAATCATGTTTTTATAAAAGTGGATAAAGTGTTAACAAATATGATTTTTATAAACTACAAGTATAGAAACACTTGTAGAATAAAAGATCCGACAAAATAACAATGTTTACAAAAATTGTCGGGAAGTTGTAAGAAGTGATTGTTCCAAAAACGAGGTTTTTGCAAGACTAAGTTATGTTATGTATAGATCCACTAAAAATAACGAGATCTACACCGTAGTTTTTGTAAAAACTACAAGTTCATGAAACAACGCGGTTTTACATACTAGTCTTCTATTTGAAGTGTTGAAAATTGATTCGGTTGATTTGATAAATTGTTGAGAAGATTTTGTAAAAGAAAATGATACGCATGAATGCGTGGCCACCTCCAGTTACAGGGGAAACTCTGGCGAAATTTTCTAAAAATCTAACACTTAGAATTATTTACAAGTGTTAGACTACTTTGACATGTTTTCAAAATATATTTCGCCACAACTTTATTTACAAATAATCGGAGATGGGATTTTCACAAAAATAAACGAGATAAGTATATAATCGGTAAATATATTTTGCCACCTCACTGTTTATGATTATTTTGTGAAAATGTATAAATATTATTTTTAGAGTAAAAATAATATTTACTAACTTTGTCAAGCCCGAAATAATACAAACGCCTTCACGGCAAACATATAAGTTACAACGGTAATTATCATTACCACTTAATCGTTAAAACGTAACTTACGCCTTATTCAGAAGTATTCATAAGCGCGTGTGTTGTCAATACATTATTTTGGGAAAATATTATGTGGAAAAAGAAATATTTTATTTTTGAGAAAAATAAATATATCTTGAAATTAGAAATAAAATATATTAAGTGGGACTTAATAAAATGATACAAGTGTACATGTATTTAAATCCCCCATCCTTGGGAAGGAGAATGCGTATCAAAAATATACACGGAACGGTTGTCTAACTGTTTCCAAAAATGTAAACTACGAAGCTAAAGCACGGCCATCCGTCTAATAGAATTAGCATATGTAGGTCGTTGCACAGCACTTGGATATTGGATTGCTTGATTTTGTGACGCGTTCACTGTGAGTTCATGTCCCCCTTTTCTTCTCTTAACTGTTTTCAGTTTTATAAACTGCGGGGGTGAAATACATGTTACAATGATTATGGATATGTTATACATGGTATGGTTAGCATAAGGAGGGTTATTACTTAGATCATGTGAGTGGGTAGGCAGAAACTTGAGGCCATTAATCCTCGTTGAGGACCGAGGGACAGGAGCGGTAGATCTATCTGGGTGTAGCGAGCCCAGCCCCAGGTCCAGCTGAACGGACCTCGGGGTGACTTAGTGCCCGACGCATAAATCCGCTAGGTTTGAGTCATCCCTACTTGCACTTCACACATATCAGTGGACTTGCAACCCATTGGTGATCTCTTTTATTTCCTTATTTGCTACATACCAGGGTTTTTGATAAAGATAAAGGTTTATTTACTCATTTTCGCATGAACTCGCTCAACATTATTGTTGATTTTTCAACTTACATGTATTTCAGGGAATTAAGGATCTGGCACGGTTTAGCAGGATTTCCCGCTGCATTTAGACTCAGAGTCATCCGGGTTCAAGGCTTATGGCTCTTTCCTGGACAAGCCATAGCCCCTGAACCATGTTTATTTTTGTTGCATTATGGTAGTGGTTGTACTGTTTAAGACAAGTAATGGTTGTTGGGTGTTTACCCATTTAGACAATGTTTGACAATTTTATTTTCAATGGATGACTTTGCATGATTTTAAATTCATATAGCTTGTTATGATTAAGCTATGGTATTAAGAAGTCACACCAAATTAACCACGCTTCCGCAAAGCCAGGGTGTGACAGCTTGGTATCAGAGCTCTGATCATAGCGAACTAGGGTTCATTTTGAGTCTAGACTATGATCACTAGGGCTCTCACGAAAATGTTTTTTTCTGCATACCACTTAAGTCCAGATCCAAAACTTTTTATAAACAAATGTTGAGCACATTTTATTATTTTAGGCTCGGTCTGGGAGGCCGAGGCTCGATCTAACAGATCGAGGTAGTTGTCTAGTGGGACTAGGGAGTCAGTCTGGGAGGCTGGGAGATGTTTGCTAGTGGGACTAGGGAGTCAGTCTGGGAGGCTGAGAAAAGTTGGCTAGTGGGACTAGGAAGAACAGTCTGGGAGGCTGGGAGGCTAGTGGGACTAGGAGGAATATGTGATTATTATGTGGTAACTTGTGTGATTACCTGATTTGCTGATATTTGTGCATACTTGTGATTGTATTACAGACTCATGGACACCTCAGGTACTGGAGACTCGGACACTACTGGACCTCGACCCATGGAGTCAGACGAGATTATGTCATCAGAGCACGAGGTGCACACCTCGGATTATACTAGTACAGACGACGACGACTTTCAGCCGTTCGCACTACCTGATGGCGTTGATGAGCCCATCGTTGGTGGTCCTGCTGCGGATCTTCCTCTCGCTGTGATTCCCGCCCCGATTCCTCTTGCATCCTACCCAGCTTATGAGCTTATGCTTGATGCCGAGGCTGGTGGCGATATTGATCTTTTCGATGATGAGCTATACGAGGACGAGGTTCCTGACCCAGCTCTTTTGCCCGCTGGCGGTCTTTTGATGATCGCCGGTGCTCCTGTCGGAGACTCGCCTGTTCATTCTCCAGCCCCAGACTCCTTTGAGTCTGTGGCATCTGCTCCATCACATGTGGCGAGCACGCAGCTTTTCGTTCATGACTCGGATCCTGACCAGGCGTCATCTGCCGCCCCTATGCCGAGCTTTGTTTTTGAGCATGACGATATCGAGGATTCTGACCCTGTATTTCCCCCTGGATTCGATCCAGACCGTGATATTGAGTTCGTTCACATGGACCAGCCTGTAGAGGACCCCGTTGACCCTGCCGACCCTTTCGATCCTATCGATCCGGACTTTGACTTCGATATGGCGTTTGTCGATCCCGAGCCTGCAGTAGCTCCAGAGCAGGCCGCTGCTTTCGATCCCGCACATGAGCATGGTTTGGCGCATGCTGATGTTCCTGTTGATCCTATTTTGGCGGGTCAGCCACTTGGCGACGTTCCTGTTGATGATATACCTTTGTTAGATGCTGACCATGTTGTTGATCCTCTTGTTGACCCTCCGATCGCTGACGTTCCAGTTGACCCTCATGTCGATCATATTGATCCAATTGTTGCTCACGTTGATCCTGTTTTAGCTCCTGTTGATCCCTTACCTATTGAGCCCGAGCATGCTCTGTTTGCAGAGCACATGGATCCCCCTGACGAGGAGGCTCAGCACGGTTGGATACCGGCTGACGAGGATGTTCCGCCGCTTCCTCCTCACCGCACTGATGCTCACCATCCTGAGTTCTCGTTTCAGATTCCTTCAGTCATACCTCCAGCGGGGCCTGGAGAGGGCTCTTCCGCCCATCCATTTGGCCATGTACCGATGCCATTACCTGTCATATCTCCTGTTTCAGCATCCACTTCATCTTTTCCTGTTATGCCTTTTGGCACTGTCAGCGAGCCTTCTTTCTGGTCTTCGCTACCCGTTATGCCACCCGTTGATCCACCTCATATGGGGTATACCCTAGAGGACCTGTTGATGTCATTTGTTCTTCAGCATGATTCCCATTCTCAGCGTTTGCAGGAGCTCGAGAGAGCTCAGATGCCTCCTTGTTCATATCATGGTCCGTCATCTTCATCTGCTCAGCCATTTCGGTCTTTTCCTCCTGACATTGCTGCTCGACTTTCGATCCTAGAGCAGCAGATTGCATCCGTGATCCGCACCCAGCAGGCCTTAGAGGAGGACTGGCTTCTTTTTCGCCGCTTGCATTATCCTGTCTATCCTCCTCCACCACCACCACCCGTCTAGAGCACATCGACGTTACCAGGGTAGACACGGGTGAGACAGCCGCGATTGTTATGCACAGCTTTTGAAGACCATTTGACTACACAGATTTTTGTTGATACATGTGATGTATTGATTGTATGTAACACTGATATGATGTATTTTGTACAGGGGTGATGTAACCCCTATGTGATTGATGGATGTACTAACACACTTACTATGCTTATGGTCTTGATATATATGCAATCGCCGCATTCTCATCATATCTGATTTACTTGATTGATTATTTTTGTATTTGGACATGGGATGTTGGACATGGGATGTTGTGTGTGATATATTGATAACATGAGATGTTATATGCTATTACTATTACTATATACGTATGAATTCTATGGCCTAATCGACGTACGCATCTTTAGAAAATGGCACCAAGACGTCAACCGCAGCCGATGCCCACGACTCAAGAAGAACTGCAAGGAATCATTGCTGCCGCGATTGCTCAGTATGCTGCATCGCAGGGAGGACCCAGCTGGAGTAGCTCCAACGGCAATGGCAACCAGAATCCCACTCATGGTAACCCTAAGTCTTTACGACGTACCATGGTCTAATTGGATTCCTGTAGCAATTGCTAATACAGTTCCTATATTAAAACGAATGTGCAGGGTGCACCTTCAAGCAGTTTCTGGACTGTAAGCCCACAAACTTCGACGGCACGGGCGGTGCTGTTGCCTTCGTTCGTTGGGCAGAGAAGACTGATTCCACCATCCGTATGAGCAAATGTGCGATCGACCAGCAGGTCACTTACATTTCAGGGCTGTTTCTAGATGGAGCCCTATCTTGGTGGAACCTTCAAGTGCAAACTCTAGGCGAAGCTGCCGCCTACGCCCTGTCTTGGGCCGAATTGAAAGAGCTTATGCGGAAGAAGTACTGCTCTCGCGCGGAGATTCAAAAGCTTGAAACCGAGTTTTGGCACCTGAAGATGGAAGGGTCGAAGATAGCGGAATATGTTCAGAGATTCCACGATCTGTCTCACGTGGTACCTTATATGGTAACACCCGAGTTTAAGAGGGTTGAGCGCTTCATCTGGGGACTGGCTCCTCAGATAATCAGTATGGTGACTTCTTCCAAACCCGCAACCATCACAGAAGCCATTGATCTGAGTGTGGCTTTAACTGAAGAAGCGATTCGGTTAAACAAGTTCAATGAGATTGAACCCAAGAAAAAGGAGACTCATGTGGAGTCATCTAGTGGTAATAAGCGGAAGTTTTCAAGTTTCAAGCAAAGCACCGGGACGGTGGTCAAGAAGGGAGAATCGAATGCACCAGCTCAAGATTCAGATGGTGATAGAAAGAAGAGCAGGGGATACATGGGTGCACAGCCCAAGTGCAACTCATGTCAAAAACATCACTCTGGTCGCTGCAGTCTAAGGGTTTGTGAGTCTTGTGGGAAGACTGGTCATACGAAAGATTTCTGTTGGGCTAATGCTGGCCGGGGAGGCCAAGGAGGAAATGGGAATAGAAACAACCGTGGTGGTGCTGGGAACCGCCCACAAGGAAATCAAGGAGGAGATGGAAACCGTGCTAACCAAGCAGGCACCGTGAACCGAAACCAGGGAAACCACCAAGCTGGGAACAATGGTGGAAACGGGCAGAGGCCCGGATGTTTTAATTGTGGAGATCAAGGGCACTTCAAGAGGAACTGCCCGGAATTAAACCAAGCTCGTGGAAGAGTTTTCAACATGGAGGCCAGGGAAGCGCGCCAGGACCCCAATGTTGTTACTGGTACGTTCCCTGTAAACCAACGCTATGCGTCTGTTTTGTTTGATACTGGTGCCGATTATAGCTTCGTATCGCTAGAATTTAAGAACATGCTTGGTTTAGCCACTAGTAAGTTAGATATTCCTTATTCGATCGAGCTAGCAAATGGGAAGTTAGTAGAAGCTAATGAAGTGATTAGAGATTGCGTAATCGAGTTAGGAGAGCGTGAGTTTGCTCTCGATCTACTACCAGTCCAGTTGGGGAGCTTTGACGTGGTAGTAGGGATGGATTGGTTAGCAAGTAACAAAGCAGAGATTGTTTGTCGCGAGAAGATTATCCGTATTCCGACCGACGATGGTGAGACCATTGTTGTTCATGGAGAGAAGCGTGAGACGCCGTTGCGGATTATCAGCTGTCTGAAAGCAAGGAAGTGTCTGAAGAAAGGGTGTGTTGCTTTTCTAGCACACATTGTGGATAAAAAGGCCGCTGAGCCGAAGATCGAAGACATCCCTGTCGTAAGGGAGTATCCGGAAGTCTTTCCAGAAGACTTGCCTGGCTTGCCGCCTCAGAGGCAAGTGGAATTTCGCATCGACTTGGTTCCAGGCGCCGCGCCTGTGGCTAAGGCACCTTATAGACTTGCCCCGTCTGGGATGCAAGAGCTATCAACGCAACTTCAAGAATTGTTGGATAAGGGATTTATTCGACCAAGCTTCTCGCCTTGGGGAGCTCCAGTTTTGTTTGTCAAGAAGAAGGATGGTAGTTTCCGTATGTGCATTGACTACAGAGAATTGAACAAGCTGACGATCAAGAATAGGTATCCTTTGCCAAGGATTGACGATCTGTTTGACCAACTTCAAGGTTCAAGTTTCTACTCCAAGATCGATCTTCGATCTGGATATCATCAGCTTCGGATACAGGAGGAAAGTATCCCGAAGACAGCCTTCAGAACTCGTTATGGGCACTACGAGTTCCTCGTCATGCCGTTTGGTTTAACAAACGCACCTGCAGTGTTCATGGATTTGATGAACCGAGTTTGTAAGCCGTACCTGGATAAGTTCGTGATTGTGTTCATCGACGACATCTTGATCTACTCAAAGACGAAGGCAGAACACGAGCAACACCTCAGAGCTATTTTAGAGTTACTGAAAGAGGAGCAGTTGTACGCCAAGTTCTCTAAGTGTGAGTTTTGGCTGAGAGACGTGCAATTCCTTGGGCACGTGGTAAATGAAGGTGGAATTCATGTGGATCCAACCAAGATCGAGGCGATCAAGAATTGGGAAGCGCCAAAGACGCCAACCGAGATCCGGCAATTCTTGGGTTTGGCTGGCTATTATCGAAGATTTATTGAGGATTTTTCAAAGATCGCTCAGCCATTGACGCTCCTCACGCAAAAGGATAAAAAGTTTGATTGGGGAATCAAACAGGATGAAGCATTTCAGTTGTTGAAGGATAAGCTTTGCAACGCGCCAATCTTAGCTCTACCGGAAGGTACCGACGATTTTGTGGTATACTGCGACGCTTCGCGTCAAGGATTGGGTTGTGTGTTGATGCAACGTCAAAAGGTTATCGCTTACGCATCACGCCAACTGAAAGTGCATGAAAAGAACTATACCACGCATGATTTGGAGCTAGGCGCAGTGGTTTTTGCTTTGAAGATTTGGAGACACTACCTTTACGGGACAAAGTGTACGATCTTTACAGATCACAAAAGCCTCCAGCATATATTCAACCAGAAGGAGTTGAATATGAGGCAAAGGCGATGGGTTGAGTTGCTAAACGATTACGACTGCGAGATCAAGTATCATCCGGGGAAGGCGAATGTGGTCGCCGATGCCCTAAGTCGCAAGGAGAGAATCAAGCCCATAAGGGTTAGGGCTATGGAAATGATTATCCAAACCGATCTTTCCTCGCGCATTCGAGCAGCGCAAAAAGAAGCTCTCAAGGAAGAGAACCTTGAGAAAGAATATCTCCGTGGGATGGAGAAGATATTGGTTCCAAACAAGGAAGGAACGTTATGTTTTGAGAAAAGGATTTGGGTTCCTTTGTTTGGTGATTTAAGAGAGGTTATTTTTGATGAAGCTCACAAGTCACGGTACTCTATCCACCCGGGAGCGGATAAGATGTACCAAGATCTTAAGGATTATTATTGGTGGCCTAGGATGAAAGGCGATGTTGCTATCTACGTGAGCCAATGTTTGACTTGCGCTAAGGTTAAGGCAGAATACCAGAAGCCTTCGGGACTCCTGCAGCAACCAAAAATTCCCCAATGGAAGTGGGAAGAAATATCCATGGATTTTGTTACAAAGTTGCCAAGAACGCCTAAGGGCCATGACACTATCTGGGTGATAGTGGATCGCTTGACGAAATCAGCACACTTCTTGCCGATCCGCGAAAAGGATCATACAAGCAAATTGGCTGAAATTTACATGAGAGAAATTGTCACTCGCCATGGAGTACCTCTCTCGATTATATCCGATAGAGATGGAAGGTTCGTATCGAGGATATGGCAATCCTTCCAGGAAGCTTTTGGCTCGAAGCTGAATATGAGCACCGCGTTTCACCCGCAGACCGACGGCCAAAGTGAGCGGACGATTCAGACATTGGAAGACATGCTGAGAGCATGCGTGATGGATTTAGGCGGTAGCTGGGATAAGCATTTACCCCTGGTTGAGTTTTCATACAACAACAGCTACCACACCAGTATTGGTGCCGCGCCATTCGAAGCTTTATATGGGCGCAAGTGCAGGTCGCCGCTCTGTTGGTCTGACGCAGGTGATAGTCAATTGGTAGGTCCCGATGTAGTTCAGGAAACTACAGATAAGATCGCGCAAATCCGAGATCGCATTAGCGCGGCCCGTGATCGCCAGAAGACCTATGCAGATCTGAAAAGGAAACCTCAAGAGTTTGAGGTTGGGGATATGGTTTTGTTGAAGGTATCACCCTGGAAGGGTGTAGCACGCTTTGGGAAGCGTGGGAAGTTGAATCCACGCTACATTGGTCCTTTTAAGGTTTTGGAGAAAATTGGAACAGTAGCATACAAGTTGGATCTACCTGCCGAGCTGAATAACGTTCACGATACATTTCATGTATCCAATCTTAAGAGGAGTCCAGCTCAAGTTAACGTTGCCATTCCTACCGACGAAATTCATATTGATGACACGCTCCACTTCGTTGAAGAACCTGTTGAGGTCACGGATTGGAAAGTTAACAAGACCCGCCGGAGCAGTGTCAAGCTCGTCAAAGTTCGCTGGAATGCTAGACATGGTCCTGAATTCACCTGGGAGCGTGAAGACCGGATGAAAGAGAAATACCCCCACCTGTTTCCTAAGAACCCTGCTTCTTCAAGCAGAACCTAAATTTCGGGACGAAATTTATTTAACGGGGGGAGAATGTGACAACCCTCTCAAAACCAGGTATCCGTACGACTTAATTAATTATTAATTATTGCCTAATCACTGTGCTTTACTGAGTTTGCTGATAAACTGCTACTTGATTGTTGATACTTGTACATATCTGCATCATACTTTGATATTCCTGTCACTACACTACTTATTTGCTGAACCTTAGTGACAAACATGATGCACAAAAGCACAGTAGCATTGAACGGATAACCTATTAAACATGCTGGTATAGCCAGCATCAGGCAAACACTGCCTCTAAAGGCCTGAATGAGCCAGAATTATGTTACTACACCCATAGTGTGTGTAGGGATACAAGGGTTGTATGATTACGTCTCTAGGAATAAGATATAGAGATTTGGATGTGCCTAAAACATACTTTAAGCACGAAACACAGCACTTTTATCAACACACTAGCTTCAAGCTAATTAATAAAGTGCCAAAATATGAGGAATTATTCCCGACACTTTGCAGAATAAATTGTGTCGCTAAAAAATATTATTTATGACGCTTAACGGATATCTTAAGCACTTTAACGGATTACTATCCAACCGAACAACCGGACAATACCCGGAACATAAAAATATTGCCAAAATTAATATTAGTACTTTTCTGAGCCAGTTAGGGTCCCTGATTACCCTAACACCCGCTTTTAATGCACTAAAACAACTAACGGGGTTAGACCTTAGAGTTAACACACTTAACCAAACTGAACCGTAACTGAACGATTGGAAACAAACCGAGCACCATTACATCCCAATGGGATCGGCCAACTAGTGGGCCCCGGGAGAGTACACCTTTATAATATTAAATTAGATTACGCGAAGAACGAGGCACTTTTGTCTATAAAAACCCTCATCTCTCACACACTTGAACACACACACCTCACCTTCACTCTCTCTCCCTCCCTTGCTCTCCCTCTCGGCCGAACACTAGCACCACCACCCACCCGTTTTTCGGTTCAAGTCTTGACATTCCAAGTATACTCAAGTGTTGGTGGTTACGTACAACGGAGCTCGGAACAAACGGAACGCGGAGGACCTCTACCGTTTGCTATTATCCACGCAGTTTTCGACTAGTTTCTTCCCTAGCCCCGAGCTAGAGGTATAACGTTTAAAACTCATTTTTGGTCATGTCTAAAGTGGTTAAAAGGATATTTGTCGGTTGAATGTCGGTAACCCGCTTAATGGAACTTTAAAGTCTACTAAAACGTGTATATCGTTGGATAAAAGCTCAAAACGCGTGTAAAAGTCGTAGTATTTGAACAGGTTGATTAAAATGGCCCGATCTATGATGTGGTGGCTCTCATCATCGTTTAACCCGACTTTGTTAGGATCACGTATCTTGACATACACTTGTTTCTTTGGTACAAGGGTTAAAAGGTGAAACTCCACCACACGGGAAACATGAACTTGTATAAAAGTGTTTTAACATGAAAAATAGTATTTAAAACAAGCCGATCTACGTATGTACAAGTGGTATATTCGTAGGACCGGGTGTCGAGAAAATCATGTTTTTATAAAAGTGGATAAAGTGTTAACAAATATGATTTTTATAAACTACAAGTATAGAAACACTTGTAGAATAAAAGATCCGACAAAATAACAATGTTTACAAAAATTGTCGGGAAGTTGTAAGAAGTGATTGTTCCAAAAACGAGGTTTTTGCAAGACTAAGTTATGTTATGTATAGATCCACTAAAAATAACGAGATCTACACCGTAGTTTTTGTAAAAACTACAAGTTCATGAAACAACGCGGTTTTACATACTAGTCTTCTATTTGAAGTGTTGAAAATTGATTCGGTTGATTTGATAAATTGTTGAGAAGATTTTGTAAAAGAAAATGATACGCATGAATGCGTGGCCACCTCCAGTTACAGGGGAAACTCTGGCGAAATTTTCTAAAAATCTAACACTTAGAATTATTTACAAGTGTTAGACTACTTTGACATGTTTTCAAAATATATTTCGCCACAACTTTATTTACAAATAATCGGAGATGGGATTTTCACAAAAATAAACGAGATAAGTATATAATCGGTAAATATATTTTGCCACCTCACTGTTTATGATTATTTTGTGAAAATGTATAAATATTATTTTTAGAGTAAAAATAATATTTACTAACTTTGTCAAGCCCGAAATAATACAAACGCCTTCACGGCAAACATATAAGTTACAACGGTAATTATCATTACCACTTAATCGTTAAAACGTAACTTACGCCTTATTCAGAAGTATTCATAAGCGCGTGTGTTGTCAATACATTATTTTGGGAAAATATTATGTGGAAAAAGAAATATTTTATTTTTGAGAAAAATAAATATATCTTGAAATTAGAAATAAAATATATTAAGTGGGACTTAATAAAATGATACAAGTGTACATGTATTTAAATCCCCCATCCTTGGGAAGGAGAATGCGTATCAAAAATATACACGGAACGGTTGTCTAACTGTTTCCAAAAATGTAAACTACGAAGCTAAAGCACGGCCATCCGTCTAATAGAATTAGCATATGTAGGTCGTTGCACAGCACTTGGATATTGGATTGCTTGATTTTGTGACGCGTTCACTGTGAGTTCATGTCCCCCTTTTCTTCTCTTAACTGTTTTCAGTTTTATAAACTGCGGGGGTGAAATACATGTTACAATGATTATGGATATGTTATACATGGTATGGTTAGCATAAGGAGGGTTATTACTTAGATCATGTGAGTGGGTAGGCAGAAACTTGAGGCCATTAATCCTCGTTGAGGACCGAGGGACAGGAGCGGTAGATCTATCTGGGTGTAGCGAGCCCAGCCCCAGGTCCAGCTGAACGGACCTCGGGGTGACTTAGTGCCCGACGCATAAATCCGCTAGGTTTGAGTCATCCCTACTTGCACTTCACACATATCAGTGGACTTGCAACCCATTGGTGATCTCTTTTATTTCCTTATTTGCTACATACCAGGGTTTTTGATAAAGATAAAGGTTTATTTACTCATTTTCGCATGAACTCGCTCAACATTATTGTTGATTTTTCAACTTACATGTATTTCAGGGAATTAAGGATCTGGCACGGTTTAGCAGGATTTCCCGCTGCATTTAGACTCAGAGTCATCCGGGTTCAAGGCTTATGGCTCTTTCCTGGACAAGCCATAGCCCCTGAACCATGTTTATTTTTGTTGCATTATGGTAGTGGTTGTACTGTTTAAGACAAGTAATGGTTGTTGGGTGTTTACCCATTTAGACAATGTTTGACAATTTTATTTTCAATGGATGACTTTGCATGATTTTAAATTCATATAGCTTGTTATGATTAAGCTATGGTATTAAGAAGTCACACCAAATTAACCACGCTTCCGTAAAGCCAGGGTGTGACATTTACAGCTTTGTCTTCTCCACAATTGTCAGCACCACTCCCAAACACAAACTTCCGGTTTCATCATCGATTCTTATTCAGGTAAACTTTATTAAGAAACGTCCGGCCTGAAAAAAAAGCACAGAACCGCACCACAACCGATTACAACAGATACAGAGGGTAATTATACAAATCTCTCCAAACCAAGTTATAATGTTTGGACCTACTCTTTAACCATAAAAAACTAAGAGACTTAACCTCTCCAATTCTCTCGTCGTTATTACCTTTACCATCAGAAAAAATCCTTGCATTCCTAGCTTTCCATAGGCACCAATAAGTCACTGTCACTAGACCTCAGACTATCTCCTTAGATTTCTTATCCCTGTTAACATTCTTATACAAATCAAGAATATCCGCAAGAGAAAAAACAAAAATAGGTGGTAATCTAACCCAATTGTAGAACCGACTCCAAACCCTGTGAGCAATCTGGCAAGCTGTGAAAAGGTGATCCACGGATTCGGGCTCATCATTGCACAACGCACAAAGATCCGTATCCACCGATATGTTTCTTCTCGCCAAAGCATTCTTAGTCGGAATACGATCTAACACCGTCCTCCAGATAAAGATGTTATATTTTGAAGGAACCAACTTACACCCCTTGACCGAATAAACACATCCAGTAGTCGAAGGTTCAATCAGAAGTTGTTTGAACGAGTGAGTCGAGTACTGACCAGACACGTTCGGCGACCACCTCCATTTGCCGTTCTCCACTGTTCTGTGCACTCCCTCCAGCAACGCCGCACAGCTATTCAGCTCCACCATTTCCTCCGGGTTAACTGGGGGTCTTAACCAGTCCTAGAACACAGCCGTAGCTTCACCCGAAGCTGAAAGATGGTCGCTAACCCAACATCTTTTGTTCTTTCCCAAAGCAAACAATCTAGGCCATAAAGACATTAACGGAGCATCTCCAACCCAGTGGTTGATCCAAAAACGTATGCTCCTCCCATCCCCCAAGATACCTTTAATGAAGCAATTTAACCTCTTGCCCTTTAGAATAACTTTTGACTCCGTCTTAACAATGTTCTTCCAAACTCCCGATATCACCGGATTGGAAGGCAAATACGACCATTTCCTAGACTTACCGTGGCAAGCCAAAACGACCCTTCTCCAAAGGCTCTCTTCTTCCACCCTATATCTCCACACCCATTTACAAAGAACCGCATCATTCACCGTTTAGAGCTTACTTAAGCCTAAACAACCGAACTTTTTAGGCAAAGTGATTCTATCCCAGGAGAATAAGAATCGAACAATTTTGCTCGATTCTTATTCTCCTGGTTCCGTAACTTCCTTTCTTCTCATCTCTAAATGCTATCTCATAAATCTAATCCCAGAAATTTAGGGGGTCAAACTAACTGAAAGCTATAGTTAATACTCATTAGTAGTCGACATTTTGGTTGGTCGGAAGGTCAACGGACCCCCGGACTCTCCTCTCGTTATGCCTATTGACTTGCTGGAGCTTTAAATTAACTGCTTTAAAATAATTTATATAAAAAATACAAAATAATAATAACAATGTTACGGTTCCAAAACTTAACGCGTGATTAGTTCCTAGAATCTAGTAAAAGACAACAAAAACCAACCTCCCACTATAACCCGATTCCATCAGATATTCTTTTTAGTTCCTAGAATCTAGTAAAAGACAACAAGCTTTATTTTAATATATCCCTACTTGGCGGCTAAAATCTCACATGGTTTTTATATTATACTACACATTAAAAATTTTGTTTTGAAAATTAAGTATTAATTAATACGTTGGAAGAAGATCAAACACGAAGTTTAGTTTTGCTAAAAATGATAGGAAGGAGAGTATAGAAGGATTTTCAAGAAAGGTGCAAGTTTCTCAAATGAACAAGAACACCTATTTATAGTTTTTGAAGATTAATCAGATGTTTCCAGGTGTTTTGAGGCCTCATGAGATGTTGAAAAGTGCCCTAGTACGTGTACAAAACAACCATAGTGCCCATAGATTCGATTTGGGAGGTTTTGGTTGCTTGGAGTGGCTGCCAAGGCAAAATTCGACCTGCAGCAACCACATACGGACCATGAGGGTCCACATATGCGGTCCGTAAAGGACTTGGTTGGCCAAATAAAGTTTCAACGGTTGGCACTTTTAGCCCCTGAACTTCCAAACTCTCATGTATTGTCTTTTTGTTACAAAAAGCCATCCTTAGCCATTATTAGGCATACCCGGGAGTATGACCGAGCATCATAAAACTCCCGGTTCGTTAAAAGGTCACTCAGAGGTATAAAATAACATGTTGACGCTTTTAGCCCCTTAAACTTGCAAACTTGCATGTTTTATCATTTAATGGCGTAAAAGCCCTAAATGGCCAATATTAGGCATTCCCAAGAGTATGAGCGAACATCATGAAGTTCCTGGTTTATTAAAAGGTCACTCAAAGGTATTTTAACTTTCAAATTATGTATCTTGCTAGTTTGCCAATAGTAGATGGCCAATTTTGCTTTATTAAAAAATCGAGCTTCTTTTGAACCTTACACAACGTAGCTTGACTTTTTCAGAGCTTATTGATATATCTCAACTTGAATTAGAATATATGTTCACTAAGTGTATTCTTGTTATTTACAGATTTAGTTATATCTGTTAAAATATATAAATAATACCAATTCAATAATCAAAGTTTATAATATTCTTAATATTATTGTTCTTTTATTTTGTATGTACAGTGAACCATGGTTGGATCATTGGAACAAATCTGATGTGGGCTTAGTATTTAGTGGGCTTACAAACATAAGAAGATATGGGCTGGATCTGATTAAAAAACGCAGCAGTAGCCGGGTCAAGTATTGAAGCAGGATCTCTTCTCCGAGTCACTATAAATGAGGTCTAATGACTCACAAAGAGTCATTAGGGTCAGATTTTTACACCATCACTGTGTGTACGTGTCTTTAGAAGTCTCTGGAGAAAAGTCTCAGATCTAGGGTTTTTTTTGTGTCATAAACTCGTTAGTTCTTAAAGGTTTTTGATATCAGATTATCATGTTGATGATTTGATCCGTAGAGTTATCAAGATTTCTGTTGGTGCACTTGTGTCTGTACTTTGTCTGTATTCGGTCTTATGTAACGATGTCCTGATTTGTGTTGTAAGTTGACCAAGTCAACCATCCTCCGGTTTGACTTGGACAACAGATTGTATGTTGAGAGATGTTCTGATCGAAGGATGATGTAGAGATCGAAGGATAATTTGGATCCTTCGATCTCATCGAAAGATATGCTTCGAACGATAGACCTCGAAAGACTATCCTTCGAGGTCCCTGCTTATCCTTCGAAAGCATTGTATCCGAAAGATGATCCTTCGGCCCATCTTTCGGATCCTTCGAGCAGACCTGCTGAGCTGGGTATATATACCCATGCATGTGTTGTGTGAGAGTTAGTTCTGCCATTTTACACACCAAGAGATAGAAGCTTAGAGAGCATTCTGCCCAGAACTCACACACACACTTAGAGAGTTTATAGAACACTTCTGTAAACATTGAGCTTGTAACCGAACCTTCATTTGCATTAATACGACTAGTGTTAATCGGTGAATCTTTGTGTGTTTGTTTCTCTACTTGCTACTAACTCGGTTTGCTTGCTAGCTTGGATTCCGCACTCGCTAGTAGGTTTGTATAACAAGGTTTAGGTTCGTAATCCTCCGCGAAAAAGGGACCTATAAGTGGTATCAGAGCCTCGCTCTTTACCTTGTTTAAAACCGGGTTTGTTCAAGTGTTTGGTGTGTTGAAACACTTGGTTTTGCACCTGTTTTTACTTGTTTTTCTTGCTTTTTCTTTGAGTAAAAACGTGTCTAAACTAACCGGGAGTGTTTAAAGTGGGTTGGGTAACTTGAAAACTTGTTTTTGAGTGATTTGGTGAATTCCGGCAATATTCCGGTTAAGGTTCCGGTCACCGGTTTCTGGGTTAAGTTTTCCATTTTTGGGCAAATTATCTTTCAAAATCTTGGTTGGTGGGAAAGTTGTCAGCCTGCCATACCATTCTGCCGAAAGTTGACTTACCTACCCATCACCTTTTCACCAACCCGTCACATCTGTGTCAGTGTGTCAGTGCCCATTCGAAAGATATCCTTCGACTTCGAAAGATATCCTTCGACATCGAAAGACCATCCTTCGATCAGTGACAGCTCGATAGATAAACATCTTTCGAGTAGTCCTTCGAAGTTCGAAACATATCTTTCGATCAGGGAATCTTTTCGAAAGATAGTTGTTTTATCTCGAAAGATAAGGATCTTTCAAGTGTGAATCTTTCGAGATTTTGAGTCTTTCGAAGCCAGTGCTCGAAAGTCAACAGTGATCCTTCGAACACTGTTGATCATTCGAACAAGTGTGATCCTTCGGAAGGTAGCTATTCGAAAGATAAGTGTCCGAAAGATAGGGATTGACTCGAAAGATAAGGATCTTTCAAAAGGGAATCCTTCGAGTTCTTGAATCTTTCGAAATTATTGTTCAAGACTCAACAGTAATCTTTCGAGTACTGTTGATCCTTCGAACAAGATTATATCTTTCGATTGTGATCTGTTTATTGTTAACAATTTTCTGTGATTTCAGATCTTTCGACCAGGATCTTTCGGTTGTGTATCTTTCGGATCTTTCTTACTTAGCATTTATTTTGCTTATCTATCATGAATCCGAGTTGGTGGGGAACTCCGGCTCCAGACAATGGTGAATATACAAGATCAAATGTCACTCCTTCATGGTGGGGTACATCGGCTCCAGACGATGGAAAATACACGAATACCAGGTCATCTCCTTTATGGGCCGAGTCGCCGGTATCGACATCTTCTCAGGGAAATCAATGGGCTTTGGTATCGAATCAAACTCCGAGCATTCAAAGTATTCTACTAAGCGAAAGTGAATCAGGAAGTTTGAATCGACCTCCAAAGTTGATGCATTTGAATGAATATCCAGGATGGGTTGAGAGATTTAAAACATATGTTCTTGGTCAAAATACGGAACTGTGGATACGTTTCACCACAGATTTCGATCAAGCCATAGAGGTTGCTGCTTCAGATTCTACTACGTTTGCTGATCTTCCAGAAGATAAAAAGAAAACCTATGATCTGGAAAAGAAGGCATACGCCATTCTCACTCAGGCGTTGAGCAAGGATATCTACCATCAGTTTGTCAGCTTCAAGACAACAAAGAAGTTATGGGATGGATTGAAAAACAGAGGAGTGGGAAATGCAGCAACACGTCAAATGCGTCATGATCTTCTCAAGAAAGAATTCGAAGGCTTCACTTGTATGGATAAGGAGTCCTTGGGAGATATGACAAGCCGATTTTATCATCTGCTTACGGAATTGGATAATTACAGTGTAGTGACAACTCAAGCTGAAGTTGTGAAGAAGTTTGCTGATGCTTTGCCTCCTCAATGGAGTAGTTTCTTGGAAATCCTGAAGTACAACGGGGTGTTGAGGACCACTAATATCAACGAATTCGTTCAACTGTTGGAAAACAAGGATCAGGAGGAAACATTGAAGGCGAAGAGAGTTCCATTGCCACAGAATCCAGAAATGTACTGTGGAACTTCCAATTCTTCGTCTGCAAGAACCGGTTCACATGCTCCACTTCAAACAGCGTTTGTCACAAGCACAG
Organism: Helianthus annuus; assembly: GCF_002127325.2. Classification (NCBI taxonomy): domain Eukaryota; kingdom Viridiplantae; phylum Streptophyta; class Magnoliopsida; order Asterales; family Asteraceae; genus Helianthus; species Helianthus annuus. The sequence continues at coordinate 151,214,568 of NC_035445.2, forward strand.
ATTGTTTTGGCAATCCAATACAAGTTCCTGTTAAGCCACCTCCCACCACAGACATGTATGGAAATCCAATCCAACCACCTCCACCTCCTCCTGCTCAACAACAACAACATGCATGTTATGGAGGAACATCATCTGCTGGTCAACAATCAAAGTCAAGTACAGTACAGCTCGACACGTCAAGCTTCTCTAAAATCAGTGTAGAAGTGGCTAAGGAACACATGGAGCTGCTTAACACTGTAGTGAGCGCGTACTGTGGGTTGATAGAAGGTCAGATTGGCAACATTAATCTGACACAAGAAGATTACAGGCAGATTGATAAAGAGGAGATGGACTTGATGGACATCAAGTGGGCCTTTGCGAGTGCTGTGAGAAGAGCAAAGGATTGGATGGAGAGTACTGGAAGAACCAGCTTGGAAAGTAAGCGAGATACCAAGTATGGGTTCGATAAGCAGGCCGTTAAATGCTTCAACTGTGGTGAACGGGGTCACTTTAAACGGGAATGTACAAAGCCAGCCCAGCACGGAAATCAAAATCCCTTCAGAAACCAAGGCAATCGGCAGAACAGAAACAATGATCGTACCATGGTACCCGTCAACAACCAAACCAACCGGGCACTTGCGGTTCAGGTAGATGAAGGTTGTGACTGGTCAATCCAGTTGGGTGGTGATGCTCCAGATGGAACAGCATGTTTTGCTCAGATTGTGAAGGAGCTAGTTCACACCAGTGGTGGAGAATCTTCTGCCAGTGGTGGTGAATCGTCTGAAGATGAAGACTCTTCTGGGTACAGCAGAAGTGTTGATGAAGAATCATCCAATTCTGGTGATGATCATGTGGGTGAGACATCGAATGCAGCTATCGATGCAGATATTGATGAACTCTTGGAGGAAGCTGCAGCAGAAACTCAAAGAAGATCTATTCTGGTGGATCAAGCTGCTTATACTTCGTCTTCTCTCCATTCAGCCTTTATGGCTAATGTCGACGGTTCATCAAGTCAGGTATGTGTCGATGAACCCACTGCTGTTAATTGTGATGAATGTGCTAGGATGCATGCTAGATGTGCTGAAATGGAGAAAAGTATGTCTGAGTTGCAAGGCAAACATGATGCTTTACAAGCTAGTTTGTTTGACTTGCAAGACAAACATACTACTGTGAATGAGAATCTGAGTGACTTGCAAAGTAAGCATGACGCTTTGCAAGAAAAATATGATGTGACCTTTCTCCACAATCAGAAATTGACTGTGGACCTCTCTAAATGCACAGAAGCCAACATGTTTTATGAAAACCATGAAAAAGAATTTAAGTCAGTAATTGAAACGTTAAAGAAGGATAAAACTGAACTGACTAAAATGGTTTCAAGAAAACAAACTGATATTAATTTGTATATATCTCGCCTTGAGAGTATGCAAAAAGAGATGGCTTGTGTGAAAACCGAAAGTGATGCGATCCAACTCAAGCTAGACAGTTATTTGAGTTCTAGCTATGTGTTAGATCACATCATTGACGTTCAGAAGGAAAAGAGAGATGTCACATGCATAGGGTACAAGAAGTGTCCACCACCAGTGAGACATAATTATGACGCCATGCCTGATGAAGAGGACAGAGTTTTCTTTGAACCTTCTGTGCCTCTAGATGTTAAGGAGTTTGCTGCAGGACTTGGATACCAAAAGGAAGTATCCTCAGATTCAGATGTGTCAGCAGATACATTTGTGAGTGCTGAACAGAATCAAGATCCTCCAGTTGTGATTGAGGATGCTGATTCGTCTGATGATGAATCTGATGATACTGTCCCAGCAAAGTCTGATGCGGTAGTCAAAAATGAGGACATACCTCTTGAGAATCACATTCTATGTGATCCCCCTGTCAAACCCGCTAAGACTGTTGCAACTGAGTCCTCGTCTGAGAAGAAGTCGGAGAGTGTGAATTTGCTGTACACTCTAGTTGGTGATGATAAAATTTACTCAGACAAAGATTTTCCCATTAAGAATGTTAATCAATCCTTAATCTGCAAAGTCTTTGAGAATTCGACGAGTAAGTTCTTGGGAAAGGCAGGACCTAAAGTTACAGTTACACAGTGTCCTCCTATTCCAAAAGCTGAAATTCGAAAGCAATTTGGTAACAAGAAACTGCCAACAGTACCAACACAGCAAAATCACACCAAACCCAAAGGTAAAACACCGGCTCAAGCTAACAAGAAGCCGAACCAAAAGAAGAAGAAAAATGTTAACTTTGTGAAATCGACGGGAACAGACAAAATTGAAAAGTTTGAAAATCAATCTAACTTAGATTTTGTCAAGAAAGCTTTTGTCGAGAAAAGAAATGAACCAAGTAGTTCAAAACCTAGTACCTCGGGTTCACAAAGTTCAACATCATCGGCTAGACGATCACATGATTCTTCGGGGTTTGTAGAACGAAGATCATGTTTTGAGTGTGGAACCATTGGGCACATTATTAGAAACTGCCCATATCTTCATAAGCAGAAAGGAAAGGTTGATGATCCCCGTGGTAAGACTGACCGTAAGCCATCTGTTTCCACAAAACAAGATCCCCGACTTGTAAAAGAAAGGGAAAAGAAACAGAAACGGCAACAGGTCAAGAAAATTGAAAAAGCGATTAAAACCGATGTGGTTCATAAACAATCTGTTGTTGTAAAACCAGAAAATTCTAAAACTTCAAATCATCAAGAAGTTAAAATTTTAAAGAAAAACACTGGTGAAACCAAACAGACTTGGAAACCAAAAACGGTTGTTGAATCAGGGGGACCATCACAATTCACCAACCATCAAAGACAAGAAGTTATTGTCATTGATGAAAATGGAAGACCCAAGACCACAATGGCTTGGGTCCCCATCTCCAACTAATTCATTTGAGTTCATGTGCAGGGTGCTTCAGGAGGAACTATCAGTAGTCATTGGATTGTTGATAGTGGGGCATCCAGGCACATGACAGGCGACATGAAGCTTCTCTACGACGTTAAATCTATTAGAGGAGGTTATGTTGCTTTTGCTGGAGATAAAGGTGGATACATAACGGGTGAAGGAATGATATCTAACGGGATTGTCAGCTTTGACAAGATCAATTTTGTGCAACAACTTGATCACAATCTTCTTAGTGTTTCTCAAATTTGTGACAAGAAATTTTCAGTACACTTTGATGCTAATGGATGTTATGTGCTGAAACCCGGCTTCAAAATTCCAAAAGAATGGATTCTCTTGTCGGCTCCAAGGATAAATGATTTGTACGTCCTTGACATGAGCCAGGCTATTACTACGTCTGCACAAGCAACTTGTTTCGTTTCCAAAGCCACAGAAAAAGACACTATCTCTTGGCACAGACGAATGGGTCACATTCACTTACGCAAAATGAATCATTTGGTTTCAAATGAATTGGTGAATGGTGTTCCCCTCAAAAATTTCCATCTTCAAGACATCTGTGTTTCGTGCCAGAAAGGAAAGCAAACAAAGAAGAAGCACCCTACAAAGAAGATCAACACAGTGGCAGTTCCTCTTGAACGTTTGCACATGGATTTGTTCGGTCCTGTCAAGCACAAGAGTATTCGGGGTGATCAATACTGCCTCGTGGTTACTGATGATTATTCAAGATTTTCTTGGGTTGCGTTCATGGCACACAAGAGTGAAACCTTCGGCATTATCAAAAACTTGATCATTCAGATTGAGAATTTATATAAGTTGAAGGTTAGGCGGATACGTAGCGACAATGGTACTGAATTTAAAAATCATTCCATGACGGAGTTCTGCACTTCAAAAGGTATTCTTCATGAGTTTAGTGCAGCTTATACTCCCCAACAGAATGGTGTCGCTGAACGTAAGAACCGTACATTGATCGAGACTGCTAGGACAATGTTGGTAGAGTCACAGTTACCCATTCCATTCTGGACTGAAGCTGTGGCCTCTGCATGTTACACATTAAACAGAGTCCTTACAGTCAAAAGACACAACAAGACCTGCTTTGAGCTTCTTCAAAAACGGAAACCAGATTTGTCTTATCTAGAACCGTTTGGAGCTCCATGCACTATCATCGATCCTAATGGAAAGTTTGGGGCAAGAGCAATTGATGGATACTTTCTTGGGTATGCCACTCCCAACTTACGAGTCTGGAATCTAGAGACTAAAAGGGTCGAGGAATGGTCTGAGGTCAGAGTACAAAGGCACACTTTGCCAGTCAAAAATCCGGGTCAACCTTGGATGTTTGAGTACGATGACTTCTTCAATTCGATCAATGTTGAAGCCGTTGAAGAAAATGCTGCGGCTAGGATGTTTTTCGAGAGTGACAATGCAACAGATTCACCGGTGGTTCGTCCGATTCTTGTTAATCAAGAACCATCTTCTTCGGTGAACAACAATACTCTCAACAATGAGGATTTTCATGATGCAAACGAATTGAACGAATCTTCAGAGGATGATGAATTTCTAGATGCAGATCAAGAAGCTCCTACAACAGCAGTTCATGGTACTTCAGAGGGTACTCCTCCAGTAGATGCTCATAGAACAGCTGAGGCTACTGCATCATCCTCTTCGTCAATTCCGGGTCTTGAATTGGTTGTTGATCTTAATCTTAACAACCTGGGTATAAATGTTCCAGTTCCAGATAATCCAGAAACAAGGATTCATAATACCCATCCTCAACAAAACATCATTGGAAATGTGCAAAGTGGCGTACAAACAAGAAACATGTTGCGAAACAACAACAATGCAGGCTTGTATGCAGCCATTCGAGAATCCGGACAACAAAACGACTGGTCTTTCGCGTGTTATGTCTCACAGGAAGAACCAAGAACATGGAAAGAAGCCTTGAAAGATAATGCTTGGGTTGAAGCAATGCAGGAAGAACTGCAACAATTCCAGAAGCTGGGTGTCTGGAAACTAGTAGAGAAACCTGCTGGATACAAGAAGATTGGTACCCGTTGGGTTTTCAAATGCAAAAAGGATGACCGCGGAGTTGTTATCCGAAACAAAGCTCGTTTAGTCGTTCAAGGTTTTCGTCAGATTGAAGGGATCGACTACAACGAAGTCTATGCACCTGTGGCACGTCTCGAAGCAATTCGAATCTTTCTAGCCTATGCGTCCTTCAAAGGATTCAAGGTTTATCAGATGGACGTGAAAAGTGCATTTTTACATGGTGTGGTTGAAGAAGAGGTGTACGTCGAACAGCCTCCAGGTTTTGAAGATCCTATTCATCCCGATCGGGTTTGGTTGCTCAACAAAGCTCTTTATGGTCTTCATCAAGCCCCACGAGCTTGGTATGCAACCTTATCTCACTATCTGCTGGAGAACGGTTTTCGTAGAGGTCTTATCGACTGTACTCTTTTCATCAAGGAACAAGATGGAGATCTTCTTCTGGTACAGGTATACGTTGATGACATTATTTTTGGTTCTACTAATGATGTCTTGTGTAGGGAATTCGAGCGCATTATGCAGGATAAATTCGAGATGAGTGCTATGGGGGAAATGACCTTCTTCTTGGGCCTACAAGTACAACAAACGGAGTCTGGGATATTCATCCATCAGACTAAATATGTTGGTGACATCTTGAGCCGGTTCCAGATGTCTGATGCAACGCCCATTGGTACCCCATTGCCAACTAATCACGGAATTACTCCAGACTTGAAGGGAGAAGCTGTTAGCCCTTCTATCTATCGCGCCATGATCGGATCTCTCATGTACCTCACAGCATCAAGGCCAGACATAATGTACCCAACGTGCCTGCTTGCTAGATATCAAGTTAACCCGAAGGCCTCACATCTTGCTGCTGTTAAAAGGATTTTTCGTTATTTGAAGGCGTACCCTGACACCGGTCTGTGGTACCCTAGGGATAATAACTTTGAATTGGTAGCCTTCAGTGATTCTGATTTTGGCGGATGTAAAATCGACGGCAAGTCCACAACGGCTGGATGTCAGTTTTTAGGAAATCGCCTAGTCACATGGCAGTGCAAGAAGCAGACGTGTGTAGCTACATCAACATGCGAAGCTGAATACATTGCTGCCTCAAGTTGTTGCTCCCAAGTTCTTTGGATCCAACAACAAATGCGGGACTACGGTTTTGAATTCCTAACTACTCCTATTTACGTTGATAATTCTGCTGCTTTAGATATCACTAGAAATCCTGTGCAGCATTCAAAGACCAAACACATCGAAATCAAATATCACTTCATACGTGATTGCTTTGAGAAAAGGCTAATCGATGTTGTTAAGGTCCACACCGATGACCAACGTGCCGACTTATTTACCAAAGCTTTTGACAAATCAAGATTTGACTTTTTATTATTGGTAAACGGCATTAAGGTCAAGCAAGAGTAAAACCAACATCGGAAAATCATTTTTGTAAATACCTTTGTGTTTTTAAATTTATCTTAGTTTGTTGATTTTAGGGGGAGTAAATCCAAAAATCGGAAAATCCAAAAACATCGAAAAATTCAAAAACACAAAAACAATAGAAAAACAAAAATGAGTTTCCTGGCGAGCAAAAGAGAAAGTGATAGTACATCGGTGGTCTATCCAAACCTCTTTAAACCTTAAATGCAAAACGATAAGCAGCTCTATATAAGATGTATCGGTAGGCTCACAATCATTTTAAAGTGTGCAGGGTGATATAAATCTTAATTGACTGAAGATCAGGTGGGAACCATTCATTGGCATATGGTCTTAGTACCGAAATTTCGTTTGATAGATTGCCGAGGTTCTGAGATATTCGGTCTTTATGCTGCTTATCATCTGGGTATCATGGTTGTATCTTTTACCGAAAAATAACGGGGACGCAAGTCTAGATCTTCCATGATACTATATATACGTGTACATATTGCATACTGCATTCGACCTCAATAAGTGATAAACAATCACATGTCCATATCAAATAAGTGATAAAATATCACATTTATCCGGGTGTCAAGTTCGTCTCTCTGCTGTACGGAAGTACTGACCTGTTCACGGACTTGCACCTGTGCCCTCATGCATACGAAAATCAAGTTCCTCATCAATAAGTGATTATATCACAAAGGACTTGTTTTCAAATCAAAATAAGTGAGTATCTCACAATTTATACGGTCAAACAGATGATAATCGGTATACTCACCGGTAAGATGAACCCTCGTGCATACCTTGATACGGGAATGTGTCGTGATGTGGATGAACACCGGTCGGTAAGTATAAATCATACATTAACGTATCCTCTAAACATGATTACATCTGATAAGTTGAGCTTAAGTGGACAACAATACCGATAATTGTTATAGGATGCTTATCTTAATGTTAACTAACTGAACAACAAGAGTGTTTTGGCATGACCGTACACTGATATGATTCTCTTACCCTCGAAACTCGCAAAAAGAATGTTTGTATATATTTATTTATTTACTGCTTAACTTTTATTGTTTTTCTTTTAAACAGTTTCGTCGTTTGGTGCATATCAGCACGACATTAGCGGTGATGTCGTTTGATAACACTCAAAGGATTTTAAATTGTTATCTTTTAATTTCAAAAACACGCCTAAAATCCTTGTTTTAATATAAACTTTATAAAAGCCAAAAAGATTTTATTTCTGCTTTATTTTCGATCGTACGATGTTGGAGCTCAAGTCTTCGTTACCTGAAACCTGACTGAAAACCGAACTGACTAAATCTTCATAAACGGTCAAAATTTGCAGATTTTGAAAGTTAGAATTTAAAATTGATAAATTTATTAAACTTTCAAACTGTCGGACGGTGTTTGATTTTGACATGGTCACTCGTGTGTCATTTGTTTATACTATTCCAAGCAGTTGTTCTCATTACGCGTTTAGATTTCTTGCATGTGCAGATTCTAAAGGCTAGGAGAACATGGTCGATGACAAGCCTTGGAATGAAGACACGACGAGAAGGCGCTCAAAAGATGAAGATGATCGAGTTGCCGCTGGCCATCATCAACACCACAAGGATCTCACTTCATAAAGATAAAGTCTTTTCACGAGCATAACTCAAGGGGGAGCTTATGTTAAGGGGGAGTTTGTCAACACACTTCCTACATGATACGGGTAGTTTGTTGATACACTTTCTACTTTCAAGACGTGAAGACTTTGAAGATCCTCCGACATTGAAGACATGATAGGACATCAGAGTTTTGAAAACCTGAAGACCAAAGACCGTCGAAGTTCAAGACGAGTCTACACTTTTAGAAGAACAAGACAAAGCTTAGAGATCAAAGACAAAGCTACAGCCAAGGGGGAGTTTGTTGGTGCACTTGTGTCTGTACTTTGTCTGTATTCGGTCTTATGTAACGATGTCCTGATTTGTGTTGTAAGTTGACCAAGTCAACCATCCTCCGGTTTGACTTGGACAACAGATTGTATGTTGAGAGATGTTCTGATCGAAGGATGATGTAGAGATCGAAGGATAATTTGGATCCTTCGATCTCATCGAAAGATATGCTTCGAACGATAGACCTCGAAAGACTATCCTTCGAGGTCCCTGCTTATCCTTCGAAAGCATTGTATCCGAAAGATGATCCTTCGGCCCATCTTTCGGATCCTTCGAGCAGACCTGCTGAGCTGGGTATATATACCCATGCATGTGTTGTGTGAGAGTTAGTTCTGCCATTTTACACACCAAGAGATAGAAGCTTAGAGAGCATTCTGCCCAGAACTCACACACACACTTAGAGAGTTTATAGAACACTTCTGTAAACATTGAGCTTGTAACCGAACCTTCATTTGCATTAATACGACTAGTGTTAATCGGTGAATCTTTGTGTGTTTGTTTCTCTACTTGCTACTAACTCGGTTTGCTTGCTAGCTTGGATTCCGCACTCGCTAGTAGGTTTGTATAACAAGGTTTAGGTTCGTAATCCTCCGCGAAAAAGGGACCTACAATTTCAAAGTGTTACATTGTTTGTAGTATTCTGGTCTAGTAAAACTGTTTCTTGTGTTTGAAATCATTTGAGTTTATAAATTTGACAATATCAATACTAGAGGTGTTCATGATAGGCTAAATGGAAAGCAGTTCACACATACTATCAGTTTGATGTTTTCTTGAACATAAACCTAAAAAGCCGGTTAACTGTCGATTGGTTTATTAAATAGTTAAATTATCTTGTTTGGCATTTACTTAATAGAGAAACTCCCAACTAAAAGGGTTCTCTATATTATGTGTTCCTTCACTGCACATTTGACTAAAGTGATAAATTAATATTTTATCATTTTCCTTATTTAATATATATTATTTTCTGTCATTATTCAGAACTAGAGTGTTGGGAAATCACAACCGCGAAGATCTCAAGACTGTCATTACAACTTACAAAATGCAATCATGCCATTATTTGTTGCTAAGGAAAGATGGATTTAAATATGACATTTCTGTTGGAAAATTTAAAGGATAACATACAAGTTGGTATGTTTCCTACATCCCATATTGGTGGAGGAAGTGAAGTTTGAGTGGTTTATAAGGGATAACTCCTTATGGGCCACCAAAGTGTTAAATGGGTTAAGAAGTGGATGAAGCCCACATGCGCGCCGAGCAGCGAGCATGCGAATGGGCGCACTTTGTGCTTTGCATTGTCGCGAGGAGCTTTCATACATCTAATTTTCGCAGCCTCCTCCCACTTTTCTGCGCTCCATTTACTTCTCCAGCTTCTGCGTTTTTCTGGTTTCCATTGCTGTTGGAATACCAGATCAGTTCTGCATTAAATCCTCGGAGTTTACGCTGCAGCTCACAGCAATACGAGCGCGTAAAATCCTTTAAGGACAAGAGTCATTCGTGCAGTTCAAGGATCTTCTTTCTTAATCGCCAGGATGGTTTTAATTTTTGTGTGATCTTTAAATTCGTCCGATAACGGGACAGTCTCCTTCTACCTTTCTTTAATTAGTTTGCTCAAGTTGGAACAAACTGGTTTGGCTGATAACTCGGTAATTAATTAAGTTTATATTAATTTACTGCTTGATTGAAATATTTTCAACAATCTTAAAGGATTTTATTTTGTGTTTAATCAACAGTACTAATAACAGTACTAATGGACTCTGAACTACCAACAACCAATCTGAGATTCATGAATCAAGAGTTTGTCAAGTTGGACAGATTCGATGGTCAGAACTATACCCGTTGGGCGGACACGGTTAAGTTCAAGCTAGTTGTGCTGAAACTCTACTATATCCTTGATCCAGACTTGCCTGAAATCCTGAAATCCCTGATGATCCTCCTCTTGAGGCAGGAGAAGTCCCGAATCAAGATTTGGCAAAGCAAAGACTTGTCCGTAAGGAAGCTAAAGATCTTTGCCTTGGCCACATAAAAAATTCTCTTTCGGATCGTCTCTATGACTTGTACGCGCCAGTAAAAAGTGCTAGAGAATTGTGGAAAGCTTTGGAAGATAAGTACAAGGCTCGTGAAGAAGGTACTAACAAATACCTTATTTCCAAGTACTTAGACTTTCAAATGGTCGATGACAAGTCAATCCTGGAGCAAGTGCATGAACTCCAAGTTCTTGTTAACAAATTGACGGCACTTTCTATTCCGCTGCCAGAAATATTCCAAGTAGGGGTCATTATTGCAAAACTGCCTCCTAATTGAAAAGATTTCTCAAAGAGAATGATGCACAAGTCTGAGGACTACTCTTTGGACGAACTGTTGAAGCACCTCCGTGTTAGGATCTGAGGTTCTCATGATTGTGTTTGTTTGTATAATTTTTACATTAGGAGAATATGAAATAATGTGAAGTGTAGCGGAAATGAATACAAACTTTGTAAACACAATCAAAGGAGAGAATAGTTTGATAAACAAATGTTTCACATTAAGTTGAATGATTGAATTACAAAGCAAATGATTACAAGCATGCTTACAATACTAAACTCCCCCTTAGCCTAATGCTCCAAGGTTGGTTGCACAAGATGAAAGGATTAGACATGAGAAGAAGAACTTGCTCAGTCAAAATCAAATGTAACAGTACAGGGTACTGCTCCATTTATAGGCAAACCAAACCACTGAGGCATCTCAGCTGACGTCACCATGATAGTGACATCTAACAACCTAACAACCTGTAAACACTGTTCTATACAAACTACTGATGTCTAACAACTTATTATAAGTAAAATACAAAACATAAGAAAACTACTGCTTCACTTTCCACTGTTGTAGCCTAGGCACTGATGTTGAGCATCAGTGCTTTCTTCAAAGGTGATCAGTCCTTGAATGAGCAGTGCTTGTGTCTTCAGCAGTACTTAGGAAACAACAGTAGATAGAGCGTCAGTGTTTGTCTTCAGCAGTCTTTAGAGTTTCATCAGTGTTTGGTTCATCAGTTGTTCTATTGAGCAGTACTTGACTACAAGAAGATGAAGCTAGGGTAACCCCTAAAAATGTTGCATTAAGTCTTGAAAAAGTTGCATTAGGCCTAATGCAACTTTTTATTGGGGGCTACATTAGAAGCAGTTGCATTAGATCTAATGCAACTTTTTTAGGGCCTAATGCAACTTTTTTCTTAAGTGTTGCTTTTAGTATACAAATGCAACTTTTTTTCTATGCAACTTTTATAACACTCAAATGCAACTTTTTTTATATTTTAGTTACAAAAATGTAACCTTTTTTTCACTCAAATGCAACTTTTTATACACGTAAATGCAACCTTCAATATAGTTTAGTTACAAAAATGTAACCCTTTTTAGAGTTAATGCAACTATTATTTTCTTTTGATTAGGAAAAATGCAACCTTTTTTACACTAAATGCAACATTTTTTTACGAATTGTAGTTACAACAAATGCAACTTTTTATACCCAAATGCAACTTTGTACTATAGATTTTATTGCTATTATTCGATATACATTGAATCGCAATTACACTAGAACACATAATGACAAATATCATTGATAGAGAAATAGTGTACTTTAACGTACTTGTTCAAACTTAAATAACAAAGTGGTCAACACAAAGTTTCAATACAATAATAAAAAGAAATTGAAACATTCTACTCATCTCGATCTCCAACAGGTAGTCGTTTCATAACTTTCTGCATCATAGCTTCCAAGTTTTGTCGTTGGCTGTCAATGTCTTTTTGCATAGCTTCCAGCTCAGCCTTTTTTCTTTCATGATCTTCTTCAATCTCTTTACGCATTTCCAACAACTGGTTTTTCTCAACTTCAACGTTTGCTTTAAATGATTCCATCAGCCCTTCCGGAATCATGTATGATGTGCACTGCAACATTATTTAGACAAATATGTCATGAATATGAAATAACAACAGTGACATATCATTTGAAGGAAATAAAGGCTATGAAATAGTTACTTACGTGATATAATCATTAACTTGTGCACAGTCAGAATTGAATAAGGCATAACGATGTGCTTGTTCCATTAAATGAGCATCTAAAGTGAAAACTTTGCCTTGTCTTCGTGTTTTACCTCCCAAAGGATGACCACCATTCACGAATACTAGTTCAATCAATTCGTTTTCTTCTTCCAAATCATCATTATCTACTGCATGCGTATTAGGACTTGCATTTACTCCATGAATATAATGTGAGCAAAAAGTTAAGCATTCTTCAATCAAATACCCTTCTGCTATGGATCCCTCTGGGTGGCTCTTGTTCCGCACATATGACTTCAACTTACACAAGTATATTTCCATAAAAAACATCCATCGATATTGAACAGGTCCACCGAGCCTAACTTCATTTACTAAGTGAATAGGTAAATGCACCATTATGTCAAAAAACGCTGGCAAGAATATTTTCTCCAATTCACACAACGTTTCTGTAATTTCTAATTGTAATTTATCAAGGTCCTTAGGCTTAACTACCTTGCTACACAAGCTTCGAAAAAAGACACCCAACCTAATTAATGGGATCGCAACATGCTTTGGTAATGATTTTCTGATAGCAACTTGAAGCAAGTAATGTAAAAAGATATGAGTATCATGGCTTTTGTAACCTGAAAATTTCTTTTCTGAAGAATGAACACAACGAGCAATATTAGACGCACACCCATAAGGTAATTTTGTTTCTTTTAGGACACGACAAAAGTTAACTTTCTCCTTTGATGACAATGAAAAACATGCGTTCTTCATGATAACATGCTTACCGTCATCAGAAAGCACCGGTTGAAGCCTTTCTTTGATGCCAAGGTCTAAAATGTCAAATCGAGCGTTTGGGTGATCTTTTGACTTCCCACTAATACCCAACAAAGTCCCTATCACGTTATCACATATATTTTTTTCAATGTGCATCACATCAAGATTATGTCGACATTTATTATCTTGCCAGTACGGCAATTCAAAAAATATTGACCTTTTCTTCCATGGGCAAGTGCTATCATTTTTCTTCTTCTGTTTCTTTCCGAATAGATTTTCAAAACTAGACAACTCACTCAAAGCTTGAACACCTGATAGAGGTTTTGGAGGAAGCCTCTCCTCAACCTTCCCATTGAAAGCACTCTTGTTACGTCGCCATGGGTGTTGAGCATCTAAAAATCTACGATGATCCATATAACATGTTTTTCTGCTATGCTTCAAGTAAAGTGAGCTAGTCTCGTGACTACAACATGGGCAAGCAAATTTTCCCTTTGTTTTCCACCCCGATAACATTGAGTAACCTGGAAAATCACTAATTGTCCACATTAAGGCTGCATATATTTTAAAGGTCTTATCTTTAGCTTTATCATATGTCACCAACCCATTACCCACAGATCTTTAAGCTCCTCAACTAAAGGTTGTAAATAAATATCTATGTTATTACCTGGAGATTCGGGTCCAGGAATTAACAAAGACAACATAAAGTATTCCGGTTTCAGTGACATCCAAGGAGGCAAATTGTAGTTAACCAAAACCACAGGCCAAGTGCTATGAGCAATGCTCATTGTTCCAAATGGATTAAATCCATCACTTGACAACCCTAACCTCACATTTCTACTTTCTTTTGCAAAATGAGGATGCAAAGAATCAAAATCCTTCCAACTTTGCCCATCTGCTGGATGTCGTAAATTTCCATCTTTAGGACGTCCTTCATCATGCCATGTCATATGTTTAGCTATTTCTGAACACATGAAAAGTCTTTGGAGCCTCGGTTTTAAAGGAAAATGCCACACTACTTTAGCCGGAACTTTTGAAGATGTCTGAGAATGTTCACTATCATGTTCGTTATGGTGTTTCTCGTTCAGTTGTTTCCACTTAGAGGTGTGGCAAATGTGGCACACTTCAGTATGTTCATATTCTTTCCAGTAAAGCATACAATCACTTGGACATGCAGGAATCTTCTTATAATCAAGCCCCAAATCCTTTATGATTTTTTTAGCTTGAGTAAAACTAGGTGGAAGTTTTGCCTCCGGAATCATCTCTTGTAAAAGTTGTAGAAGATCATCAAAGGCCACATTACTAAGCCCATGAAGGGTCTTGAACAGAAGAAGTCTGACGATGAAAGATAGCTTTGAAAAACTTTTACACCCAGGGAACAACTCTTGCTTTCCATCTTCTACCAACTTATAGAACTTCTTGGCGTCTTCATTTAAACCCTCTTGTACCGTACTTGTTTCTTCTGCAATATCTCTAAACCTGTCATGTAATAACTCATCTAAATTGTCATGCATACCATCCCCATTATCATTTATGCCAGTAGTAGATCTTGTGTGTGAGGGGTTTTCTCCATGAAAAACCCACACATAGTAGTCTTCTACAAATCCATGTCCTTTTAAATGATCAAATACTTCATATCTTTGATACCAATAACGGTTTTTACATCGTTTGCAGGGACAACATATCTGATATCCTTTTGCCGCCTTAGCAAATGAAGCATTAAGGAATTCAATAACCCCAGCTTCAAATTCAGGTAATCGTCTTGGTAAATACATCCAATCTCTAACGCTTCCCATGTCTCTCGTATCCTGAAGTTAATAGAAACAATGAGGTTTAAACATTGGTACACCTATTAAATGCGTTACTATAAAGATCAAACATCATAATATATACGAATGATAGATTAGAATGGCCACTTATGGAACCTTAGATCAATTTGATCCATGATAAGCTGAAATAACTAAAGCAGATAATTAAGAGGCCATCATTCACGTGCTATATAAAAAAGATTATTAGAATTTAGAAGTGCAATACAAGATGCATGCGTTAACCGTACCAGAAACATAACAACCGTAACTAACAAACTTGCTTTCATAGAAATCACTTTCATCATTAACCAAATCAAACTGAAAATTAAATTCAAACCAGAATTAATCGAATCAGCTGTAATAGACCGATCATCATTAACAATTTCACCTTCAGTCAACGCACTAGAAGAATTCAGTGAATTCATATCAGTTTCTTTGTTTAACAGCGAATTCTGATTAGTTTCTTTACTTAATAGCGAATTCATATCAATTAATTTCTTTAAGAGCGAATACATATCAGTTTCTTTAACTAACAGCAAATTCATATCAGTTTCTTTCTTTAACCGTTTATCCTTCAAATTCAACAAAAACTTGTAACCTTTCGTCGGAGAAGCATGAAGCTCAGTATCCGCTAAAACATTGGAACCGTTTTTGAAACAAAATTCTTTCGAACTCTGTCGCCGGCGACAGAGGCCGGCGGAGAACGGAACTGATTGCAGATCCAATATATTTGAAACTGATATCTTATTGCTGCTGGTGTTTTTGAGATCATGCACTGATGAAACTGAAGTGGAGTTTTGGTAGTTTGAAGAACAATCTGCATTTTTCCAGCGAACAAACACCAACTCAACCATCAAAGAACTAACCATCCGAAGCCACCGTTGTCGACTACGTTAAAGACATTCTGAATCTTAGCATCCTAGGGAAACTTACACTTACATTTCTCTATCTCGACTACGTTAACCGACAAAAATCACCGCTCAAAAAACAACTCATTCATTGCAACTATATAACCACTGCACATATGAACTATGTTAATCCAGCACCAGAGCCTCTAATCAATCAACACAAGCTAAAATTCATTCATCTCCAATCAATCGTTTTACCATAACACTCACGCCGATAACAACACATTCAATTGAAGGGAAAACAAGAAGAACAATTAAACAAATCGAATGCAAAACCCTAGAATTAACAAAACCTAAAATAATTGCGTAAAACAACACGATTCTTCTGTAGAAACAACATATCGAATCAAATTAACAAAATTATGCATCATGAACCTTGATTTGTGAAGAAAGTAGATGAAATTCTGTGATGTTGTTTATGTAATTTGCTTTGTTGAGTTGAAACCTCCACACCAGAGTTTGGTTAATCAGGGAACGAACATCGGTCTGGCTGCTGGTTAACGAATACCTATAAAAAACCGGGAATTATTTTTTTAATTAACATTAACGCAAGATAAGTAATTTTCTTTCAACAACCTTTCGTATTAGGATTTTAGCTCGGCTGGTAAGCACATGATCTTTTATGTAGAAGGTCTATAGTTCGACTCCCACAGCTACCCTTTTTTTTAATTTTTACCTAGGATGATATAAATCACATATATTAATACACTAATAATAAAAGGTTAACATTTTTTCTCAAAATTCGTATCTCCCAAATACGATTTCCCTCCTACCCCAAATTTCACCCCCTTCCTACCAAAAATTATAATTTCACCATTAACATAAATTTTGGTATGTATTATTTACAAGGAATTTATTTTTAAGGAAAATAGTTTTAGTAAAAATAGAATATTACTTAAACATATCAATATATTATTTACAAACTATACTATTTACAATCAAAAGTTTCTATAGTTTTTATCGTTTTTATTGAATTTCTCAATCTAAAAGTTTTTGTCATAAAACTTTTGTTCTAATAGGTAGTTACGTTATGACACGGCATCATGTACATTTGGGTTCAATCTTTTTAAAATAATAGTTGCTTTTAACCTTTAAAAATGTAACTTTTTTAAATAAGAGTTGCATTAACAATTAACAATGCAACCTTTTATAAAAAAAAGTTGCAATTTTTCATAAAATTTGTAACCTTTTAAGAAAAAGGTTGCAATTTTTAGTAACTTTGCAACTTTTATTATAAAGGCTACAAATTTAATATGCTATTGTAACTTTATAATATAAAGGTTGCATTAGATCTTCTAATGCAACCTTTATATTAAACGTAGTTACATTAGAGGCAAATGCAACTCATTTGAAAAAGGTTACTTCTAAAAAGTTACAATAGGCCTATTTTCTAGTAGTGTTGAGATCTATCAGCTGTTAGATAACCACTGTCAAGGGGAAAGCTTTAAAGTAAACAACTGCTCATTTAGAATCCACTGTCATGATCCGGTTTTGGCTTTCATTATCTATTCCTCTGGTAGGGTTCAATCCCAACAATCTCCCCCTGGAACAGATAATGCCAAAACCCTTCATTAGTTTGGATTTCTATTTCTCATCAGAAGTTAC
This sequence comes from Helianthus annuus, assembly GCF_002127325.2. Taxonomy (NCBI): domain Eukaryota; kingdom Viridiplantae; phylum Streptophyta; class Magnoliopsida; order Asterales; family Asteraceae; genus Helianthus; species Helianthus annuus. The sequence goes on from NC_035445.2 coordinate 151,231,921, forward strand.
TTAGCTTGTCTTTTAAATTCTTCTTCAAAATCCTTGGAACTTGAGTCATCCTCATCCCTACACAGTGTAAGTTCAAGGAGATCCTGCAAATCTTCAACACTAAGGCCTAGTGCTTCTTTCCTTGATATGTACTTCACTTCGCCATTGGATCTGACCAAGGTCAATACGTGGGTCTTTTGATCAGACATCCACTTTAGTACTTTTAATCCTAATGGGTTTCTTGGGAGAGATTTATTTCTAGATGAGTTTGGAGATGTTAGCCTTGTGAAAAGTTGTAAGCTATCAGACATTTGTTTGAGGGCCATCTCAATGACATCATTTGCTGCAGCTATGTCTTCTGCAGTTTTCTTTTCAATCTGCTCTTGTCTCTTTTGTTGATCTGGCTCAATGTCTGATATTTCTGCTGAGTCATTTGGTGATGCAGGTTTGGTTAATACCTTTTTGGCAAGGTCTTGAAGCTTAGCTGATCTATCTTCTTTTAGATCCATTTTCTTGATGGCATCCTTGAAGTACTCAGCTTCCTTTTCCTTTTCTTCTTCACTGGTCAGCATTTTCCCTTTTTCTTGGTTTGCCACAAGGATTGGGTTATCTGCTGATGTGAGCAGTGTTTTGAGATTATCAATCTGCTGTTCAAGCTTTTTGTAGTCAGGCTTCTTTGGAGTATCTGGGACAGTTATCCTCCTTTTCTTCAGCCTTTCATAAGCTTCATTAGTGTACTGCTTTGTCCATTTTGCTATGGCAGTGGCAGTGTCCACCTTTGCATCCACCAACTCCTGTTTCTTTCTTTTGTACTCAGATGTAAGGTCAGCAATGAGCTTTTTGTATTTGTTCCAATTTGGAGCAGTCCTCTTCTTTCTTGGATCATTTTTAATCATTTCAATTCTATCTGCCTCATGCTTGAAAGCAACTATTGGCCATTCTTCAAATTGGTTTTCTTCAGCAGGATAGAATTTTTCTTTCATGATATACTCAAGATATTCTTTTCTTAGTTTATTTCGTTTTTCTTTCTTTTCTTTGTCTAGATCTTGTGCATAATCTTCCATCTGCTTGACTTTTGTGAGCAAGAATTCCAATTTTTCAGCAATGGCTTCGTCACTTTGACCTTCACATTCAATTTTGGCTCTTATCTTAGCCTGCCTTGTTTTGTACTCAAGATATTCATCCATGTCTTCTGGGACTATGAAGCCTATGAGTGAAGGAAATCTTCTGTTTGAAGGATCATCATCAGTGTGGAACTGTCTCATCTCATTTTTATGGCTTCTAGTTCCAGTGGATATTTTGCAGCAATGGGATCATATTTGTCCTCATTTGCCTAAGTAAGTTTTCTTTTTCTGGTGTAAAGCTTTGCTGGTTGTGATGTGCGAATGGTGAGAGCAGTGGTGGATGGTTGACTAACAGCTGTTGAAACAACAGGTGTTTCAACCTTTGTTGTCATTACAACTACTGATGTGTCAGTAGATGTCTTCTGCTTTTGAGAAGGGGTTGGAATGGTAGTGATTTGAGAGGTGATTTGTGATTGACTAACAGTTGTTGAAACAACTGGTGTTTCAACCACTGTTGTCATTACAGCAGATGTTGTAACATCTGCTGTCTTCTGCTTTTTGGCAGGAGGTGATGACGGGGTGGCTGTTTTTGGTGGTGAATTTGGTTTTGGTGATGTGATCACAGATGATGATGATGGTGTAGCAGTGGTTGTGGTGGTGTGTGGTGATGTGGTGTATGTTGATACTGCAGCTTTGGTTTGGCTATTCTTTTCTAGCTCAATGTAGATACCATCTTCAATTCCCTTCTTCTTCCACTTGATCTTCTCCCCCTTTTTGGCATTATATGGGAAAGGTTCATTCATGAAAAGGACAGTGGGAGGAATTTTTCCAGAGGTACTTTGGATATGGGCCTTGATAGCTTTGATGTCTGCCTGAGTATCTTTAAACCTAGATTCCACCATGTTTGTCAGCTTTTGTACATGTATAGCATGCTGCTGATCATCCATTTGTTTTTGTCTTTCCAGCAGTGGTTGGAACATATTCCATAGCTATTTGCAGCAGGTGCAGGTTGTGCTGGTGCTTGAGCTGGAGCAGTAGTGGATTGTGCTTTTTGGGCTTTTAACAGCTGTTGCACCATATCCTTTATTTCAGCAACTGAGGTCTCCAGATTTTCAACTCTGCCCGTCAATTCCTGATATTTTGAATCATCACCCAAGTTAATGGGATCATCTGAATCCCCACCAGCAGTGGTTGTACCAATGTGTGACTTAGGAACTGAATCCCAAAAGTCATTCATTGATGCCCCTTGTTCTTGGTACTGGGGACTTCTTTCTTCAGCACTTGATAGCCTTTTGAGGGTACCAGTGGGCAGAACAACCTCACTGGTGGTTCTCAGTGGTGCTATTGAAGAAATTGCCTTCAAGGGAGTCTTATGAATGAAACCACTGTCCAAATGTAAACCAGTGGGTTCAATGATATGCACAAAATGCAACATATAAATTATATCAATTGTGGCATAAAACTAACCCTTTTTTAGTACTAATGTTGGAAAAAGTATGCTTTTGTCTTCCTTTTGTATTTTCAGGATTAAATGAGCTCAAATTAGCAAAAGAAGCAAAAAGACAGCTAAATCTAACATAAATACAAGAAAAGGAACAAAAATGGAATGCCCGACCCCTCGACAGCATCTTCCCAAGCAAAACTAAGAAATTAGAAGACTGAACATGCCCCGTGCTCAGCGAGCACGGGGCCGTGCCCAAGTAGCAGCAGAAAAGACAAACCTTTAGAAGCTTCTACTGCCCACCACGGGGCCGTGCCCAGCGGACACGGGGGCGTGGTCAACTTCCTGCAGGCGCATTTATTGTAATTGCGAATTACAATTAATGAAGAGAGAGACGAGGATGGACACGGGGCTGTGCCCAGCGGACACGGGGCCGTGCCCGAGCTTCTGTTCAGCCTATAAATAGGAGTGTTTGGAGCCATTTCAACTCATCCCTTGGCACACCACCTCTCTCACACTTCACACTTCACCCACCACCCACCACCACCATAACCCCATCATCCACCACCATCATCCATTGTCCATCATAGAGTGTGTGAGTCGTCTCGGGATCCAATATTGATCGTAAGAGTTCTTGACAATCAAAGGCCATGTTTGCCTAAGTCTCTTACATCACTTGGTAAAGACAAGTGTTCAGTGTAATACTTTTTATTTTTAGTCTTTTGCACTTTTTAATTGGTTTTGTATTAATGACTTTAATTACTAGTTTCTTATGTTGAAGGTGGTTCTTCCTTATCGTTTGTCCGTGGTGTCTTGGCATTATTTTACTGTCTATATAAAATAAAAGATTTTCACCATTCATATCTCCATGGTCTATATGGAGGTATGTTGGCTACCTGGTCGGGGGTTAAGGGAACGGTTTGGTAAGAGTCTTGCCATTGTTCAGTGTATAGATCCTGCAAAGGACCTGGGTCAAATTTAGTAGGACCTCCTTCAATACCCAAAGGTATTGGATGGCGGGGGTCCAAACTCTTTGATCCCCTCATAAGTTAAACTACTATTAAAACTTTAACCTAGCCACTTAGGACTGTATCCCTGCTGACTCAGACTACTTAGCTGAGGGTAACGTCGCCTTCAAAAGAGGGGCCTACCACATTATGCATTAATAACTTAATTAATTATCTTTCAATAATCCGACCCTTTAGGATTGTATCCTTGGTGACTCAAACTACTGGGTTGAGGGTAACGTCGCCTTCAAAAGAGGGGCCTACTACAATAACTAAGATAATCTCTTAAACAAGTGCAAAAGTGCGAAAATAATCAAAGGTTACACTAACACACGAGTCGGATCCAAGTGATTCAGCTTGTCTATCTGTTTTTGTTTTTATTTTTATTTTCAGCATTTTAATTAGTTTTATTTTCTTAGTTTATAAATCTTTTTCTAACATTTTGATTTGATTAGACGTTGAGGATAAACCGGTACTAAAAGCTCTTGTGTCCTTGGACGACCTCGGTATCTTTCCAACACTATACTACGTCCACGATGGGTGCACTTGCCCATATGTGTGTTTAGTGTTAGTAAATATCGTGTTCTATAAATTTAAAACTTGGCTAAAAGTGTAAAAAGGGCTTAAAATACATACCTAAAACATATATACACTAACACGCACATCATTCAACATTTGTAGTGGCTGCTCCACTTGAACTACTGACAGGAGTTACTTGTAACTCCTGCCGTGTAACCTCCTCAGTTGTTGCTGGGTTAGCAGAGGTATATACGTCAGACCCAGTCACTTGTGGGAGTATACTCTCAGTGATAGGTGATTGAGAGGAGCTGGTTTGTGTCTGAGCTACATTCACTGCATGCAACAAGGGTAACATGGATTGTGGTAATATGAGGGGTGAGGATAAAGGAGTTGAAAGAGACATGTCCTTGGGATCAGGACTGTGGAAGATGGATCCGAGTGGGTCCAGAGCTTCATATTGTGGGGTCCCTATGTTTACAACCTGATCCTTTTGTGAGGATGCAGGAGGAGTTTGAGGCAAGGGTGGAGATCTTTCTTCCAACTGCTGTGAGGAAGTAGCAGCAGTGGTTATTGGTGACATTTGAGTTGTCACTGGCAGTGGCTTTGAGATCTCATCTTCCAGAGGTGCCTTTGTTTTGGGTTTGGGGGGATTTCTAGATGTTTTCTTTTTGGTCTTTTTCATGGTGGCAGGTGTGGGTTTCAAAACAGTGGGTATGTTGCTTTGATCACCTGGAGCAGTGGGCTCAGCAGCCGATACCTGAGGAGCAGTTTCATCTGCTAAATTCTGCTCAGGCACCTCTGCTTTTGTTTTTAAAGGTGCCAACATTCTAGAGAATGTTTCAGGCGTTAAACCATTTATTTTAAAGTGAGCACCTTGTTTGAGCAAATCTGCATTTTCCTTTTAAAATTTTTGTTCAAAATAGTAGCTTAAAAATCTTGAAAAAAGCAAAACTGCTTTGCTGTCAACATTTTTCACCAAATCATCAAAAATTTCCTGGGAGTAATTAAAATTTTCATTATTTAAAATAGCATATCCCATGCATTGAATCTTTGATGGTATTTCGTTAAAAGCAGTTGTTTTATTAGAGACACACATCAAGATAGTGTGAAATAAAAACATTGGTGCAGAAGGGAAGAAACCTTTTTGTAAGGTATCCCTTTTTGGTTGCTCTACTTATCCCCTATTCATGAAATCCTTTTTCAACTCGGTTTTAGAAAAAGAAGTTTTACCTTTCAGATCATCAAGTTTGAAGACTTCTGAAATTGATTTTGGAGATATTTGAATTTCTTTACCCTGTATCGAGGAGTTTATGGTTGTGACAATGTCTCCTTGTTTCTTAAGGGTAGCCTTTTTCCAGAACTCTCTCTGGGTTTGTAGGTAGATAGGAGCATCTGCTGTTAGCAAAGTTTTATACTTTGATGCAGATAAAGTGTTGATGATGGAGTCGAAAGTGTTGTTGGAGGTGGGTTTTGTGAGTATACCCAAGTAGTTGTGAGGAGATTTGTATGGTATTTTGTTCGGTTCAGCGGCCATTTGAGTGGCGTCTTTAGGAGCGGATGAAGAAGATGATTTTGATTTTGATTTCGATTTTGATTTCGTCATTTTGATGAGGAAGATCGAAGAATGTTTTTGCGAAGAAGAGTGGGAAACTGCTTTGAGAAGAGAATTTTGGAATTCAATTCGACGGTGTGAGCCCCTGTTTGGGTTTAATCCAGGGTTTTATTTAGGGAAAAAGTGAGTGCTGATGTGGCAGCGGTTATAATGATCTGATGGCTAAAAACTGAACACGTGCCAACCCTGGATGAAAGGATGAATGATGGAGGACAGTTGTTTAGAGAGCCACTGATGAAGCAAGTATCAGTGGTTACAACGGTAATAAATAGAACAGTGGGTGATTTTTACCATCAGTGGATAGAACACTGATTTTGAACAACAGTGCAGATCAAGAAAATGAGAGGGCAGAGGTTGACTTTCAGCAGTGGACAGTGTTTAGGAGCCAGATGTTTGATTACAACAGTGGTAGAAACAATGGTGAGGTTTTTTTTTTTTTTTTTTTTTTTTTTGCTATCACATCAGCAATTGTTAGTGCAGCAGTGGTTTAGTATCCCCGGTAATGAAGATCTTTTTACTAAGGCTACTCATTTTGTATCTAATTATCTAAATTAGAACATGAGTATCTCAGTAGTTTAAAACTGTTAGCAATCAATCTTTGATCTTTGATAAAACAAACTTGAAGTTGATATGACTTTGACATATGCACCATTTCCTTTTGATCTGTTTTAAGGAAAGTAACTTCACACAAAAATAAGGAAATTACCTCCTGACCGGCAAAAAAGCTTTTACTATCAAAAATGAGTAAAGGTACAAAATATATTATATTAAAAAAATGAATAATATATCCGGTTTTGTTGGAGAAGAACACCTTTCTAAAATTAAAGGCTATATTGAAGGTACATCAAAAGGATCTTGGTAACTTTCCAAAAAGGCTCATGATCACGTCATTCTCAAGTTATTATGACCATTGATTAAGATCATTTTCTTGTCAATTGATTGCAAATTCTTCTTTTAAGGTCAGTCACTTGAGAGACCATTGTTACCTGAACTTTTCTTGAATTAATGAATACACACAGTTGCATGATGACCATTGTTTACCCAACTTTGGACTCATAAGTGTTTTATGTTTATACACTTTTTTTTTACCTCAAAAGTTTTGAGATAAACACACTTTTGAGTTTTGTTCATTTTCTTCTTCCCTTTTTACCCTTCCCATTCATAAGTACAAAAATACTTACTGGGAGATTTTATTGAGGAAAAACTTAATCCAGAATCATTTTGCAGTAATGTTTTGAGAGATCTGGCCACATTTGTACATGTTTTATTACCAAATCTCACATTACGTATGATTTGGACTGTTTTGACCCCTGATTTTCTTAATGTGTTTTGACAGGGTTGATTTGGTTCTTTTGAGGATTCTCAACCTCCTATTTGACACATAAGATTTCATGACTAAAGTTTTATTTCTCTCTTTCTATGTTACAAAACACTAATGTTTATATGAACATAGGTTTTGTTAATATGAGGTTCATACTTTAGTATAAGATATGATGAAATCATCACAAATTTCATAACAACAGTTGAGATCAATTTTGAATGAAGATAATCATACCATAGTTACCAGACATCTTTTCAGATCTGAAAACTATGGGTGATTCGTCCATGATATCACTTATTGTTTGAAATTTGTGAATCTTATGACATCTTGGTTGTTTTTACAGAGCTTTGGAATAGTCATTTTGAACATAATTTCTCGTTGCTCTGTTTTTCATCAGTGTTTGGTTCATCAGTTGTTCTATTGAGCAGTACTTGAGATCTATCAGCTGTTAGATAACCACTGTCAAGGGGAAAGCTTCAAAGTAAACAGCTGCTTATTTAGAATCCACTGTCATGATCCGATTTTGGCTTTCATTATCTGTTCCTCTGGTAGGGTTCAATCCCAACACTCCGAATTAAGGAGGAAACGTGCAAAAGGGACAAAAGAAGTAAAGTCAGATCGAGTTTGAATCATGTTGCTGGAGGATCTGGTCAAAAGGGAAAAAGGGAATCATCAAAGAATAAGAAGTTTACAGCACCAAAGAAAAAGGAATTCAAGAAGTCACAACACACTAACAACCATCAACCAAAGAGGTCTGGTAAATGTCATGTTTGTGGTGAAACCGGGCATTATGCACGAGAGTGCACTCAAAGGAAATCTGGATCTACGGTTGGTTCTACAAGTGCTATTGATGTTGAGAAAGTCACCAATCTAGTGGCCAATGTGGGTCTTGGAGAGGTGAACATGCTTTCTCAATATACACGCATTGTGGCATGTAGAGGATGGTTTTTGGATTCTGGAGCCACTGTTCATGTTTGTGGGAATCGTGGCTCGTTTCTTACTTATGGTCCTGTTCCTCAAGAAACAGTGGTGGTATGTGCAGATGGACATCGTGTAGAAGTTCGTGGTAAAGGCACGGTGCGACTAAACTTTAAAGATGGTCAAGTGGTTACCCTTCAGGATGTGTTGCATGTTCTTGGTATCACCAAGGGTCTTGTTTCTGCTGATAAGTTCGATCGGAATGGTTACAAGCTGGTTCTCAAGAATCTCCGTGTGAAGTTTTCTCTAAATGACATCTATGTGGGTCAAGCAAAGAACACGGGTGGAATGTATCATCTTGACTTAGCTGAAGATGGGATTGATGAAGAAGTAGACTCGGATGAAGGTGGCGTTTCTGTGATTGATGGGTTTGGGAATGAAAGTGATAGTGATAGTGATAGTGATAGTGATAGTGGTAGTGATAGTACTAGTTTTGGTGAATGTAATGCAATTGGTTTTGAATTGAATGAAATTATGTCTTCTGATTATATCGATTGTTCAATTTCTTTATGGCATAAAAGTTTAGCTCATACAAATATTAAAAACAATGAAAAAATGCAAACTAAAGGTTTATTAAAATTGAAAGATAAAGACTTTAAAAAATGCGAAACTTGTGTGAAATCTAAATTCACAAAGAAACTTTTTCCAAGTGTCCATAAACGCAATACATCACTACTAGAACTAATTCATTCAGATATTTGTGAACTGAATGGAGTTCTTACTCGTGGGGGTAAGAGATATTTTATCACTTTCAGCGATGACTCGAGCCGATACTTATATGTTTATTTGTTGCATTCAAAAGACGAAGCTTTTGAGGCATTCAAAATATATAAGGCTGAGGTTGAAAAAAAAACGAGAGAAACGCGTTAAAATTATTCGCTTGGACAGAGGCGGAGAATACTTTAACCGAAAGTTTGATGCATTCTGCGAGGAGGAAGGCATCATACATGAGAGAGCTGCACCGTATACTCCCCAACAAAATGGTTTGGCTGAGAGAAAGAACCGAACCTTGGTAGAGATGGTTAACTGTATGTTAAATCAATCGGGTCTACCTCGCAATATGTGGGGGGAAGCTTTGTTGACCGCATGTTATGTTCATAATAGGATCACTAGTCGTGTGATACCTATGAGCCCATATGAGTTATGGAAAGGAAGAAAACCAAACCTAGAGCATTTAAGGGTTTGGGGTTATCTTGCTTACTATCGTGTACCTGATCCAAAGACACTCAAACTGGGAGAATGAGCTTTCAAGAGTGTATTCATTGGATATGTTTCGCATAGTAAGTCTTACCGATTGTTGGATGACGAATCAGGTATAGTTGTAGAATCCAGAGATGTGGAATTCTTTGAGAACAAGTTTTCTAGAGATGATGAAAACTCAAATTACACCACAGCTTCTAGTACTTCTGAAAAAATAGTCCAACCTTTACCGATAGTTGAAGAACCAAGAAAAAGTACTAGAGTTAGAAAAGAGAAAAGTTATGGAGATGATTTCTTTTCTTACCTGGTTGAGGGAACTCAAAAGAAAGTGACGACAGAGGTTATTTTCGCTGTAAATTTGGATGATGATCCTAAAACTTTCAACGAAGCGATGTCATCAAGAGATGCTCCTTTGTGGAAGGAGGCAGTCAATGATGAAATGTATTCCATTATGGGAAATGGAACTTGGGAGTTAGCTGATCTACCCAAGGGAAAGAAACCTATTGGATCCAAATGGATTTTCAAAAAGAAGTATCATCCAGATGGATCCATCTCTGCCTATAAAGCGAGATTAGTTGCTAAAGGGTATAGGCAGAGAGAAGGGATCGACTATTTTGATACCTATGCACTTGTGGCTAGAATTAGTTCTATTAGAACTCTAATAGCCGTGTCTACTTTGAAAGGGCTGTACATCCATCAAATGGATGTAAAGACTGCATTTCTAAATGGGTATCTAAATGAGGAGATTTATTTGGAGCAACCAGAAGAGTTTGTGATACCCGGACAAGAGAGCAAAGTGTGTAGACTTATTAAATCTCTATATGTTTTGAAGCAAGCTCCTAAACAGTGGCATGAGAGATTTGATACCACTGTGACTGCTTTCGGGTTTCGACACAATAGTGCTGACAGATGTATTTATACTAAATGCGAGCCCGGTTATACAGTCGTGATTTGTCTCTTTGTTGATGATATGTTGATCATTGGCACTCACCTTGAAGGTATTTCTGAAACTAAGAAATATTTGTCCTCGAACTTTAAGATGAAAGATCTAGGAGAGGTTGATTCCATTCTTGGGATCAAGGTGAAAAGAACTGGAAGTCAGATTTCTCTAAGTCAATATCATTACATAGAGAAAATTCTGACTAAGTTTCAACACTTAAATATTAAAGAGTTTAATACTCCGTTTGATCCAAGTGTGAAACTTAAAGTAAACTCTAGAAGAGCAGTGGCTCAACTGGAGTATGCGAGTGCTATTGGAAGTATGATGTATGCAACGCATTGCACTAGTCCTGACATTGCTTTTGCTGTAAGCAAACTAAGTCAGTATACTGTCAATCCAGGGACAGGACATTGGAAGGCAGGAGGAGCAATTTCTTGGGCGAGCAAGAAACAGACGTGTATTGCCCACTCAACTATGGAAGCTGAGTTCAGAGCACTGGCTGCGGCTGGTAAGGAAGCGGAGTGGATTAGAGATCTACTTACTGACATCCGTCTGTGGGATGTTCCAACGCTGTCAATTCCCATGTATTATGATAGTGAGGCCACACTATCTAAAGTATACAACGGAGTGTATAATGGGAGGTCAAGACACATAGGTCTTCAGCACAATTATGTGAGACAACTACTTGAAAGTGGTACCATCAAGGTTCTCTATGTCAAGACGAGTAGGAACTTGGCAGATCCGTTTACTAAACCTCTGACAAGAGATTTGGTTGTGAATACCACGAGAGACATGGGTCTAAAACCACAATAGAATTGTTAGTGATGGAAACCCAACTTGAACTTAGTGCTCCTATTTCTCAAGTTTAATGGGTAAAAACGAAGTCACTTAACGATAGAAGGTACTATCAAATTTGATAGATCCATGTGAGGTATGATAGTACGTCGTTGCCGAGAATAAGGGTGTGCTTATGCTCTTAACAAAGTTTTGGAGGCATCCAAGCAACGTGGATGATGTAAAACTTCGCCTATATGATCTATGGGTGGTGCCGTCTCAAGTGAAGATTAGTGGTTTATCTTCTAAAGGGTCATGAAAAGGATTTATAGCGCACGACCATATTCGCGCTCAGTGAGAACGCAAAGTCAGCTGGTGATGTGTGGGGGTAAACCAAAGGGGGCTATCAGGTTAATGGTTTAATTCCATAGGACACCATCAAATCTGTCTCTTCTTGTTTATCAACATAGACTGGGTTTAATCTTCGTGACACCTAGTGACATCATCAGTCTAAGTGAAAGGAAACATTCCAACTTGGTGGGGGATTGTTGGAAAATTTAAAGGATAACATACAAGTTGGTATATTTCCTCCATCCCACATTGGTGGAGGGAGTGAAGTGGATGAAGCCCACACGCGCGCCGAGCTGAGCCGCGAGCTCGCAAATGGTCGCGTTTGAGGCGCGAATGGGCATGTTTGAGGCGCGAATGGGCGCGTTTGAGGCGCACTTTGCACTTCACACGTACGCATCGTCGCAAGGAGCTTTTATTTTTAGCTAGGGTCCGGTTCAGGGGTGTCAGATCTGTGGATCGAATGAGATAAGGAGATAGAGATCAATTTGAAACAGTGAGGGTTATCCCATTATCTCTAGTAATTCGAATTCGTGTGGGATATCTCCAGCAATCGAATTTGGTTCTGGATGGTTATCCCACTCCCCGTTTTTTTCATTCTTTGGTGTGATCATAGCCTATAAATAAAAGCCTCCTTCTACCCATTCTATACACCTAATTTTCGCAGCCTCCTCCCACTTTTCTGTGCTCCAGTTTCTTCTCCAGCTTCTGCATTTTTCTGGTTTCCATTGCTGTTGGAATACCAGATCAGTTCTGCATTAAATCCTGGGAGTTTACGCTACAGCTCACAGCAATACGAGCGCGTAAAATCCTTTAAGGACAGGAGTCATCTATGCAGTTCAAGGATCTTGTTTCTTAATCGCCAGGTTGGTTTTAATTTTTGCGTGTTCTTTAAATTCGTCCGATAACGGGTCAGTCTCCTTCTACCTTTCTTTAATCAGTTTGCTCAACTTGGAACAAACTGGTTTGGCTGATAACTCGGTAATTAATAAAGTTTATATTAATTTACTGTTTGATTGAAATATTTTCAACAATTTCTGCTGCAAATTAAGTCATATCTCCTGCCCCAGATAACTCCAGTTAAGTGAAACTATGGTGTAAACTAATTGGTAGTTTAATACCAAGATCACGATGGAACAACTGAAAACTCTTCTAGGAATCAAGACCTAGAAAAGCAAACCTGATCATATAGCATGTCTTTTTATTTTCACTAATTACTACTGTTCAAGATACGTCATGATATGATATTATTTAGACCACAAAAGCAAACCCGATTACAGAGCAAGATCTGTAAGTATTGGTCAACAAATTGGTTTTTATTTTTTATTCAGTAATAGTTCGCTTAAGGCTTGAATGAGCCCCCAAAAGCTGGATGCTATTGGAACCCTCATTTAATTAATGTTTTTGCTAACTTGTATAGTTAACCTTTTTCAGCTCTTGTCTCAGATAACAAACAGCAACCACCCATGTAGTTTACTTTAAATATAAATTTGGTAACAGAAAGAAATCGAAAATACAGGAAAACGAAAAAAATTAAAACTAAAAAAGAGATATTAAGCGTACAGAAAATTAAAATAGTGTTTCTCATGATCTAAACAAAATTAAATATTAAACAAAAAGGGGTCACATGGTTACATGACTCACCTGACTATAATTGACTGCAAGCTCCAAACTCCAAAGTATCTTGCTTAGTTCTATTAGACGAACAGGGTTTATAAGCTAGATTATATTATATTAGTTTATTGTACATAAAATATATAAAGTTATTGTTATTTTTCTAACCTAGTTCTAGGCGGTTATCATTATGAAACCCCTCGTATATATGTATTCATGATGTACCGAATTCATTACCAGTTCAATCAAGAACATCTTCAATTACTCTCATTCAGAATCCAAAACTGATAGTGTATTTATTCCAATAAAGTGGTATCAGAGCCACCGATCTACAATTGCAAATTCTACAAAACATTATCAAGTGCACAACCCTACATATTTTTTTAGAAGATATTAACACATGACGACCAACGGAGGAATTCAAACCCAGATTCCAAAATTACTGGGACAGAATTACTATCACTGGCATATACAAATGAGAGTTTTACTGGAATCACAAGATTTATGGACGATAGTGGAAGAAGGATATACAGAACTTCCGTGAAATGCATCAGAGAATGAACAGAATGTTCAGAAAGAGAAGATTAAAAGGGACAAGAAAACGTTGCATATCATGTTTCAGGCCGTTAATGATACAGTTTTTGAACGCGTGGCTACGTGTAAAACTTCTAAGGAAGCATGGGAAGTCTTGCACAAAGCGTACAGAGGCGAGAATAGGGTGAAAACGGTAAGATTGCAAACCCTAAGATGTGAATTCGATGCATTAAGAATGAAAGATAGTGAAACAATAGAAGATTACATTAATCGAACAACGGTAATAGTTAATCAATTACGTCTGAATGAAGAACGAATAGAAGAACAACGAATTATCGAGAAAATTCTCAGAAGTTTAACAAGAAAATACGAATCAATGGTGGTAGCCATAGAAGAATCCAAGGATTTAAATGCAATTTCCACAGAGGATTTGCTTGGGATTCTGCAATCACATGAATTAAGATTAAAACAGTATGATGATGCACCAACGGAGCAGGCCTTTCAAGTGCAAAGCAATTATTATGACAGATCTAAACAATCTAGATTTGAAAATACAGGCAGAGGACGCGGCAAAGGAAAAGGAAGATTTAATGGATTAATTCGGTGTTATAATTTTAAGAAGTTAGGATATACAACAAGATTTTGCAATAAAAGGGACGAAAATGACAGATCAGGCAATGTTCTTCTGCATAAAGATGAAGCAGAAGACGAAAATGATGAAACCATGTTCATGATATTCAATGTGGAAGAGGCCATAAAGAACGATTGTTGGTATTTAGATAGCGGATGCAGCAATCACATGACGGGTGATAAAAATTTATTCATAACTTTAAATGAATCTGAATGGCGAGAAGTTAGAACTGGAGATGACAAACGGCTTGATGTACTCGGCTGTGGAGATGTAATAATTAAAGTAAAAGGGGTAGAAAGACGAGTTCCTAATGTGTTTTATGTGGAAGGATTAAAACACAATTTACTAATATCGGTCAATTAATTCAAAAAGGATATGATGTGAGATTTAACGATCGGGAATGCACGATTAAAGATCCATCCGGAATCTGCATTGGAACTGTAAGAATGACAGGAAATAAGATGTTTCCTCTAAACATGAACCATGACTTGACACCTCGGGTATACAACATGACAACCTCAGATTCTTCGGCATTATGGCATCGGCGGTATGGGCACTTGGACTTTAATACGTTATATGATATGGGCATGAATGATGTTTTGAAAGGTTTACCGAAAATCACTAAGTCACACAATGTTTGTGAAGGATGCATTTTTGGTAAGCATGCTAGGAAACCATTTGCTAAACAGGCAACATGGCATGCTAAGGAACCTCTACAACTCATTCATTCAGACATATGTGGCCCTATGAGGACTCAATCTATAGGAGGTTGTAAGTACTTTATTACCTTGATAGACGATTTCTCTAGAAAAAGGTGGGTGTATTTTCTAAAGTTCAAGTCTGATGCTTTAAGTTATCTTAAAACATTTAAAGCACTCGTGGAAAATCAAGTCAATCACAAGATAAAATGCATACGAACAGACAGAGGTGGAGAATATTGTGGTCATGAATTTCAAGATTTTCTCAAGGAGAATGGAGTACGTCACCAACTTACCACAAGCTATACACCCCAAGAGAACGGTGTGGCTGAGAGAAAAAATAGGACTCTTATGGAATTAAGTAGAAGCATGTTAAAGATGAAAGATTTGCCGAATACATATTGGGCTGAAGCTATAGCATGTGCTACCTATTTGCTGAACCGAGCAATCACCAAAAGTATACCCAATATGACACCACAAGAAGCTTGGAGTGGAAGGAAGCCCAATGTTGAGCATCTTAGAGTTTTCGGCTGCATTGCTTATGCACATGTTCCAAAACAGCAACGTAGCAAGTTAGATGACAAAACTGAACGAACCATCTTTGTTGGCTATAGCGAAAATAGCAAGGCCTATAAATTATATAATCCGGTGACAAAAAAGATTATCATAAGCAGAGACGTTATATTCAATGAAAGTCAGCGTTGGATTACAAACAAAGGAAGTCAAGAGATGCCATGCATAGAAATTAATAATCCCGACGATGATACTCGAAGAGAGGTGGTGGAAGATCAAGACCACCGAAACTTCACAGGGGAATGCTCATGAACAGGAACCTTCAGATACAAATACTCAGAATGAAAGTCGATTTAATGACTACGATGAGGAGGTGAATACAAATGGGATTGAAGATGCAGACTCGTCATCTTTTTCAGAAAATGAAGTCATATGAACTCGAACAGTGACTGATGTATATCGCAAATCAAAGCCACTCACAAAAGCTGAAGTTAATGCACTATATGATAAAGATCAAGGTAATTCAAACAATGTGGTGAATTTTGTTTTCTTTGCTGATACGGATCCAGTAACATACGAAGAAGCATGTAATGAAACCAAATGGAAAGATGCCATGGACAAAGAGAAGGATTCAATAATAAAAAATGGAACCTGGGAATTAGTTGATCCTCCAAAGAACCAAACTCCGATCGGAGTGAAGTGGATATACAAAAGGAAATATGATGAGCATGGAAAAATAAGTAAACATAAAGCGCGATTGGTGGTGAAGGGCTGCAAAAGAAATACGGTATCGATTATCAAGATGTTTTTGCTCTCGTAATAAGGTTTGATACAGTCAGGCTTGTACTAGCTTTAGCTACACATCATGGATGGCACTTACATCAAATGGATGTAAAGACAACCTTTCTAAATGGCAACTTAAAGGAACAAGTGTTTATCGAACAACCAGAAGGGTATGTCACAAAAGGTGAAGAAAGAAAGGTATGTAAACTAAAAAAGGCTCTTTATGGTTTAAAACAAGCCCCGAGGGCTTGGTATAGTAGAATAGAGGGATATTTCACATCACGTGGTTTCAAGAAGTGCATCTATGAACATACCTTATTCATCAAAATATCTAAAGATGTGAGGATCATAATATGCTTGTACGTCGATGACCTCATAATAGCCATCGATTCCCTAACCATGCTAAATCACTTTAAGGAGTCAATGAAAACAGAATTCGAGATGACAGACATGGGAATTATGCATTACTTTCTAGGAATGGAAGTCTCATTTAAGAATGGAGACATTGTCCTTTCACAGCAGCAATATGCAAGAAGTTTACTAGACTAGTTTAATATGGCGAATTGCACGGCTATTTCAACTCCAATGGAGTATGGTTTACGTCTATCCAAACAAGATCACGATGACGAAATAGATCCAAATATCTACAGGAGACTAGTTGGCAGCCTTATGTACTTAACTAACACAAGACCAGACATTATGTTTGCGGTTAACAAGATAAGTCAATTCATGGAACAACCGAAGAGAAATCATTGGGAAGCTGGGAAAAGGATCCTAAGATACGTAAAAGGAACGATAAATCAGGGGCTAGTTTATTCTAAAGGAGGCAAAGGCTCGTTAATTGGTTTCTGATTATGCAGGGAATATCGACGACAGTAAGAGCACATCTGGATATGTGTTTCACTTCGGATCTGGGGTTGTAGCCTAGCAGTCAAAGAAACAAAAGGTGGTAGCTTTGTCATCAACGGAAGCGGAATATATCGCATTGTCTATGGCTGGATGCCAAGCACTTTGGCTCAAAGGAATTTTGGATGAATTGGAAGAAAAGATCGATCATCCTCTGGTAGTTTACTGTGACAATAAATCGACCATATGCTTGGCCAAGGATCCAGTATATCATGGCAAGAGCAAACATATAAGGATTAAGTATCACTTCATTCGAGACCTGATCAAGAATGATGATATAGAAGTGCGATATTGCTCAACCAAACAACAAATAGCTGATGTCCTCACTAAAGCCCTGCAACCAAAGGATTTTCTGCGTTTAAAGGAATTTCTGCACATCGCTGCAATCTAGCTTACGGGAGGGTATTAGACGAACAGGGTTTATAAGCTAGATTATATTATATCAGTTTATTATAGATAAAATATGTAACGTTATTATTATTTTTTTCTAACCTAGTTTGAGGCGGTTATCATTATGAAACCCCACGTATATATGTATTCATGATGTACCGAATGCATTACCAATTCAATCAAGAACATCTTCAATTACTCTCATTCAGAATCCAAAACTGATAGTGTATTTATTCCAATAATTTCTTACATAAATCTCCTTAGTTATCTATATAAGCCTTTCCCTTTCCTTTCCTGTCTTACAAAACAACCTTTCTCTCTCAGCCTCCACTAAACCATTCATCCTGAAGTACGAAAAAAGGATGTGTCACTTCACCATTGATATTTCTATTGCCGACCCACAACCTACAACAACACTTCTCAACTTCTTCATTGGCGTCAACCACATCTTTACACTAGCAGCAACAGCAATACATGGTGGTGTAGTAGTGCCTCTGCATCACCTCTGGGATAACTGTTACCCGCTAGTAGCAGTTGTGGAAGAACGCGTCGTTTTTCATGACTAGTCTCCTGATGTACGGCTTGTTTTGCGCCGCCGAACTTGGTGCTTCAGGTTTTGATCGCACTTCTGTTTATGCCATTGTTGCCAGATTGGGAAAAATATGTTCTTTGTTCATCTTGGTGACATCTTTAGCATGTTTATTCTATTTTTGATACTAATATTAATGCCAGGCAGTATGTTAAGTTCCTGTATTATTATAATAATAAGAGGTGTTTTCTTTTCCCATTTAGAGGTTTGGTCATGAAAGTGGAGTATATGTTCCCATGATGATGGCTCAGTGTTTGTGTGTCGTTCTTAGGAAAGTAGATGATTTTGGATGTGAATCTCCATATGCAGTTTTATTTTATAGGGCTCCTTATTTCTTCGCTTTAGGTTATGTGGATGATGTTCTGTTTTTGTTTTTGGCAATAGGGTAATTACACCATGGTTTCAATTGTTTGGACCTTTTTAGGACATATAACCTTACATTTGATTTTGTTGATTGACTTATTGGTTATTGGATGATGATTATGGCTGGTTGTAACAAGGAAGGTTGAGGAACCATGGGCCTCCTGTAAGACCTTGTTGGCGAATCTTCAATTGCTTCCCAACTAGTTTTTGTTGTTTGAGGTTCTTTCTAATTCATGCTTCGATGTTAGACGCTTAGTAAATGTGGTTTACATGACATTTTGTACATTTCCTTGCCGCTTGACTTGGGTTACATATTTGCTGTTTGTTCGGATGATACTCCTAAATTATCAATATGGAATTCAGAATTTTGCTCATGATCTCACCTGATAACTAGCTACAATGTGTACAAGTTGATATCTTTCCATTTTATTTTCTATATGCTCTTCCGCCACTAAAGTGTCTAAGCTCATTTGTTACATACTTTCCTTTCATTATTTATATCAGTTATTTCTTATATAATGTTCTTCTTTATTCTACTGTAGTTCAGAAGCGCAGGGCGTTGAAAATTGACACCACGACCACTACCAAGGCCATAACCACAGTCCACAGTCCATCCTGTGCAGAATCTTTGATTGATCAATGGACACCGTTGCAGATGCTTAATCAGGTGCACCTATGGTGTTTTTCTATTGAAATGGTGGCAGTGTTTTACAGGGTGTATACCAAATACTTATATGTAACCGGTTTATGTGTTGATAATGTGTGTGAGTAGAGAATTAGTAACTCGAAATGCATAGTTAAGAGTCAACTGACCAGTTGTGCTTAATTGATACAAATCGTTCTTACAAAGTAGTGTGCTTATAACTTTTACTTCATTTCTCTGTAATGATGCTTCCTATACATCTTCTGAACCCTAAAGGTAGTAAACTATATTTATAGGATTGCTTGTCCGGATTATAGGCTTCTAGCGATGTAGAGTTGAATATGAACCATTAATCATTATGCTGAATTTTGAGTCGTCTCATATCAATTTACCATATGATTATGCTTGTTATTCTACAGTTCTATCATTTTTATGTGTTCCTTTGTAACCAAATCCATGAGTTCTATAACTTTTTGGCTCTCTATGTATTTTGTATTCACATCTCTCTTGTTTTTTCGAATCAGGGTGCCCTTTCGTGACTAAAGCCATGAGTTATGTCAGCAACCCTTTAATTCATCCTTTAGGCTACACGGTATGGGGACGTCCCCACACCGTCAAGGTCCGGCGACGGACGCTACACCGTGCCGCCGCCCCCCCCCGGGTCCCGGCCTCTCCGTCTCTTCTTCGCCGTTTGAGACGTTCCAAAAAGTGGGGGCCATCATTAAAGAATTCGACCGTTAATAAAAAAAAAATTCCAAATTTTGAATAATTCCAAACGGTCAGAATTTTTAAATATATATATTTACCTTCCATTTTCACTTTCAATCACCAAATTAACCCCAAAATTTCATCTCTCTCTCACATAATTTTTATAAACCTTCTTCCACTATAAACCTTTTTACAGTTTTTCATGGATCCGTTCAACAACCCGAACACTCCAAACAACCCGAATAATCCCAACAATCCGACCCAAAAAACGCCAAAAAACATCGGAAACGGGTAGTTTTAGCGCCGGTGGATCGGACGCGAGGGGTCACATAAACTTAAATGATGACGCCGACTTTGACGAAGACGAGTACAACGTACGTGAACCGGAGCGTCCAACGGGCCGAGACAAAACAAAGAAGGAGCGGGCCAAGGGAAAAGAAAAGGAAAAGGTGGACCCGAACATGGTTGAGTTTATGGAACACTTAAAAATGTACAACGACGTCTCGGCCCAAAAGTCAAAGGCGAAGGAGCGGGCCGTCGAAGAAAAAAGTCGTGTATCGGAAGAAAAGTTACGCGAGAAGGTCCGATTGGCGAATGAGAAAATCCGAATTTCCGATGAAAAAATTCGGCTCAAGGAATGGGAAATAATATCGATGAATGTCGAGGACGAACCCGAGCCGAAACGTTCAATGTTGAAAAAATTACAAGACGACATGATGAAAAAACATCAAATTATTTAACTCTGTGTTTATTTTTATTAAGTCTTTGGTTTTTTTTTTTTTTTAAGTTTATGTTTTTTTTATGTTTATGTAATGTGGGTTTAATATTAATGAAAATATTTTGTTAGTATATTTGTTAAATGTTAAAAAAAAAAATAGAATACTAAAATAAATTAAAAAAACATAAAAAGTGGTGGAGGACTATGACTAGGACCATCCTACCATGCCCTCTAGTTTTGGAGGATGGACCATCTTTGGGAGGAATATGACGTGGCGCCTACGTGGCGGATCATCCTCCAAGGATGGTCCATCACCATACCTTGTAGTCTTAGATTCCACAGAAGCATTGCACCAAACAACCTATATCTGCGGTCTGCCATCTTTCGTACTCTTGTGTTTGTCTTGGGTGTGGTTGGAGTGAAAGATCAGGTTGCTCTTGGTTTTCAAGAACACAAGACTGTTAATAGCAGTGTGCTTATGTGGCAGAGCTGCTGCAACTTCCAGACCCACTTAGTGGGATATTTGGCAACTATGTTCTACATATGTTTAATATTTCGTTCTTGACATACATGGTCATTATTTTGTCCTATAACTTCATATCTGTATGACTGTATTTACTTAGTTTTTGTGCTTTGTACCAATTTTTGTTAAAGATATAAATGGCAATATACCAGTACTTAATGACAAATTGATCTTAGTCTAGCTTGTCCACAAACAGCATAAAGGACCACTTTTGTGTTGTATATATGCACTTCTAAACAAACAAAGAAACCAAATGGTAAACAAAATTAATTGAAGTGAAATTGTGGGGTATATTCACTTTGTCTCTAGGGATGGCAATCAAACTCAAACCCTAACAGTGTCTGTGTTCTCCACCAGTGGCGGATCTAGAACAAAATTCGAGAGGTAACATTCAAAAATTTTATTACCGTACTTCATACAATGTAAGCAAAACAAAATAAATAAATAAAAACACATTAATAAATAAAGTTAAACATATACCTAATCGGTTCGTTTGCACCCCTAGTGACAGTGGAGATGCATGATGCTGCCTGCTGTTGTCGTGTTCACGTTTAGTTCTTTCTCCCCCTTCAAAAATCAATTCTAACTAGTATTTGGGGTCTAATTGATCATTTTAATTGGACTTTTAACTTATAAATTAAATAGTGAGCTTTTAATAAAATTTTAAGATGATAACGGTGTTAGAATTTTTAATTTTGAGGAGTAACATAATTTAATTTGAGAGGTAGTGTATAAATCCAAAATGAATATGAATATAAAAGTATAAACAGAAAAAAAAAGGTTAATAAAGGAGAGCACAATAAACTAGACAATAAAAGTCAATAGTACAAGAAGTTAAAATTATACTTTTTATAAAAATAAACAAAAAAAAAATATTAAACAAAAAGCACATGGTCACATGACTGCATAGTCCAAACTCCAAAGAATCTTAGACACAGTACGCATGCTCCTATAAAAACCTTCACATTTCTTTTCTCTCTTACACAATCAACCTTTCTATCTCGATTTCCATTAAACCACCCTTCGTGAAAAAAGAAAAAAACGGATGTGTCAGTTCACCATTGACATTTCTGTTGCCGACCCACAACCCAAAACCAAACTTCTCAACTTCTTCATTGGAGCATGTTTGATTTTGTACCCATGTGTCGACCACATTTTTACACTAGCAGCAACAACAATACGCGGTGGTCTAGTGACACCTATCCATAACCTTTGGGATAACTATTACCCGCTAGTAGCAGTTGTGGAAGAACGTGTCATCATGCCACGGTCTGCAATAGTTCGTCAGAAGAGGCTGTGAGGACGATATCATCAACATAAAGTAACAAATAAGTAGTATGCGTGCCATGGGTGTAAACAGATAAGGAGTTGTCACGGACATTACTGCGAAGTCCCTTGGACAAAATATGGCTGGCAAATCTGGTGTACCACGCCCGTGGAGCCTGCTTTAAGCCATATAAAGACTTTTTCAACCTGCAAACAAAATTAGGGAAACGTCTATCGGTGAAGCCCGGTGGCTGATGCATAAAAACTGTTTCATTTAGAGTCTCGTGTAAGAAAGCGTTCTTGACATCCAGCTGATGGATAGGCCATGAACGAGAGACAGAAATAGACAAGATTGTCCGAATGGTAGCCGGCTTAACAACCGGGCTGAAAGTGTCCTCACAATCAATACCAATTGTTTGAGATTTCCCATTAACAACCAGCCGCGCCTTATATCTTTCCAAAGACCCGTCAGATTTAAACTTATGCCTGAATAACCACATACATCAAATAATCGGCTGATCGTGAGGGCGTGGCACCAATTCCCATGTGTCATTTTCCTGTAAAGCACTAAACTCTGCCTGCATGCCATGTAACTAATGAGGGTCGGCAAAGGCCCTATCATATGAGGTGGTAACTGGACTAATGGAAGTAGTATGAAGAGTGTGGTGAGCTTTAGACCTGGTGGTCATGGGGTGAGTATTGGTGGAGTGAGTGGGCCGAGAGTGTTGTGGTGCAGGAGGTGGGGCGGTGTTTTGCTGGGAAGTGGGAGGTGGGGCCGGAGGCTGCTGAGTAGCAGCTAGTGAAGGGTCGGCTGTATGAGGCGCGAGTTGGTTAGGATGTTGTGGTATGGGTTTTGGACGACGAGAGTAGGTGATAGGGAATGGGGAGATGGTGCGACGGTGTGGTGGGGCAGGTGGGGCAGGTGATGGTGTGGTTATAGGCGGTGAGACAGGTGAGAAGGTAAACCCCAAGGGTATGGAGTCATCCAAAAAAGAATAGGTGGCGAGCGGGGTAGGGATAGTATATGGGAAAGTGTGTTCATCAAAAGTAACATGACATGAGATGTGTACCTTACCCGTAGTGGGGTCAAAGCATCAGTATCCTCAGAAGTCAGGTGGGTAGCCGAGGAAGATACACTGAATGGCTCTCGGGTGAAGCCGGTGGGGTTGTTTGGCGGATGTGTTGGGATAACAGGCGCGTCCGAAGACGCATAAATGGTCATAGGTTGGGTGACGAAGATATAGGGTGAAGGTGGGCGTGAAGAAATTGAGGCGTTTTGTGGGTAAAATGTTATGAAGATATGTGGCGGTATGAAGGGCCTCAACCCAAAAAATAGGTGGTAGATGCGCACGGATGAGGAGTGAGCGGATGATGTCATTAAGGCGACGGATTATACGCTCTGCGCGACCATTTTGGGAGGAGGTTTGGGACAAAAAAACGAAATAAAAGTCCGTGTTGGTGGGCGAATGTTTTGAAAGCATGATTGTCGAATTCTCCCCCTAAATCACATTGGAATGTTTTTTTTGTTTCGGTTAAATTGAGTGGCAATTAGGTGGTGAAATTTGGTGAAAGTCGTGAAGGTTTCGGATTTGTATTTCAAAGGGTATACCCAAATAAAGTTTGAAAAGTTATCGATTAGGACCATATAGTATTTGTAGCCGGTTTTACTTGGTATGGGTGAAGTCCATAAGTCATAGTGTATAATATCAAAGGGAGAAAATGTAAAAGAATTGGAATCATAAAATGGTGAACGTTTGCTATTAGATAAATGGCATGAATTACAAAAAGATTGTTTATTGGAATGACAAGGAAAACCAAACTTTCTAGTTAAAATATCTAAAAACTTGACTGCCAGGGTGTCCGAGACGATCATGCCATGGTAAAGTTGTAGAAGAAAGGAAACAAGCTTGAGGCGGAAGAGTGGGTGGAGTAACCGGGTAGAGATCGCCCGTGCTATTGTAGCGGGAAAGGAGCCGTCCAGTTGTGAGGTCCTTCAATGAAAAACCAAACGGGTCAAACTCAACAGAAACATTGTTATCTCGAGTGAAACGACGGATGGACAAAAGGTTTTTGATTATGTGAAGGTTGTAAAGCTTATTGGGTAGGTTATAGGTTCGGTTGTGTATTGGTAGGTATCATGTGCCCGGGCCCTCAATTGGTATACATTGCCCGTTGCTGACTAAAAGTTTAGTTTTAACAGGAAAAGAGTCAGGGATACAACCATACCTTGGTTTTCGGTCACGAGACGCTCCGCACCAGTGTCCATGTACTTAGTAGGGCCAAGCTGCATAGCGTTGAAAGCAGCACTTAAGTCAGACGGGCTCAAGGCGTCATAACCTGGTGGAGCCGTGTACTGTTGTGGTGGGTCATATGCAGATGGAGCCGGAAAACCAGTGTAATGGGCCGCGGGGTTTGGTGGTTGATTGGGCCGCCATGTGGATTGGGTCAGATAAGGGCAAGGTGGTGTGTTCCACCAAGCCCACTGTGGGTAAGACGGGGGACCGGACTGGTTCTAGGCCTGCCACGAGGGCCCCGTAGGGTTGCCTCGGTACCCGTGTCCCCGGCTGTTGCCACGATCCCTGTAGTTGCTGCTGCGTCCTCGATCGCGGTTGCTGCTGCGTCCTCGACCGCGGCCCTTGTAGTTGCTGTAGTTGGGCTGAAAAGAAGAGTTGGTCGGAGGCGGTTGCGGTTGTTGGTTAGTGGATGCGTGCTGCTGTTGCTGCTGCTCCGTTGGCTGACTTGTAGGTGCTTGGGCAACGAGGACAGAAAATGGAGAAACCTGCTGTCGAGCTTGTTGTCTGATGACTTCATCCTGTAACATAGTGCGTGCAAGATCCTAATCGGCTTGTTGGGAGTTAATGAGCGAAGCAGTGGTATCAAACTCTTGGGACAGGCCACGGACTAGCTGTAAAACGAGACGGGATTTTGTGACCTCTTGATCAACATCCGATAGTTGATCAGCAAGTGTCTTCACTTGTTTACAATAATCATCCACTGAACTGCAGGCTGCAGGAGTCAGGTTTACAAACTGGGTTTCCAAGGCTGCGGCCTTTGCTTTCTTATTTCTCAAAAACAGTTTCCCGAGCCTCAACCAAGTCGTGCGGGCAGAGGCTTCGGTGTCGAGTATACGTCTGAGCCAATCGTCACTGACGGTGCTGTAAATCCATTGGGATACCAAAGCGTCCACTTCTTTCCAGGCTGAATAGGCCGGGTCTGTGGATTCGGGTGGTTCGGTGGTGCCATCGATGTGATCAAGAACACGATATGCAACCGCATGAAACTTAAAAGTTTGACCCAGGACGAGTAGGTCATAGTGGTGCCATCGAGTGTGCGGATTTTAGACTGGATATTGGTGACCGAATAAGCTGGGTGTAGGGCCGACGAAGGTTTCTGGGCAGAGGAGGACTGTTCGTCCACTTTTGTTGTGTAAGACTGGTCGTCCGGTATGATCATGATGACCGGCGGTGTGGAAAAAAAAACGAAAGGGAAGAGAGAAAGAGGTATTTCAGAACCGAAGCTCTGATACCATAAAAGTGTTTATGGTATAAAATTCTTGATTGATTTCTATTGAATTACAATGCCCTTTATATAGGGAGAATACAACCCAATAAAAAGAAACAATATATACAAATAATGCACACTAAATAGGAGATTACAATCTATCCCTAAATTAATAAACTTCTGGAATATTCTTCGGCTAAGATAATCATCATCCAAATAACCAACAAGTGTCCTAAAAAGGTACCATCGTGGGAAACAATTACGCCCTAGTCACAAAAACAAAATGTCATACATATAACCCATAATTAAGTGAAGCCATAAGATCGAGGCTCCACATATCAAACTCCAGTTTCATGAGATAATCTACTTTACTTGGAACAACACACAAACTCACTCTGACACGTCATCATGATTGGAACACATACTCCAGTTTCATGAGAAAATCACTAAACCCCTAAATACGAAAAATAACACACCTTTTATTCTATAATAATACTGCAAGCATAATTGGTATCAAAGGTACAATAAACAGGCTAAAGATATCACCAAAATGCACAAGGAACTTATTTTTCCCAATCGAGCAACAATAGCAAGAACGTAAGCACGATGAAGACCTACAGAAGAAACAATAAGATCAACCGCACACGCCAAGCCGTACATGAGGAGACAAGCAATCGAAAACCAGACAAGCTGAGGATGAGTTTCAAAGGGGAAGCCAGGTTGCCCCTGCAACTTGATTTGTGCAACGCAAGGAGGGTATTGATGAGAAAGGTTAGTGTAGAATACGACACCTTCTTCCACTACTGCTACTCGCTGGTAATAGCGAGCCCAGGGGGTGTGGGATAGGCACCACTAGATCACAACATATATTTCTAGTTGCTAGAGTAAGAACGCTGACGCATGCATCGGAGAAACAGAAATAGGCCTTGGTGAAGAATGTAATAAGTTTGGTTTTTATGGGGTGTGGCTCGGCAATGGTGTACTGTGTCATCGTCTTTTTAATTAAGAAAATGAGTATGTTCGTGTTGGTTCATTTTTAACCTAAACGAATAGTTTATGTATGTAAACAAACATAAATGAGCAAAAATGAGCATAATAACACAAACATAAACGAATATAACTTAACATTAATGAACACATACAAATAAGTCTAATGCATCATAATTCATAAAAAAAAACATAAAAATTAATGGTTCAAAATACATGATTCAGTTACGTAGTTTTTTATATAAACTGGTGATCAATTACAATATGTTTCATTGGAGATCCCATTTATTAATTAGTTATATGTATACAAGTAGTTAGAATGCCTTTTTTATGTTTATATTTATATAGATATAACTAGTTATATATTTATTTAAATTTTAAACGAAGAAACATAAATGAACATGAATGAACGGACATAAACGGGCGTTAATGAAGATAAATGAACAAACAAAACATGTGTTCGTATTTGTTTATTTAATTAAATGATAAAAAACTTTGTTCATGTTTGTTCGTTTAGTTAAACAAACGAACTTCACGCCGAACTCTTCATGAACAGTTCATGAACATTCGGTTCGTTTATAGGCTTAACAATCCCCAACCACAAAAACACTATCTTTTCTACTATTTCTTGTATTTCTGTTTATTTCAGTGTCATCTGTTTTTTTTTTCTTTTTTTTTTTTTGTAATTTACTATTTTCTTTCATTTCTTTATTGTAATTGTAATTTGTAATAAAATTGTTTTTATTCATTATATACGAGCACGGTTCCTACAAATTTCTCATCCATATTACAATAATCATAACAATCATCCAAATAACCAACACCCCAATCCACAAAATCAAATGTAACCGTATATGCCCTAAATAGGTGTAGATAGGTCCAAACATCATCCACTTAAGCCAAAAGTGAAGTGAAGCAATAAGAGGCCCTACGAAATCGAAGGATATATGGAGCACATGGTCCACGTCCAAAATCTATATGACATGAGAGGCAATTTGTTTGAATCTACTTTACTTGGAACAACACACAAATTCTAACCCATCATGGTGGAACATATACTCCAGTTTCATGAGCTAATCAGTTATAAACCCCAAGAAAGTAGGAAACATGAATTTGATATCATGTAAGAGTAAGAAACCTTACAACAACAGTTGTAGAAATTTGTATATATATATATATGAACCATATTACAAGGAGTTACATGAGAAATAGACTATTATAATACATACACCAAAATATTATTTTGTTGTAATAAGAACACACCTTTTATTCTATTCTATAATAATTATACAAGAACCTAGCATATTGCAAGCATGATTACTATCAAAAGTAGAATAAACAGGCCAACGATATCACCAAAATGCACAAGGAACCTATTTTTCCCAATCGAGCAACAATAGCAAGAACGCAAGCGCGATGAATACCAACAGCAGAAACAATAAGATCAACTGCGCACGCCAAGCCGTACATGAGGAGACAAGCAATCGAAAACCGAACGAGCTGAGGATGGGTTTCAAAGGGGAAGCCGGGTTGCCCCTGTGACTTGATTTGTGCAAGAGCAAGGAGAGTATTGATGAGAAAGGTTAGTGTAGAATGCGGCATGACGACACCTTCTTCCACTACAGCTACTCGCTGGTAATAGCGAGCCCAGGGGTGTGGGATAGGCGCCACTAGATCACCACCTATCTTTCTAGCTGCTAGAGTAACGACGTTGAAGCATTGGAGCAAAATCAAATAGGCGTTGGTGAAGAATGTAATAACTTTGGTTTTTGTGGGATGTGGCTCGGCAATGGCGTACTGGATCATCATATTTTTTTTTTTTTTTTTCAATTTAAGAAGTGGATCGATGGAGGACTCACTCACTCACATACCCAAAACCTTTTTTTTTTCAATCTATAGCCCCTGTCGGGCTTTGTCTCTCTTTTTGCGCTTGTGGGCCCTTTTCTTTGCTACACTTTCGCTTGTGCTCTTTATTTGTTTTTTGCGCTACACTTTCGCTTGTGCTGTTTCTTTGTTTTTTGCGCTTGTGGGCCCTTATCTTTGCTACACAGAGCTTTTATGAAGTTTCGTGCATGGTTGCAAATTTTACACTATTAATGGAAAAACGACCTCTTGGCATGATGATACAACACAGAGACTAATTGAAACTTTAAATTAACTGTTTTTAAATAATTTATATATATATAAATACAAAATAACAATAACAATAATAATAATTATATAATGATTACCTAATCACCAACCAAGTAGGGGCGTACCCACCTAGTGCCCAAGGTGGGCAGACGCACCCCTTAAAAAAAATTTACTGCTAAATTTCTGGTAAAATCCCGACCCCACCCCTAAAAAATTTCCGTCAACACCCGTTGGAAATTTTCAACCGCCCTCCTTAAAAAACAAAAATCTTATGAATTTATAAAAAAAAAAAATAATGTAAACACTGATTTTTTTAAAAATACAACCTAATTAACTTTACACTTAACTAATTAACTTTCACTTCACCGTATTAACTTTCTCTTAACCTTTAACCCAACAAACACTCCTAACCCAAGCCCAACCCAATCTAATAATCTAATTTAAACTAAAATATATAACCCAACCCACCGTCCTTTCCCCTTTTTGCTCGTCCTGCTCTTTGTTTTGTGATCCCAGACCCACGACACCAATAACAGCGCCCAACAAGTCTTCATCAGGCTGCAGAAGCTTCGGATTTCGGCGGAGAATAGTAAATTCCAGCCACCAAACTCACGAAAACAACATCTTCATCACTCTTTCGGGCTATGGTTCGATTATTTTGTTGTTTTCTTGTTTTATTTGGGTTTTTTAGGTGAAATAAAATTGTTAAAAAAGTTTAAAATTTTAGCTGTTTTTTAAACCATTAGTTGGCTGATTTTGTTGTTTTAGTTAAAGTTTACTGTATTTAAATGGTTAGTTACAAGGAATCAACAATTAAAACTAGGGCTTGATTTTAAAGTTGGAAATTATGAAGTTTGGTGATGATTGTTTAACTGCTTAGTGTTGAAAATTAGTTGTATATGTTATATAAAGAAAGACTTGCTTAGAAAGGTATCTCTAGATGATGTTTTGAATAGATTTCAAAAAATGAAAACCTGTCGAGTGACATTTTAAATATGTTTGTAATGACGTTTAACGTGTATTTAATTATTATATAAATTTTAGCATGATGTTCTTTTGTTTTAGATGACACGACACGAACCGACCTGATATGAACCGATTTTTTTCTATACCTAAGGGACTAAAATCTTTAAAAATATTCCGCATCCAATGAAAAAATTCATGGGTCCGCCACTGCAACCACGCCTCTCCCATTACCCAATACTATAGTTTACAACATTTTTAGGCATAGAAGTGTTGTACGTTGCGCTTTGGGAGTTTTAAAGAAAAGAATTAAATTTTTACTTTTAACCCAAAACAATTTGATTCTTTACTTTGAACTCAAAACTATTTGATTTTTTTTTTACTTTTGACCCTAAAACTGATTTTTTTTTTTACTTTTAACCATATAACTTTTCATCTCTTGCAATTCAATCTCACAACTTTTTTACTTTCAACTTTGGTCCTCTTCACTTTCTTGTTTTTCGCAAAATTTTTGTTTTACGTTCCGTTCAAAATTTTGCTAGTTAACACGACGCAACATGCGTGTTTTGTTAAACGTTTTACGTCGTTTATTTCTTCCCTAGCCTTGAGCTAGTAGTAAGTGCCTCTAAACACCTTCTTGATCTTGTTTAAGGTGGTTAATAAGTGATTTGATGGTTGAAAATTTGAAACACTAAAGAACATGACATAAAGTCTTGAAAATAAGATGAACAAGTTGGATAAAGAGAAGCTAGTTGTGTAAATCTTGTGAAACTTGTCTAGTTGTGATTACTTGATGTTGTTTGTTACTAAAAGTGGGATGGATCATCATCTAACCATACTAGATCATGTTCAAGAACATGAACTAGTAGTATGTTAGTGTTAGAATTGTGAAAGATGATGAAACCTTCCATCCATGAAACATGAACTTGAGTAAATGTAATTTTTCTTGTAAAATAAGGTTCTAAACTAGTAGATCTAAAGATCTACAAGTGGTTTTTCGGAAGAACCAAGTGAAAGATGCAAGTCTTGTTAAAACTCGGGTATTTTATGAAAGAAGCATATTTATAGTAACTAAACAAGTGTGTAAACACTTGTGTAACAATGAAATTTCGTAAAGAAATATTTTTGTAAACCTTGACTAGAAGTTGTAAAACCTCAAGTTCTTTAAAAATAAAGTTTTTAAGAAACTAATTTTATTTTTAAGGATAACAAAACCTACTAAATACGCTAGAAACATACTACATATTTTTACACAACTTTCAAGTTCATGAGTTTGTGATTTAGGCTTGTTTTGACAAGTTTGACGCTTAAATATTGTATGTTGATGATTGTTAAATTGCTTGATTGAATTTTTTTAAAAGAAAATCACCTCCAGTTACAGAGGAAACTATGGCGAAATTTTTCTAGAAATATAACGCTTAGAAATATTTTTGTAACAAATGATCATAAATATGTTTTTGACTTGGTTTTCAAAATAAACTTCGCCATGATTTTTATTACAAAATAACCAAGTACCGGAGGTGGATTTTCGTAAATAAAACTTGTTAAATATATATTTAGAATATATATTTCATAATAAAACGCTTGTGTGATTATGTGATTATTTTGTGAACTAGATATATTATTTTTAGGGTAAAAATATTATAACTTAAAAATATCATGAAACTACGACTCCAAAATAATACCAACGCGAACTTTAAAATGTAACTTATGTATTTTCGGAAAATACTCTTGAATGTGTATTCTGATAAAGTATTATTTTGAAAATTGTATGGAATAAAATATAATATTTTTGGGAAAAAATATATATATTTTGGAAATTAAAACATTTTAGACCAAGTAATTAAAATATATTTTCAAGTGAGACTTAAAAATATATTTTCGGAATTATAAAACACACATGTATTAAAACCCCCATCCTTGGGAAGGAATATATTTATAGAATAATTAAGAAGTGTAAATACGAGATAGTTGACTAACTATTTCCCAGAAACGTTAAACCTTAAGCCAAGGCACGGCCGTCCGTCTAATAAAAGTTAGTACGTGTAGGTCGTCACGCAGCAGGTTATTTTGGGACGGACTATTTCGAGACGCACTTCTGTGAGTTCATGTCCCCCTTTTCTCTTAACTGTTTTCAGTTTTTATACTTCGGGGGTGGAATACATGTTACAGTAATTACGGATACTTTTATACATGGTATGGTTAGCTTAAGGAGGGTTACTACTTAGATCATGTGAGTGCGTAGGCTGGAACTAGAGGCCATTAATCCTCATTGTAGGACCGAGGGTCACTAGCGGTAGATCTATCTAGGTGTAGCGAGCCCAACTCCAGGCCCACTGTACGGACATTGGGGTGACTTTGAGCCCGGCGCAAAAATCTGCTACGTTTGAGTCTTCCTACAGCACTTCACATATATCATTGGCTTTGCAACCCAATGGTGATCTCTTTTTCCTTATTTGCTACATACCAGGGATTTTTCATACGTACAAACATGTTACAAAGGTTTTTACATACTCACTTTTACATGAACTCGCTCAACTTTTGTTGATTTTTCAAATTACATGTATTTTAGGGAATTAGGGATCTGGCAAGGTATGCTATGTCTTCAAGCTGCGTAGGAGAAGTGATGTCATCCAAGTTTAGGGATTGTGACTTTTGCCTGGACGAGTCAAAAGTCTTAAACTATGTTTATTTTGTGTTTTATGGTTGTGTCTTATGAACAATGTTTTTATGTTGTGTTATAATCCCACTGTATGTGTCAACTCTTAAAGCAATGTTGTCGTATTTTTATTTTAAATCTTAAATCAATGGATGATCATCATGGTTTTACTTTCATATTGCTTTGTTGTGATTAAGCTATGGTATTAAGAAGTCACACCAAATAAACCCACGCTTCCGCAAAGCCAGGGTGTGACATGTGTCGCTACATCAACCTGTGAAACTGAATACGTTGCTGCCTCAACTTGTTGCTCCCAAGTCCTGTGGATACAACAACAAATGCGCGACTACAGTTTTGAATTCCTATCTACTCCTATTTTCCTTGATAATTCTGCTTCCTTACAGATCACTAGAAATCCAGTGTAGCATTCAAAGACCAAACACATCGAAATCAAATATCACTTCATACATGATTGTTTTGATAAAAGACTTGTCGATGTTGTTAAGGTCCACACCGATGAAAACGTGTCGACGTTTTTACCAAAGCTTTTGACAAATCACGGTTTGACTATTTACTAATGGTAAACGACATTAAGGTCAAGCCTGAGTAAACCAACATCAGAAAATCATTTTTGTAAATATTTATTTGTGTTTTCTTAATTTCTCGTACTTTTTGCATTTTAGGGGGGGTAAATTCGAAAAAATA
This sequence comes from Helianthus annuus, assembly GCF_002127325.2. NCBI lineage: Eukaryota > Viridiplantae > Streptophyta > Magnoliopsida > Asterales > Asteraceae > Helianthus > Helianthus annuus. The sequence goes on from NC_035445.2 coordinate 151,264,931, forward strand.
CAAAAACATTGGAAAATTTCAAAAAAATACAAAAACATCGAAAAATTTCAAAAACACAAAAACAATAGAAAAAATGAGTTTCTTGGTGAGCAAAAGAGAAAATGATAGTACATCAGTAGTCTGTCGAAACCTCTTTAAACCTAAAATGAAATATGATAAGCAACTCTATATAAGATGTATCGGTAGGCTCACAATCATTTTAAAGTGTGCAGGGTGATATAAACCTAAATCGACTGAAGACTATGTGGGAACCATTCATTGGCATATGGTCTTAGTACCGAAATTTTGTTTGATAGATTGCCGAGGTTCTGAGATATGTGGTCCTTATGCTTTTTATCATCTAGGTATCATGGTTGTTTCTTTTACCGAAAACAACGGGGACGCAAGTCTAGAACTTCCATGATATTATACATACGTGTAAATATCATACAAACATGTATATAATACATGATGCATATGACCTCAATAAGTGATAAACAATCACATGTCCCAATCAATAAGTGATAAAATACCACAGTTTATCCGAGAGTTAAGTTCGTCTCTTTGTCGGTACGATGGTACTAACCTGTTTACGGACTTGCTCTTGTGCCCTGCATGCATCGAATATCAAGTTCCTCATTAACAAGTGATTTTAGCACACAGGGCTTGTATTCATCCAAAAATAAGTGAGTATCTCACATCATATACGTTGAAACAGATGATAAATGGTATACTCACCAGTAAGATGAACCCTCGTGCATACCTTGATATGGGAATGTGTCGTGTGTGGATGAACACCGGTCGGTAAGTATAAATCATACCTTAACATGTCCCCTAATCACGAGTACATCTGATAAGTTGAGCTTAAGTGGACAACAATACCGATAATCGATATAGGATGCTTATCTTAATGTTATCTAACTAAACAACAAGAATGTTTTGGCATGACCGTACACTGATATGATTCTCTTACCCTCGAAACTCGCAAAAAGAATATCGGCAAATATTTATTTAATGCTTTCAGTTTCTGCATCTCTATATATATTTATTTACTGTTTTCCGTCTTTACATTTGAAAATATGAAAAAGTTCCAAAAAGATTGTAGGTGTGTTTTAATATAAATTTTATAAAAACCAAAAAGATTTTTTTTTCTATATTATTTTTTATTATACGATGTTGGATCTCGAGTCTTTTCCATGTGAAACCTGTTCGAAACCTAAAACAACTGCATCTTCATAAACGGTCGAAGTTAACGAGTTTTTGAAAGCTAAAATCTAAAATTGATCAATTTTTAAACTTTTAAACTGTTGTCGGTCGGTAGTTGGTTGAGAGTTTATCTCATGTGTGTCATTTGACTAAATTCCAAGCAGTTGTTCTCATTATGTGTTTAGCTTTCTTGTATGTGCAGATGCGGCGTTCAAACTAGCTAAAGGCGAAGGGAACGTGTTCTATGACAAGCTTTGAAATGAAGACACGACATGGATGCAATCAAAGGATCAAGATGATCGAGTTGCAGCTGACCACTCATCAACACCGAAAGGATATGAAGTATTGAAGATCAAGAGATTCACGAGCAACGTTCAAGGGGGAGTTTGCTGATACACTCCCTCTCCATGACATGTGAAGACATCTGAAGATCTGACAACATGTGAAGATCGAACCATCACGAGCAGCTTCCAAGGGGGAGTTTATTGATGCACTATGTGGATACAGCTCGCTCGGTTCGACTACGTTACGAGTTGAAGACCAAGACTTGATATCCTCCATCAAGTCTCTGAGATCATTGCTGTTCTGCATGTTTGTTATATGTTGCCGTTGTTGGTTATTATCTGCACATTGTCTACCTGATGCAGCCCCCCATGAAGACTTCATTGGACGAACACTCCATATCAGCGAAGAATCAAGTGTTCATCGAGGACTTCATACATATCACGAAGAATGCCATACCCACGAAGAATCTATAGCAACAAACCATCACCATGATGGTTCGCTGGACGAAGATTCATCAATGTTCGTCCAGAATGTTGTTGACGAAGACTCTAAGGTTCGTTGGGATAACATGTGACAAACAATCACAAGTCTTCGTAAGATTGTATGTGTAACGAAGACTAATGTTCGTCAAGGCAATCCATCAACGAAGACTGATTGTTCGTGGCTCAGTCATTCTTCGTGGGCTGCCATAGTTGTTCATGGCCCAGTCCTTTGTTCGGGGTTGTGCTGATAAAGTTTGGTCTATTTATACAGCTTGTAACAACAGATAAGATAACACACAACTAGTGAACACAACAGAGAACACAGTTTGAATGAACTTCAGTAAGTAAGTTTGAGTGAACATCTTTGTATTATCTTGTAACAACTCTTCTGAAGTAATATACGTTGAACTTTAACAGTTGAATCTTTCTCTTGTGTGTGTTCTTTGCTCGATTTAACTTACCGGTTGGATTCCGCACAACCGGGTTTGTTTGTATAACAAGGATAAGGTTACTAGATCCTCCGCTAGTGAACCTACACCACTACTGCTTCTCGCTAGTAATAGCGAGCCCAGGGGGTGTGGGATAGGCGCCACTAGATCACAATATATATATATTTCTAGCTGCTAGAGTATGAACGTTGACGCATGCATTGGAGCAAACAGAAATAGGCCTTGGTGAAGAATGTAATAAGTTTGGTTTTTGTGGGGAGTGGCCCATCAATGGTGTACTGTGTCATCGTCTTTTTAATTAAGAAAATGAACATGTTCGTGTTGGTTCCTTTTTTAACCTAAACGAATAGTTTATGAATGTAAACAAACATAAATGAGCAAAAATGAGCATAATAACACAAACATAAACGAATCTAACTTAACATGAACACATACGAATAAGTCTAATACATCATAATTCATAAAAAAAACAAATATAAATTAGTGGTTCAAAATACATGATTAAGTTACGTAGTTTATATAATATAAACTGGTGATCAATTACAATAGGTTTATTGGAAATCCCATTTATTAATTTGTTATATGTATATAAGTAGTTTGAATGCCTTTTTTATTTTTATATTTATATAAATATAACTAGTTATATATTAATTTAAATTTTAAACGAAGAAACATAAATGAACATGAATGAATGGACATAAACGAGCGTTCATGAAGATAAATAAACAAACAGAACATGTGTTCGTATTTGTTTATTTAATTAAATGATAAAAAACTTTGTTCATGTTTGTTCGTTTAGTTAAATAAACGAACTTCACGCCGAACAGTTCATGAACATTCGGCTCGTTTATAGGCCTAACGATCATCAATCACAAAAACATTATCTTTTTCTACTATTTCTTGTATTTCTGTTTATTTCAGTGTCATTTGTTTTTTTTAATTTACTGTTTTCTTTCTTTTCTTTGTTGTAATTGTAATTCATAATAAAATTGTTTTTATTCATTATATACGCGCATGTTTCCTACAAATTTCTCATTGATGTGCGGGTGTAAACATGTCATATTATGTATAGTTTGTGTCGGTTTTAAGCATTAGAGTGTGTTTATTCATAGTAATTTGTGTATTTATTGGTTGTCGGGTTTTTTAGGCTTAACAGCGCGTAAATGCAGTACAATGATCACACAAGCTGGAAAACGGGTGTTACAAGGCAATACGGAGTGAGGAAGCAGAAATGCTGGAAACCATGCTCCCTCGCGCCACGCGAGGGAGTCTATGTGAGGTGTCGCGTGGCGCGATAGGTGGAAGTCAACGAGTAGTCAGCATATGCTCCCTCGCGCCACGCGAGGGAGTCTATGTGAGGTGTCGCGTGGCGCGAAAGTGGTACAGCGCGGAAAATTGTGATTTTAACCTAGTTCGAGAAAAAACGTGGGATTTTCATCACGCAGCCGCCAGAGGACAATTGGGAGCACTTTTGGGCGATCAATTTCCATCATCTTCCATCTTCCAAGCAACTTGTTGATGATTAATCAATTTCTGGCAAATCTTGAAGCAACAATGACCATGATGCGCGGCTAATTCGCTTGTAACTTCTACTCGGATGAACTTTTACATTGTTTTGCATTAGTTCTTGTTTACGGATTCGTATAACTGGTACAGCTTGACCACTCGTGTTGGATTCTTGGTAAACGTTCATTGTGTTTGAATTATTTGTCGTTTATTAAGCGTATTGGCAACTTTCTTGCGTTGTTAGCGGGTTGGTAAATTGGCGGGTAGTTGATACAATTGAACGGGTTATTAGGTGGCATAGTGAATCTTAAAAACTATCCTTGATAATTAATCAGATTCATTAATTCCGAGGCCATGTCTATGTGGTGTTTTGAATCGGTAAACAGGTTTTGATGTTAAACGGGTAATTGGGATTCCGGGTAGAGGTTACCCTTTCTCGTATTGATTACAACTTTATTAATTAGCTTCCTAGTTTTTATAATCAAATTCACAAAACCCCCAATCTAGTTAAGTTAGTTCTTAGATAGAAACGTGACACTGACCATAAATTCCCCGTGGATACGATACCCTACTTACGCTATCTACGTAGCTTATTTAGGTTTTTGATTGACCCTTACGACAATCATCAAAATGGCGCCGTTGCCGGGGGGTTCGTGCGCTTAGTGTTAGTTTAGTAGTAGTCGTTTCTTTTATTGTTTTTTGAAAAAATCATAAAAACCCAAAAATATTTCTTTTTGTTTAGTTTTGTCTTGTTCGGTATTACGCTTTGTTTTCTTGTTTATTTGTGTGCAGGTGATCTTTTTGCATGCATACTCGGTTTTCAGGAAGATCCTCTCCGCTCTTGTTCGATCCCGAAATTGAAAAAACCGCACGCCAAAATCTTCTTCTTCGTTCAGCCTTGAAAGGAAAAGCAATTCAAGACACTATGAATCCATCAGAAAACCAATCCACCCCACAACAGCAAACACCACAACAAACATCAACTACTGAATTACCACCAATGCCACCGCCTCCATTTACATCTGAACCACAACAACAAACCACACCCATTGCACCATCATCAAGCACAACCACCCAACCAACCTCTGCTCCAACTGGAGATTTTCATTTTATTGGTGGACCACTCTATTCTCTAGAAAGCCGATTACCACCACAGCCCAATCCTTTACGGACCGTGAATCAACCAAACCTGGTGCCACACCCGAACCGGTCGGGTGCGATGTTTGAGCAAGTGGATCATAGGGCAAGAACAGAGACATGGGATGATGGATATGGAGACAAGGAGTGGGGGATAAACGATGGGTATATGGGGTATCCAGCTGGGTACCAAAATCAGCTAGTTAATCGCAATCAACCGATGTATCAGCAACAAAGACAGCCACGGGGAGTAGATGCTTATCAAACCCCGCCACAGGCTCATAGGGCACCGGTTGCACCTCGCCAAAGACAAAGAGATCCTCGTTTTCCGGATCCGAATATTCGAGGGGTTGAGAGCCACTTCAGGCCACACATTGCTGAGCACGCATCACCGATAGTGATGCCGGTCGCACCGGGTAATGTAGAACGTTCGTTTGAAGCAAAACCACATATTCTGAACATGCTACCTACCTTTCACGGGAAAGGTACTGAAGAGCCATATGCACACATAGCAGATTTTGAGGCAGTTTGTGGTATGATTGCGGGACACGGTTTCACGCCAGATCAGGTTAAGTTGGTATTGTTTCAGTTTTCATTAAAGGATGCTGCGAGGGATTGGTTTACATCGTTGCCATATGCTAGCATTTATACATGGCAAGAGCTGCAACAACAATTTTTGGATGAGTACTATACCCCGTAAAGAACCAAAACGGGGCGATTAGCAATTAGAGAGTTCCAACAATTACCGGGTGAGCTTCTTTACGAGGCGTGGAAACGGTTCAATCAATTGATCCGTAATTGTCCTCACCACGGTATTCAAAGATGGGAGTTGATTACTGCATTCCACGATGGGATTTCCAATGAAGATAGACGAGATATTAAGGCTATCACTGGGGGTACATTTTTGAAAAATCATGTGGATGTAGATTGGGATTATTTAGATATTGTTGCAGCAGATTCGAAGAGGCAGGCACAGTCGGATAGGAATAAAAAGTATCCAATTGTGGCACCATCAAGTACAGGAGCCTCTAATGCAAGGGTTGCTCAGTTAGAGAGAGAAAAGGAAGCATTGGAACGCCAGTTAGCGAAATTTCAAGGTTTGGGCGAACGGGATGCAGTGCATGCGACGCAAACCTTTCCGGTTTGTGATTCATGTGGAGATTTGGGACATACGGTGGATGCATGTCCGGGTCAGTTTGTAGCGGCTAAGGAGGACGTGAACATGGTTTATGGAGAGCAAAGGAATTATGATATGAATTCAAACACATATCATCCAGGTTTGCGTAATCATCCAAATTTTCGGTATAGTAATACTAATCAATTGAATCCTCATTTTCAGGTACCGAATCAAGGAAGCCAGCCGTACCAGAACCGTCAATCGAATTATAATCAGAATTACCCTCAAGGAAATTACAACAAGGGCAACCAAAGAAGTTATCAACAACAACAGGAGCAAGGCAAGGCAAATACTTCAAACGAGGAGGTTTCCAATCGGGAGATTATGGAAATGTTGAAGCAAATGAAAAAAGACCAAGAAGTGCAAGCTAAATCTCATCAAGCATTGGAAAAGCAAGTCGCCCAACTGGCGACCGAGATGGCACAAGGGAGAAAAGATTCGAGTCGATTACCTAGTGATACCACGAAGAATCCACAGCATCAAGGGAGTTCGTCTAACGCCAGAATTAATCAGGTAAGTATTCTTCGTTCTGGGAAAGTTTATGATAATCAGGTTGGGAATCCTCCACAGTTTGTTGAAGGTGTTGTGGAGGAGGTTGATGAGGAAAACGAGTCCGACGCGGAGCCGGAACCTATTAGCCCTAAAAAGAATAAAAAAGAAAATCTTGAAAATAATAGGGTGATAGATACTGAACCGGGTGATAAAAAGGAGAAGGGTATGGAGGGTAATACCGTACCATTTCCTAAGGCTTTAATTAATCCCGAAACAAAAGTTGTTAATAAACGGGGCCCACAACAGGATGAGATGTGGGAAGTTTTTAAACAAGTGAAAATTAATCTCCCGTTATTAGACGCAATCAAGCAGGTTCCGGCATATGCAAAATATTTGAAAGAGCTTTGCACCCAAAAACGGCACAACAAATTTCCGAAAAAGATAGCTTTAACCGAAAAAGTTAGTGCCGTTTTGTCGGGCGAGCTTCCACTGTCACCGCCCCCGATCCCTATCTCCCGGGAACGGGCGGCCGTGAACCAGTTTCGGTGGTATCACGTTTATTTATCCAATTTGGCAGCGGAAATTTTCATCAGGACCGTAGTTAGGAAATATTTAATCAGAGTAAACCACCACATTTTATAACATTAAACATATGGGTAAAAACCCAAGTTTTCAATACACACGTTTCATAGGAATAAATCCTATTTATTTAATAAAAACATCCATTTTATTCTTAGGTAACTTTATTGCCACTTTTCCAAGCCTTCAGTGCTGTCCAGCTGGCTTCTATTTGGCTTTCACATTTTGTTACCTGAAACGCGTTTTAAAAACATTTTGTCAGTGGGAAATACTGGTGAGTGAATCCCAGTTTAATCAAGTTTAAGTAAAAACCAATTTGCAGTATTGAGGGCACATCCGCAATTACATTTGTATCCAAGACATCACAATTAACATCAGTGGTACGGTCATACTCAACATATGGGAAGTTACCACGCCAGTAACCAATTTTGTATACAAAACCCCAACATACCCACTATAATTGTATTCTTTACAAATACTCAATAACTATCATTCGCATGGAAAGGTATTTAAGGTTTTGTAAAAACAGTTAACAAAAAGGAAATTACTCACTTTGCTGTTTTAGGTTTTTCGTAAGGGTTTCCTGGAGATAATCTATAAATTACACAAATGCACGTGTGTTAGTATAATAACCCATTTTAACATTAGTAATACCCTCCCCGAGACGGCATTCCAACGACTACGTCGGGCAGAACCACGACAGCCGTTACGGAACCCTAGATCAATCGGGCAGCGTATCTAATACGTCTCCAGGGGTTATAATATTTACATCGTAGCAGAACCTCGCTATTTTAGGGGATATTGAACTCGGGTATAATGCCCACTATTTAAAAGTGTAGAGAGACAGAAAGAAAATGAACGAAAGCAGACTGAAGGCCGTTGCCTTCTATTTATAGTGCTGAATTCGAGTCCCCACGCGCCCCGCGTGGAGTTTGGACCGGGCTTACGCGGCCCGCGTCAACTCCGGGTCAAAGCGTAGCTTGGTCCGGTCACTATGTAGCCTTGACACGCATCGAACACGTGGCCGCTCCGGGCTGTGCCACAAATCAGGACGCTCGCGGCCCGCCTTCACTTACCCAAACATGTACGCGGCCCGCATCAACTAAGGGTTTTGGCGATATCCTGGTACACACTCGCGCGGCCCGCTTAAGCTTGAGGTGAGGCCCTACGCGGCCCGCCTCAGCTTAATAATTATTGTTTTTTATTTATTTTATATAGTATAATCTATCTTGGGGCTCGGTTTTCACATACAGGGTGCATATAAAGACATATTGATATATTTAAAGATATATTAGGGTGTCGGAAATATTATGAGGATGTCTGTTTTACCGAGGGTTGTTATATCCTCCCCACCTTGTTTTAGAGCTCGTCCTCGAGATCTACTGGAACAAGTGTGGATATTTCTTTTGCATTTCGGATTCAAGCTCCCACGTGTACTCGGGTCCTCTTTTGGAGTCCCACTTTACTTTGACCAGAACCAATCTCTTATGCTTGAGATTTTTAACTTTCCTATCTTCAATTTGTAGAGGCTTCTCCACAAACTTGAGTTGCTCATTAACCTCTATATCCTTAAGAGGTACTACGAGTGATTCATCAGCTAAACACTTTTTAAGATTGGATACATGAAACACATCATGTATTCCTGCCATTTCCTCTGGCAGTTGTAGCTGATAAGCTACTGGTCCTATTCTTTTAAGAATTTTGAAAGGTCCAATATACCTGGGACTTAGCTTTCCTCTCTTGATGAATCTTACCACTCCTTTCCAGGGAGAGACTTTCAATAACACTTTATCTCCCACTTGGAATTCTAATGGTTTGCGTCTGTTATCAGCATAGCTCTTTTGGCGATCACGTGCTGTTTTCAGTCGTTCCTTGACTTGAATGATTTTATCAGTTGTTTCTTGTACTATCTCAGGTCCAGATAATTGTTTTTCCCCAATTTCTGCCCAACAGACTGGGGTTCTGCACTTTCGTCCATAAAGTGCTTCGAATGGTGCAGCATTGATACTTGTGTGATAACTGTTATTATAAGAAAATTCTATTAAAGGTAAGTGTTCGTCCCAGTTACCTCCAAAATCAATTACACAAGCTCTAAGCATGTCCTCCATTGTCTGAATTGTCCTTTCGCTTTGTCCGTCCGTTTGAGGATGATAAGCTGTGCTTAGATTTAACCTGGTTCCCATTGCTTTTTGGAAACTTGACCAAAAATGAGAAGTAAAACGGCTATCTCTATCGGAAACAGTTGATAAAGGAATGCCATGTAAAGAAACGATTTTATTTACATACAATTTGGCTAATTGTTCCATACTAAAGGTTTCCTTCATTGGTAAGAAATGAGCTGACTTGGTTAACCTATCTACAATCACCCAGATTGTATCATTACCTTTTCTTGTTTTAGGCAATTTGGTAACAAAATCCATTGTTATCAATTCCCATTTCCAAACTGGTATTTCTAATTGTTGTAACAAACCTGAGGGTTTCTGATGTTCAGCTTTAACTTGTGAGCAAGTTAAACATTTAGAAACATAAGCTGCTACATCCTTTTTCATTCCTATCCACCAGAAATTTTTCCTTAAATCCTGGTACATTTTATCACTTCCTGGATGCATCGTATATTTAGACTTATGGGCTTCTTCTAATATACGGTGACGTAAATTTCCTAATTTAGGTATCCACATTCTCTTTTTATGGAACCTCCAAATTCCATCTGTTCCTTGTTCTAATTCCTTAATCATTCCTTTTAACTTTTTCAGTATCCTCCTTGATTACTGATTTTTGTACTTTTCTAATTTGATTGTTTAAATCTACTTGTAGATTTAATTTAAGAGAACGTATCCTTTTTGGCTTTTCGTGATATTTTCGACTTAAAGCATCAGCCACCACATTGGCTTTTCCTGCATGATACTGGATATCACAATCATAGTCACTAAGTAATTCCATCCAGCGTCTCTGTCTCATATTCAATTCTTTTTGCCCGAAAACATATCTTAAACTTTTATGACCAGTGAATATGGTAAACTTACTACCATAAAGATAATGTCTCCAAATCTTAAGGGCAAAAATTATGGCTCCTAATTCCAAATCATGGGTCGAATAATTTCCTTCATGACTCTTAAGCTGTCTAGATGCATAAGCTATAACCTTTTGACGTTGCATCAATACACATCCATAACCTAACTTAGAAACGTCACAAAAGACTACAAAGTCTTCAGTTCCTTCTGGTAATGCTAGTATGGGTGTATGGGTTAATCTTTGCTTAAGGATTTTAAAGGCTTCTTCTTGTTTTGGTCCCCATTCAAACTTAACAGATTTACAGGTTAACTTAGTTAAAGGAATGGCTATTCTAGAAAAATCTCGAATAAATCTTCTATAATAACCGGCCAATCCTAAGAAACTTCTAACTTCAGTTGGTGACTCTGGGGTTTTCCATTTGGTAATTGCCTCGATTTTCGTTGGATCTACATGAATTCCTTCATGGTTAACTAAATGTCCGAGGAATTGCACTTGTTCTAACCAAAACTCGCATTTTGAAAACTTAGCATAAAGCTTTTCTTTTCTCAATAAACTTAAAAGTAAGTGCAAGTGCTTTGCATGCTCATCTTTACTTTTAGAGTAAATTAGAATATCATCTATGAAGACAATTATGAATTTATCCAAATATGGCTTACATATTCGGTTCATCATGTCCATAAATGCGGCTGGGGCATTGGTTAAACCAAATGGCATGACAGTAAATTCATAATGACCATACCTTGTTCTGAATGCGGTTTTAGGAATGTCCTCTTCCTGTACCTTTAATTGATGATATCCTGATCTTAAATCGATTTTAGAGAAAAATCGAGCTCCTTGAAGTTGATCAAACAAATCATCGATCCTCGGTAATGGGTACCGATTCTTAATCGTGACTTTGTTCAATTCACGGTAGTCAATGCACATACGCATTGATCCGTCCTTCTTTTTAACAAATAAAATCGGCGCTCCCCATGGCGATGAGCTTGGCTGTGTGAATCCCTTCTCCAACAACTCGTCTAGTTGTTTCTTCAGTTCTTGCATTTCAGCGGGTGCTAAACGGTAAGGTGCTTTGGCGATCGGTGCTGTTCCTGGTAACAGATGAATTCTGAATTCAACTTCCCTGTCTGGCGGTAGTCCTGGCAATTCTTCTGGAAAGACATCTGAAAATTGGGACACTACTGGAATATCTTTTACTTCTTTTCCTTTAGTGTTAGTGATTATTGAAATCAAATACACTATAGATCCTTTTCTTATACAACTTGCAGTTTTCATCACAGAGATGAATTTAGTGGATCTAAAAGGTTTATCTCCTTTAATTGAGATCTTTTCACCTCTGGGTGATTTTAATTGAATTGTCTTTTGATCACATAAAATACTGGCTTTATTTGCTATTAACCAATCCATTCCTAATACTACATCAAATCCAACCAGATTCATTGGGTAAAGGTTTGCCATAAATTTTTGATTAAAAATTTCTATTCTTGCTCCCTGCAAGATTTCAGAAATCTTAACAGTTTCTCCATTTGCGGTTTCCACTAGACATTCTTGTGGTAGTTTAGTTAATGATTGATTTAGGAGTTTGCAAAACGAAGTATTAATAAAACTTTGGTTTGCACCAGAGTCAAATAATACTTTAGCAAAAATATCATTAACTAAAAACGTACCAGCAATTACGTCTGGAATCATCCTGGCTTCCTCTGTAGTTAGGACGAATGCTCTGGCATTTTTAGGATTTTTGTTGGTTGCAGCTGGAGCCAATTTCGGACAGTTTGTCCTAATGTGACCTTTTTCCCCACAATTGAAACACATTCCATTACTGGATTTCTTCTTGCAATTCTCTTCTTTGTGTCCTGGGGCCTTGCAAAAATTACAGTAAGTAGAGCATCTTCCAGAATGCTTCTTCCTGCAGGCTTTGCAGTAGGGTGCAGAGGTAGAACCTACATTCCTACGATTGGAATTCCCAGAACGGAATTCTTGAGTAAGCCTTTGGGTTAGGTTTCTCCTCTGGTCTTCTTCTCTAGTACGGATTAACTCATCTGTCAAGGTATTGGCTAGTTCTACAGCTTCCTCTATGGTTTGGGGTCTAGCTGCCTTGACTACATGTCTAATTTCTCCAATTAATCCCCAGATATAACGGGAGATTAATACCGGTTCAGGTGATGCAAGGGTAGGTACTATTCTAGCATATTCAAAGAATGTGGTAGTGTAACCCTTACTGTCTACTCCGGTCATTCTTAGATTCAGAAACTTATTTGCTATCTGTTCTTTTTCATTGGGAGGGCAGAATTTCCTTTCTACCATGTTCTTGAATTCTTCCCATTCCATATTATAAATCCTATCACTTCCTCTGGATTGGAGGATAGTGTTCCACCATTCTAAGGCTGCATTTTTAAACAGATTTGAAGCAAACATTATTTTATCTTCTTCAGCACACTTGCTTATTTTCAGAACTGCCTCAGTTTTCTCTATCCAGCGTAAAGCTGCAATGGGTCCTTCATTGCCCGAGAATTCTATTGGTTTACAGGACCAGAATTCCTTGTAAGAACAACCATGTAGCATGGTTCTTCTTCTTTTGGGAACGGGCGCTTGAAGTATGGGTCCATTGTTCACGCTGTTTTCGGGTTCAGTTGGTCGCTTACTGCTATGCTTACTTTTATTATTTGCTTCCTGAACTGTTTGAATAATAAATGGCATGGCATCTATAATTCCCTGTGCCACAATATGCTGAACGGCACTATTATCCATTTGGTTTCCGTTGTTATTATTGTCCGAATTCTCATTAACCACGTTAATGTTATTCTGGTTATCGTTATTCAGATTTTCTTGATTTCCCGCGTCGGCCATCTGAATTTTAGACATTTACCAAATATTAATATCACAAATAATATTTATATATAGCCAATCACATGACACGCACTTTTAACCAAAAGCGTCGAGCATTGCGACATTTACTCTATTTATATAGTATGCATCAATACACACCAGTACAGAAATAAAAATTACAGTACCGACTGAAATGTAAAGCTACAATACTAATAGTATGCATCCGTAGTTTTTTTTTTTCTAACACATACACACATATATTATTTTATTATTATTACTACTACTGTATTGTCATCACGTTTACTGATATGGATTCATCGAGAAATCCATATTACGCTCATCGTATTTCCATACGAGGCGTTCTCCCACCTGTCGCATACGATCACTGCTTTCTAAAATTTCCTCCCCAAAAGTCCTAAGTTCCTGGACATTTTCTGCACTCATTGGGGGTGCAGGTTCTAGGACTGGGTTTGGAAACTGAGGTACGGGTTCCTGATACGGAGGCATAGGGGCTTGGTACGGGTATGGATTTTCTAAAATTTCCCTAACATATGCGTCACTAATGTTGTAGGGATCTTGAGGATCTAACCCTGGATAAGCTCCTAAGTTGGGTATTGGCACATTTTCCTGAATTGGGTTTTGTTGCACGTAGTCCCTAACATCGTCCCACCAGGGGTCGTAGTTGTTTGGGTCTAAAGGATCAGGTGCAGGTACCCTAGGTATCTCCTCCGGGTTGAATTCAGGCATTTCTATCTGGTTTTCTATTTCCATGGGTTGATCAGGATTTTGTGGTTGGGGTGCTAGCATTTGTTCCAGGTTTGGGTCGGCAGCAGTGGTTGCTAAAATATGGATATTAACGATACCCCTATTGAGCATATCCTGATTATAAGCATCAGTTTCTCTTTTTGCTGCGGCTAACACTCGCTGTTCCTGCAACTTTTTCATTCTTTTCCTACGCTCGTGCGCTCCCCTACTGAACTATCCCCTCTTTTTCTGAGGAAATGGCTCTTCAGACTGAGCCTTAAACACAAAGATCCCTTCTTCTGTGTCAGCAGAATACCCTGAGAGGGCAGGCTGAGAAGAGGAGGTGCCTTCGCTCCTAGGCGAACCAGACAGTTGACGATAGGCGTCAGAAGGTCCTTGGTCACTCATACTGTAAACTAACAAATAGTCAGATAACGCATAGCAAGAAATACAATTATACACGTATTTCCATAATTTATTTCCTAACACTTTGAATTTTGATGTCAGCAGAACACTTCTGTGGCTGAATCAGTGGCATAGCTCTGATACCACCTTCTGTCACCGCCCCCGATCCCTATCTCCCGGGAACGGGCGGCCGTGAACCAGTTTCGGTGGTATCACGTTTATTTATCCAATTTGGCAGCGGAAATTTTCATCGGGACCGTAGTTAGGAAATATTTAATCAGAGTAAACCACCACATTTTATAACATTAAACATATGGGTAAAAACCCAAGTTTTCAATACACACGTTTCATAGGAATAAATCCTATTTATTTAATAAAAACATCCATTTTATTCTTAGGTAACTTTATTGCCACTTTTCCAAGCCTTCAGTGCTGTCCAGCTGGCTTCTATTTGGCTTTCACATTTTGTTACCTGAAACGCGTTTTAAAAACATTTTGTCAGTGGGAAATACTGGTGAGTGAATCCCAGTTTAACCAAGTTTAAGTAAAAACCAATTTGCAGTATTGAGGGCACATCCGCAATTACATTTGTATCCAAGACATCACAATTAACATCAGTGGTACGGTCATACTCAACATATGGGATGTTACCACGCCAGTAACCAATTTTGTATACAAAACCCCAACATACCCACTATAATTGTATTCTTTACAAATACTCAATAACTGTCATTCGCATGGAAAGGTATTTAAGGTTTTGTAAAAACAGTTAACAAAAAGGAGATTACTCACTTTGCTGTTTTAGGTTTTTCGTAAGGGTTTCCTGGAGATAATCTATAAATTACACAAATGCACGTGTGTTAGTATAATAACCCATTTTAACATTAGTAATACCCTCCCCGAGACGGCATTCCAACGACTACGTCGGGCAGAACCACGACAGCCGTTACGGAACCCTAGATCAATCGGGCAGCGTATCTAATACGTCTCCAGGGGTTATAATACTTACATCGTAGCAGAACCTCGCTATTTTAGGGGATATTGAACTCGGGTATAATGCCCACTATTTAAAAGTGTAGAGAGACAGAAAGAAAATGAACGAAAGCAGACTGAAGGCCGTTGCCTTCTATTTATAGTGCTGAATTCGAGTCCCCACGCGGCCCGCGTGGAGTTTGGACCGGGCTTACGCGGCCCGCGTCAACTCCGGGTCAAAGCGTAGCTTGGTCCGGTCACTATGTAGCCTTGACACGCATCGAACACGTGGCCGCTCCGGGCTGTGCCACAAATCAGGACGCTCGCGGCCCGCCTTCACTTACCCAAACATGTACGCGGCCCGCATCAACTAAGGGTTTTGGCGATATCCTGGTACACACTCGCGCGGCCCGCTTAAGCTTGAGGTGAGGCCCTACGCGGCCCGCCTCAGCTTAATAATTATTGTTTTTTATTTATTTTATATAGTATAATCTATCTTGGGGCTCGGTTTTCACATACAGGGTGCATATAAAGACATATTGATATATTTAAAGATATATTAGGGTGTCAGAAATATTATGAGGATGTCTGTTTTACAGAGGGTTGTTATATCCACCAAAGCTCCGAGATCCAGGTGCTCCTCTAATCCCCATTCAGGTGGGTGAATTTAAGATGAGTCGAGCCTTGCTGGATTTGGGAGCAAGTGTTAGCATCTTACCGGGAAGTTTATACGATCAATACGACTTCGGACCATTGAAACAAGCCGACACCACCGTGGTGTTGGCCGACTTGACGTTAAAACTACCCCGGGGGATCTTACGTGATGTCATTGTCAAAGTTGACGAGTTTTATTACCCAGTTGACTTTTTGGTTTTAGACTACGTGCAAATTGAAAATACTAAACAACCTAATGTCATACTTGGTAGACCATTTTTAGCAACCGCTAATGCACTAATCGATTTTAGAAATGGTACGGTTGACATCACGTTTGGAAATCGTAAGGTCCGATTAAATGCTTTTGCCCGTGCATCTGATTCTCTAGTCAATGATGAATGCTTTATGGCGGACATTATTGACGGGTGTTATCCTCACGAAAGTGGGGAATGCACTATAGAGACGTGTTTTGTTTGTGACAGGGATTTGGCGGAAATAGAGGTGGAATTGGAATATGCGGAAGAAGAGTTGGAGGTGATGGCTGCTAAGGAATTGAAGCCGACTTGGACACATCAAGTCGAGAATTTACCGGATCATATTGACACTCAATTGAAGCCATCACTTGAGTCACCTCCACAAGTCGAGTTGAAGACATTGCCAAAGCATTTGAAGTATGCTTTTGTGGGCGACAACAACACCCTACCGGTAATTATTGCTTCCAATTTATCACTTGAACAGGAAAAAGCTTTGATGGAAGTGTTGATAGCCAACCGGGCTGCAATTGGGTGGACAATCGCTGATCTCAAGGGGATTAGTCCATCCATTGTTATGCACAAGATCATCACGGAGGAGGGAGCAAAACCGGCTCGAGATGCTCAACGAAGACTGAACCCAAACATGCGGGAAATTGTGAAAAAGGAAGTTTTAAAGTGGCTGGATGCAGGGATCATCTATCCCATATCGGACAGTACTTGGGTGAGTCCGACACAGACGGTGCCTAAAAAGGCAGGCATCCAGATTGTTACAGGAGAAGACGGTAAGGAAGTGGCCACCCGGCCGGTAACCGGGTGGAGAATTTGCATAGATTATAGAAAGTTGAATGCCGCAACTTCAAAGGATCACTTCCCACTTCCTTTTATTGATCAGATTGTGGAAAAGCTCGCAGGTCCAAAATTTTACTGTTTTCTTGATGGTTATTCAGGTTATAATCAGATTGCTATTCATCCTGATGATCAACAAAAGACTACGTTTACCTGTCCTTACGGTACTTTTGCGTTTAGGCGAATGCCGTTTGGACTGTGTAATGCCCCGGCCACCTTCCAAAGGTGTATGATGAGTATCTTTTCAGATATGGTCGGGGAGTCTTTGGAAATTTTTGAGGCCTGTTTGGAACAATTGTCACGAGTGCTAAAAAGATGTGTTGAAACAAACCTGGTATTAAGTTGGGAAAAGAGCCATTTTATGGTTCAGGAAGGCATCGTGTTGGGACACGTTGTCTCGAGTAAGGGGATTGAAGTGGACCACGCCAAAATTCAAGTAATTTCAACCTTACCACCACCCACAAGTGTAAAAGGCGTCCGTTCCTTTCTTGGACACGCCGGTTTTTACAGACGGTTCATTAAAAACTTTTCAGTTATCACAAAACCGTTGTGTAATCTTTTATTAAAAGATGTCCCATTTGTTTTTGACAAGCATTGTAAAAGATCTTTTGAGACACTAAAACAAAAGTTAGTTGAAGCACCTATCTTACAATCCCCTGATTGGTCACTTCCTTTTGAAATAATGTGCGATGCTAGTGACTATGCAGTAGGTGCAGTTTTGGGACAGAGAGTTGACAAGAAACCGGTGGCAATCTATTATGCGAACAAGACTCTCGCGGATGCTCAGTTGAATTACACAACCACAGAAAAGGAGCTGCTTGCTGTTGTCTATGCTTTAGACAAGTTTAGATCTTATATTTGTGGTAGTAAAGTAATTGTGTTTTCTGATCACTCTGCAATTAGGTATCTCATGGAGAAAAAGGACGCAAAGCCGAGGCTTATTAGATGGATCCTTTTATTGCAAGAATTTGACTTGGAGATACGAGATAAGAAGGGAAGCGAAAATGTGGTGGCGGACCACCTGTCACGAGTGGTGAACGAGATCGAAGGACCAGAACACGATATTCTGGAAACTTTTCCAGATGAGCATTTACTTACTATTGATACGCAACCATGGTTTGCTAACTTTGCTAATTATGCTCATTCAGGTATCATTCCGGACCATTGGTCGAGATCTAGGAAGGCGCACTTTCTTTCACAAGCAAAGCAGTATATATGGGATGAACCGGATCTGTTTAAAGTTGGAGCTGATCAGATTATCCGGAAGTGTGTTGAGGATGAAGAAATTCCATCAGTTTTGTCATTGGTGCACGAGTCCGCATGTAGTGGACATTTCAGTGGACAGAAAACGGCACGAAAAGTGCTATCGTGTGGGCTATATTGGCCTACGGTGTTTAGGGATTCGTTTGAATACGCTAAGAATTGCTTACGATGTCAACAGATGGGTAGCATTTCGAAACGGGATGAGATGCCCATGCAGCCAATCCTCGTTGTCGATATCTTCGACGTATGGGGAATTGACTTTATGGGCCCATTCCCGAATTCGTTTGGAAATCTTTACATCTTGGTGGCAGTGGATTATGTGTCCAAATGGGTTGAGGCCATTGCCACCAAGACTAATGACCATAAGGTTGTTTGCAAGTTCGTTCAATCGAACATTTTTTCGAGATTTGGTGTCCCTCGTGTGATCATAAGTGATGGGGGGTCTCATTTCAAGAATTTCAACTTTGGCAAACTCCTTAATAGATATGGTGTTGATCATCGAATTGCCACTCCGTATCATCCTCCAACGAGTGGGCAAGTCGAAGTTTCTAATCGACAAATTAAAGAAATTTTACAAAAAACTGTGCGAGCCGACCGCAAGGATTGGTCCAATAAATTGGACGATGCTTTGTGGGCGTATCGTACAGCGTACAAAACACCGATTGGAACAACACCGTATCGATTGGTCTATGGGAAAGGATGTCACTTACCGGTTGAAATTGCACATCGTGCATTTTGGGCAGTTAAACAGATTAACATTGATTATGATACTGCAGGTAAGGAGAGACAATTGACATTGGGTGAACTGGAAGAGATAAGGAATGAAGCGTACGACTGTGCTGCTGCATATAAGGATAAGATGAAGAAAGTGCACGACGCGAAGATTAAGCCGAAAGTGTTTGAAGTTGGCCAGCTTGTGTGGTTATACAATTCTAGGTTGAAACTGTTCCCTGGAAAGCTGAAGAGTAAGTGGACAGGGCCTTATCGTGTGACGAAGATCGGAAAACACGGTGATTTTGAGATTGTGGACTTTGATGATCATATCCGCCAGATGGTGAACGGCCACAGACTGAAGCCGTACTTTAATGCTCGAGAAATTAACGGTCCTGGGAAGAACGTGGAGGTGCTATACATGAGCACAGTCTGCGAGTATGTTAAGTAATCGCACAGGTACGATCTGGCTGAAGATCTAAAACTTAGCGCTCTTAGGAGGCAGCCTAAGGCTCATTTGTAATTATTTTTCTTGCTTTCGTAGCTAGTTAGACTATTTTTAGTGAGTTTTCGAGTATAACCGTGCCGTTAATCAAGTGTGGGGATGCTCGGGTGGTTTGGGTAAGCTTTAGAGCAGTTGAGGGCAACGCACACTCGTTTGGGGGGTAGGACAAGGTGATTATCAGAAAAATTTTATGATCACATAAAAATTACGGCCGAAAAATCAGTTTTTGGAGCATGTTTGCACAATTTTCGGGTGTTTTCGGTATGTTTTCGGAGTATTTCAGGATATCAGATGATTCGGAAAAAGAAAACGATCAGAAAAGGAGCCCCAGGTACGTTTCTATTGCTAAATCTTCGTAAAAATTCGTTTGGGGGGTGAAGGAGAGGAAAACAAGAAAAATTAGAAAAATTTTCTAAGGCATGGAAGCCATAAAAAAGGGTAAACTCGCTGGAAACCATATTTCTTCGCGCCACGCGACGGCTTGACATTTCCTGGCGCGCCACGCGACGGTTCATGTTTCCGGCCCCAATCTTTTTAACCTAAAAACTAGTCATTTTCTCATAAAACCCTTCTCTCGTTCACCGTTCCTCTCACCTTTTTCCCCCTTTAACTTCCGGTACGCAAATCCCATCACCGTCTACCATCAACCGCCGTGAATCCATCATCTCCCAACCACCACCTTCTTCACCATAACCACCGGTGCAGCCGGCGAACACCCACCATCTCCGATTACTCATCGGAGAACACCACCGCCGGCGACCGGTCACTGCCGCGCGCCGACCAGAGCCGAATAACCAGCGAGTGCTTATAATCTTCTTCCAAATTCGAGTTTAAGTCGAGATCCAGGTATGAAAATTTGAGCTTTGACTTATTCATTGAAGATGATTATGTTTTAATTTTGAAATCTGAAAATTGTTAGTGGGTTTCATTATTGGGTTAAAAATTTGAATGTGGGAGAGTTGTGTTTGAGTAGAAAGATGCAGTAGACATGTTGAGCAGGCTGAATTTAGGTACAAATCTTGACACATTCTGGGTTGAATTGGCTTTGTGAAAAGGAGTAATGAACATAGTGGTAAAAGGTGTTGTTTTGAGCTGATTAGGTGTTAAACGAGTGTTCAGGCTGCCATGAGTTGAAACTGTGATAAGAAGTGAGTCGGAGTGTGATTGTGTGTTTGAATAGGCGTTGCTTGAAATCGCTGAGCTTTTGAGTACAAGATGATACATGAAAACAAGTGTTTGGTGTTTAGTTGAATATGAAAATGGTGAGTTCGATATTGTATAAAGAAAAAAAAAGAGAAGAGAGCTTGAGTTTGAACATAGGTCGCGATAGATCGTGTGGTTTGGCGAAGTTCGTTTAGGTTGCAGGTAACTTATGAATATTGAATATGTACCGGAGGCCTATTATGGTAAGGGGCATTTGAGAGAAAAATGGGTATTTATGCTTTGGGGATGGTACATTGTGACGATGAAGTCGACACATTCCTTAGTGAGTGTTTATTAGGCGTAAATAATGCGTGCCAGTAGTTGTTGAGGCGAGTGAGATGGAGCGAAAAAGTAGGCCGGTTGGTCGGAGCTCGGGTAGTATTATGTATATATATATATATATATATATATATATATTAAAAAAAAACTGAATAATTATAAAAGGTGTTCGACACCGTTCAAAACACTCTTCGTGAATCGTAATTCGAGTCGAATATTGACGTGCGTGTTATAAGTGGCGGTCGATTCGTTTGTCTTCTATCTCCATACGAATGAATGGACCGAACTATTGTTTGTTATTGACGTCATAACTATTGTTTGATATTGACTTCGTAACCGCGAATGAAATGCTATACGGTTACGAATGTCATCGGCACTTGAATAACTTGAATCTTTGCATGTTTTCAGGATGTCGGACGAAGGTGCATCAAGCGCAGGAGGAAAACGCAAGCGCAAAGCAACGAAAAAGAATCAACCGGTCCAATATAGGATGCCAGAGGAGCGTCCGGAACCTAATGCAGTGGCAGTGCCTCTTGATCAACGGGAGTTGCGAACTCACACACTGTTACAGTTCATGTTGGGCACCGACGAATATGAGAGATGCGAAAAGTTTTTGGAAATGGAGTTATTTCAGCACAGGACCGTGAATTGGGGAATGATTGATGCTATGGCTCAGCGGGAGAGATTGGAAGGGTTGTTAGGACGTAGATGGTTAGAGGCGATACGGTGCGCAGAGCCACAGTATGCAGAACTCACTGTTGAGTTTCATTCTACTTTTAAGTACTCGCCTGAGTGGTTCATGCAACCATATACAGTTCAGTTTATGTTGGGGCGTCAACCGTTTAGAATGAGTGTTCCCCAGTTCGCAGAGGCAATTGGGTTGTACACTAGGGAGGAGTCAAGCGTAGTGGATTTTAGGAGGTCGTTACGGGGAGTTACAGTTAATCGAGAGGATTATCATGTGACGGAAGCAGAGTTAGCTGAGTTTTGGCTGACGATAGCGGACTCAGAATGGTCGACACGTGCGGTGGCATCTTCGATTCGGGACCCGTTTGTTAGATATATTCATAGGATCATCGCATGCACAGTCATGGGTAGGAAGGGTGGAGAAGATAAGGTGAGTCAGAATGATCTGTTCTGTTTGTATTGCATTATGACTAGGAAAGAAGTGAATTTGGCGACGGTGATGTTGACATCATTCGCACGGGGTCGTCGAAAGGGTGGTCAAGCCAGGCTGCCGTTGGGTACTTATGTGACTAGGTTGGCGAGGCATTTGGGGGGTTACTGATATATATGAGGAGCGTTTGTTGACTCCTGGTCCAGTTACAGTGGAGTTTGGGATTGAAGAGCTGCGTCGAGCGCAGATGATTTGTTTGGATGAGCCGCTTCGTTGGGAGGCGGTAAAGCAGGGTCCTCCTCACAGACAGAGAGTGCGTCTGCAGTCCGAGCGTCCCCCGCCTGCGCACCCTTGTGCGCAACGTCAGGTATGTGCGCCTGCATCAGCACCAGTGACACTGGAGTCGTTGAGGGATATGTTGCTGGTTCAAAATGACGTCTTGAGATACATTATGGAGCGTCAGCACATAGAGGTCCCGGATTGGTTTCTACCACCACAGCAGGCTGCTGGGGGTGATGAGGAGTCTGGAGGGGATGACGAGTAGATGGTTCTAGCAGTATCAGCGCCGATGATTTTGGTTATCTTTTGTATTTTTCCCTTTTATTTTGTTTTTAGCTGATGATGGTCTGTACTTAACTTGATATTTGACACATTTGGGAAAATTGTAAGGGTTAACCGGTTCGGCTGATATATATATATATATTATGCTATGATTATGTTGGTGATGTTGCTAGAATTAGTCATGAGTGGTATTTGGCTGGGAACTGTGGTTGGAGTACTAGTGCGCTTTGGAAGGCATGGAACTAGACAGATGCAGAGCGGCACGGAAACCAGGGGAGTCTGTTCCATTTGTTGTTGTTGTATTTTTTTTTATTTCTATTTTTATTTTCAGTTTGTTTGAGTCATAGTTTCCTTCTTCATTGAGGACAATGAAGGAAATAAGTGTGGGGAGGGGGAAACTAGTGTCTAGTTTAGGTTGTCGTGTCATAGTTAGTTCGTTTAAGAAAAAAAAATAAAAAAAAATTAAAAAAAAATAAAAAAATTTTTGAAAAAAATAGAAAATATCCCGTTAAGGTTTTCGCAGAAAATGGAAAATGATAGGTGTAATTAACTCAGTGGCCTTTCGATTACTATATATATGAGATAATAAAAAAAATCGGTCACACGTCTAATTTAGGATATGTGGGTAGGCCCAGCCGGTTGAATGGTTCCTTAGGCTTGATATAAAATAACTTAAAATAGGAGTCTTGTGGGTTCCCGCCTTAGGAGCTATAGTGAAACTGAAACTGTGGAGGGTATAAGAGGTACGTCATAAGTAAGAAACTTATAAGTTTCTTCGATTAAACTGGCACACCTGTTTCTTTTTGTGAAAACAAATCCGAAACAGTGTGGCGCCCGAAAAAAAAATATATTATCATTCCATCCATCCATTCTTCATCTGAGCACATGTAAAAAGAAAAAAAAACGTGAGGTTTATGGCATTAACCATGGGGATGGTGACTCGTGTGGCGTATGTCCGCTAAACTGATCGTATACAAAAGCATGTAAGCTCGCAATATCATCCATTCTTCCATCATAAAGTTTAATCGGACTAACATAAGAGTTTGTTATATAAGACGGTAGATTTAATAGCTTTTAATCTCATAAGCTTGAAACGGGAATAGGTGGACCCGTAGTCTTTTGAGTGTGGGACCCATAGATGACTATATATTACTTGAACTTAACGGATCGAAAATAAGGGCTTGGAAACCGGCGGTTGGGTTTAAGTGGATCGTATATTCACAATCTTGGTTAACGTGTGGTTAGATTTGTCTAATAATATAATTGAATATATCGAAAGCCATTTGTTTTGATTGTGATTCCATTGCGAATAATTTTTTCGGGGACGAAAAAAGATAAGTGTGGGGATGTGATGTGCGGGTGTAAACATGTCATATTATGTATAGTTTGTGTCGGTTTTAAGCATTAGAGTGCGTTTATTCATAGTAATTTGTGTATTTATTGGTTGTCGGGTTTTTCAGGCTTAACAGCGCGTAAATGCAGTACAATGATCACACAAGCTGGAAAACGGGTGTTACAAGGCAATACGGAGTGAGGAAGCAGAAATGCTGGAAACCATGCTCCCTCGCGCCACGCGAGGGAGTCTATGTGAGGTGTCGCGTGGCGCGATAGGTGGAAGTCAACGAATAGTCAGCATATGCTCCCTCGCGCCACGCGAGGGAGTCTATGTGAGGTGTCGCGTGGCGCGAAAGTGGTACAGCGCGGAAAATTGTGATTTTAACCTAGTTCGAGAAAAAACGTGGGATTTTCATCACGCAGCCGCCAGAGGACAATTGGGACACTTTTGGGCGATCAATTTCCATCATCTTCCATCTTCCAAGCAACTTGTTGATGATTAATCAATTTCTGGCAAATCTTGAAGCAACAATGACCATGATGCGCGGCTAATTCGCTTGTAACTTCTACTCGGATGAACTTTTACATTGTTTTGCATTAGTTCTTGTTTACGGATTCGTATAACTGGTACAGCTTGACCACTCGTGTTGGATTCTTGGTAAACGTTCATTGTGTTTGAATTATTTGTCGTTTATTAAGCGTATTGGCAACTTTCTTGCGTTGTTAGCGGGTTGGTAAATTGGCGGGTAGTTGATACAATTGAACGGGTTATTAGGTGGCATAGTGAATCTTAAAAACTATCCTTGATAATTAATCAGATTCATTAATTCCGAGGCCATGTCTATGTGGTGTTTTGAATCGGTAAACAGGTTTTGATGTTAAACGGGTAATTGGGATTCCGGGTAGAGGTTACCCTTTCTCGTATTGATTACAACTTTATTAATTAGCTTCCTAGTTTTTATAATCAAATTCACAAAACCCCCAATCTAGTTAAGTTAGTTCTTAGATAGAAACGTGACACTGACCACAAATTCCCCGTGGATACGATACCCTACTTACGCTATCTACGTAGCTTATTTAGGTTTTTGATTGACCCTTACGACAGTCATCACTCATCCTTATTACAACAAGTATAACAATCATCCAAATAACCAACACCCCAATCCACAAAATCAAATGTAACCGTATATGCCCTAAATAGGTGTAGATAGGTCCAAAGATCATCCACTTAAGCCAAAAGTGAAGCGAAGCAATAAGAGGCTCTACGAAATCGAAGGATATATGGAGCTCATGGTCCACGTCCAAAATCTATATGACATGAGAGGCAATTTGTTTGAATCTACTTTACTTGGAACAACACAGAAACTCTAACCCATCATGGTTGAACATATACTCCAGTTTCAAGAGCTAATCACTTATAAACCCCTAGAAAACCCCATGAAAGAGTAGGAAACATGCCATTGATATCATGTAAGAGTAAGAAACCTTAGAAAGTTGTAGAAATCTGTGTATATATATGAACCATATTACAAGGAGTTACATGAGAAATAGACTATTATAATACATACACCAAAGTATTATATTGTTGTAATAAGAACACACCTTTTATTCTATTCTATAATAATTATAATTATACTAACCTAGCATATTGCAAGCATGATTACTATCAAAAGTAGAATAAACAGGCCAACGATATCACCAAAATGCACAAGGAACCTATTTTTCCCAATCGAGTAACAATAGCAAGAACGCAAGCGCGATGAATACCAACAGCAGAAACAATAAGATCAACTGCGCACGCCAAGCCGTAGATGAGGAGACAAGCAATCGAAAACCGGACGAGCTGAGGATGGGTTTCAAAGGGGAAGCCGGGTTGCCCCTGTGACTTGATTTGTGCAAGAGCAAGGAGAGTATTGATGAGAAAGGTTAGTGTAGAATGCGGCATGACCACACCTTGTTCCATTGTTGCTACTCGCCGGTAATAGAGAGCCCAGGGGTGCGGGATAGGCGCCACTAGATCACCACCTATCTTTCTAGCTACTAGAGTAAGAACGTTGAGGCATTGGAGCAGAATCAAATAGGCATTGGTGTAGAATGTAATAACTTTGGTTTTTGTGGGGTGTGGCTCGGCAATGGCGTACTGTATCATCATTTTTTTTAATTTAAGAAGCGCTCGATGGAGGACTCACACACCCAGAACCTTTCTTTCTGATATTTATAGCCCTTTGTCTCTCTTTTGCCGCTTGTGGAGTTTTCTTTCTTTTTGGTATGTGGGCCCTTTTTTTCGAAACTGAATTTTTTAAGAAGTTTCTTCCTCGCCGCTTATGGCATGTGGGCCCCTTTTTTTCGACACTGAATTTTTTAAGAAGTTTCTTCCTCGCCGCTTATGAATTCGTTGCCGATTTATGAATTCCTCGCCGATTTATGAAGCTTCTTCCTCGTCGGGTTGCAAATTATATACCCTATTAACGGAGAACGACCCCTTCGTGCCCTTGGGACGATGATAACATATATACTTACTCAGTAGCTTTTGTTATCTTTACGTTCCTTAGTAAACAACATAACACAAATTGATTTTTCATAAGTTTATATAATAGAACAAAAACCAAAACGTATTTAACTCAATGGTATCTTGACTTGTTAAATGATGACACCTCCCCAAGAGGTTGAGAGTTCTAGTCCCGTTATATATTGTGGAGTGAAACTATGTGTAAATTAGATGCATGTGTTAGTTGTCGCTCTAGAAAAAAATATATAAAAGAGCAAAAACGTTAAGTGTACCTTTTACGGTTCCCTATTTTGAAACCTTTGAAAATGGATTTATTTTCAAAACTAGGTTATAGTCTCGTGTGTTACACGCGTTAAATAATAATTTTTTTCATTTTCTTAATACAATAAGACAAGTATGAATGGGGTGACGGTCTATTTGAGAAGACAAAAGTTTTAAAACACATGGGTTTGGAAGAGGAGACATTGGGTTCAAGTCTCACAAACAATGAGATAGAGTAAAAGAAATTCGTAGTTAAAAAATAATAAGTAGAAGATAAGATAAATTGATATTACCTTTTCGGATGTTAAAATATATTTTAATGAAGATAAGAAGAATTGATATTACCATATCCGATGATACAAATTATTTTATAAAAAAAATAAGAAGGAATTTATAATAACGAATTTGATTAAGTAAAATCGAATTGATAAATATATTTTGTTAATGATAATGAATAGATGTTTTAAGGTAATTTTATTACAAATAATTTATAAAATGAAAAACAGATTAGATTATAATTCACTTTAGATTATAATTCACTTTCGATCTACCATACTATTATAGTTCTTTTAAACTAAATAATTTTATAAGAAATCTGGAATCATTATAATTTGAAAAAAAATTATTTGTGAGAGAACTAGATAAATGAAAAACATATTATAATTACACTTTTGATCTACCATACTATTATAGTTTTTTTTTTTTAAACTAAATAGTTTTATAAGAAATCTGGAATCAATAAAGTTTAAATAAAAATTATTTGTGGGAGAATGAGACATTACCACGTGGCATTTATTGGAATAATTTATTATAATTTAGATTAGAAAAATTAAACTAAAATAATAACTATTCGTAAGACGTGGATTAATACGATGATAAGTGTCCCTAAATAGATTTCTTTTATTATATGGTATAAATTTATTAAAATGTTTTTTGAAAAAGTACAAATAATTTTTTTTATAGATCTTGAATTAAATAAAGTGATTTATAATACACAAATTTCTTCATTTGATTATTTATTGTTTTGTGTTTGATTTTTTTTTTTTTTTTTTTTTGCTTCATGTTTACTTTCATTTCAATCACCAGGGCAAATTACATAAGGATAGCAGGTAGACGAGCAACAAACTGCGTCGCCATCCCCTTCTGAATAGAAAACCCTAATCTACTAAAAATAGAGCCTCGCCCCTGAGGGGTCGAAAAGTTGCTGTGGACAACACGCTGAATTCTAGCCAAGAACCGAACCGCCTCCGGCGCCAAGGAGTCGAACGTGTCAAACGCCAGGGGGACAAAGGTATGCTGATTATCCTCACAAGCTTTCGCGTGCTTTTCCACCTTTTTTGACTCTGATTTCAGTACCGCTTGCCTCTCCACAAACCCATTTTCCCGGAACCCGGCTAGGGGGGATACACTTGTGAGATCGACACAAGCATGTTTCTCGCCCTCCCACCAAAAACTAGCACGTCAGCCGGGTGTAGGGTGGACCTCCCTTCTGTCGGGTCTGTAAGAAAATTAACCGGTGCCTCTTTCTTTGCCGAGATCCCTGCTCGTCTGAAAAATATCCATTACCGCGTCTTGAACAAAGTTATGGCGAGTCTCTACAGTGTAACGCATGCTCCCCATATTTATTCAGGCATGCTTTACGGCACACTAGGCAAGTTTCATCATTCGGGAACATGGGGATCATCAGATAGTACTTAAGGATTGACCGGTACTCCACCGCTGATATACGTTGACCCAGACCTTCAATAGGAAATCTTCTCCCAAACCCTGAGCGTGAGGCCTCTTTAGGCATTCAATTACAGCTTTCTGGCGGAGGGACAAATGGAAATCTTCTCCCAAACTCTATACGATTCGACAATAACGGAGTTTAAAAAAACAAAAGAGTAACGGAGTTAAAAAAAATAAACAAAAACCTAGGATAGTTATATAGATATGATATAGAAGATAAGAATGAGGATCATTACAGAACACTAACTATTGCGAGAACAAAAAGAACAACTCTAAAACACTAAATTTTGGGATTTAAGTTTCATGTTTTTTTAAATTTTATGTTTCTTACATTCATATGTATATTATATATACATAAAAAACCATATTTTTTTTACCTACACGTAGCTTACATACATGTTGGTAATTTAACCTATACATAACCTACATATGTGTAGGTTATACAAAAAGTGAAAATTTTCTAGTATTTTGTTTTGAATTCTAGTGTAAGAAACAATAAATCTTACATTGCAACATTTTCATTTACTTTTTAGGTTTTTACGATTAAAAAAATAGCTAATTCATTGTGTTCTGCGTGTTCTCGCAATATTTTGTGTTCTGCATAGAACCTTCCCCTAGAAGATAACTATTTTATATATGCTATTATATATTATAATATAACTATAATGATGTACGTTACTAATATTAAACTTGCTTGACTAGACAACCATCTAGATATTTATAAATACATACCATCTAAATATTTACAGATACATACATATGTATGATGTTGTAGACTTGTAGCTAAAACAATAAGGGTTGTTTAAAACTATATTAAAACATAAAGGGTTTAACTGGAAATTAGAACTTTATTGTCATCTTTACAGCTTTGTCTTCTCCACAATTGTCAGCACCACTCCCAAACACAAACTTCCGGTTTCATCATCGATTCTTATTCTCCTTTTTTTGAAAGGTAAACTTTATTAAGAAACGTCCGGCCTGACAAAAAAGCACAGAACCGCACCACAACCGATTACAACATATACAGAGGGTAACTATACAAATCTCTCCAAACCAAGTTATAATGTTTGGACCTACTCTTTAACCATAAAAAACTAAGAGACTTAACCTCTCCAATTATCTCGTCGTTATTACCTTTACCATCAGAAAAAATCCTTGCATTCCTAGCTTTCCATAGGTACCAACAAGTCACCGTTACTAGACCTCAGACTATCTCCTTAGATTTCTTATCCATGTTAACATTCTTATACAAATCAAATATATCCGCAAGAGAAAAAGCAAAAATAGGTGGTAATCTAACCCAATTGCAGAACCGACTCCAAACCCTGTGAGCAATCTGGCAAGCTGTGAAAAGGTGATCCACGGATTCGGGCTCATCATTGCACAACGCACAAAGATCCGTATCCACCGATATGTTTCTTCTCGCCAAAGAATTCTTAGTCGGAATACGATCTAACACCGTCCTCCAGATAAAGAAGTTATATTTTGAAGGAACCCACTTACACCCCTTGACCGAATAAACACATCCAGTAGTCGAAGGTTCAATCAGAAGCTGTTTGGACGAGTGAGTCGAGTACTGACCAGACACGTTCGGCGACCACCACCATTTGCCGTTCTCCACAGTTCTGTGCACTCCCTCCAGCAACGCCGCACAGCTATTCAGCTCCACCATTTCCTCTGGGTTAACTGGGGGTCTTAACCAGTCCTAGAACACAGTCGTAGCTTCACCCAAAGCTGAAAGACGGTCGCTAACCTAACATCTTTTGTTCTTTTCCAAAGCAAACAATCTAGGCCATAAAGACATTAACGGAGCATCTCCAACCCAGTGGTTGATCCAAAAACGTATGCTCCTCCCGTCCCCCAAGATACCTTTAATGAAGCAATTTAACCTCTTGCCCTTTAGAATAACTTTTGACTTAGTTTTAACAATGTTCTTCCAAACTCCTGATATCACCAGATTGGAAGGCAAATACGACCATTTCCTAGACTTACCGTGGCAAGCCAAAACGACCCTTCTCCAAAGGCTCTCTTCTTCCACCCTATATCTCCACACCCATTTACAAAGAACCGCATCATTCACCGTTTAGAGCTTACTTAAGCCTAAACCACCGAACTTTTTAGGCAAAGTGATTCTATCCCAGGAGAATAAGAATCGAACAATTTTGCTCGATTCTTATTCTCCTGGTTCCGTAACTTCCTTTCTTCTCATCTCTAAATGCTATCTCATAAATCTAATCCCGGAAATTTAGGGGGTCAAACTAACTGAAAGCTATAGTAAATACCCATTAGTAGTCGACATTTTGGTTGGCCGAAAGGTCAACGGACCCCAGGACTCCCCTCTCGTTACGCCTATTGACTTACTAGAGCTTTAAATTAACTACTTTAAAATAATTTATATAAAAAATACAAAAATAATAATAACAATGTTATGGTTCCAAAACTTAACGCGTGATTAGTTCCTAGAATCTAGTAAAAGACAACAAAAACCAACCTCCCACTATAAGGCTATAGGGTGTGGGGATCATGATTGGGTCATGATTTGCCACATAGGCCCATTATTCATGCCCTATACCACCCCCAAATTAAATCACGGTGGTTCCCGTGGATTAAACCACGACAACCACGTCCCCCTTTTTTCCCAATATTCACGCAAACCCTAACCCAAACATCAAGAAGAACGGCAGCAAATCAATCGCAAATTACATCAAGAAGAACGATAACAGGTACTTGTTTTCTTATGATATGTATTACGATTATAGTTCTTCTTGATGTAATTATTTTTTGTTTGGATTGATTGTTTTCTAGTTGAATTGTATGATAAATCGGTTAATATGATACGTAGAATGTTAACTTGTGGAGTTTGATCTGAATTTTATTTGAATATATGAAGTGAAATTGGTGTTGTTGATGTGCGAATTGTTGCTGATGAATTTGACTAATTTATGTGTGGAAAGTAATGGAGTTTTGAATTTTTATTTGCCATAGAATAGAATTTATAGTTTTTTTTTGATGTTAGGGTTACTTTTAGGTGATTTATAAAAGTGAACAGTAGATTGTTTGTATTCATTCTTTTGAGGATTTATAATTTTGCATGGACCTGAGTATTCTTGCTTTTAGGATATACTGCTTCCTTTTAGAAAGCAAATGGAAGAGTTTTGGAGGGTCAGGTAGCTCATAAATTATTTGAACTGTACTTTGTGGAGATAGTAACATATTAAAAAAGAGTGTGCAACTGCAAATTTTGATTTTCACTAGACACTGGTGGAGGCTATGTTGTCACTAGACTTGGGCTTAAAAACCTGGTCATTTATGTGAGAACATTATAAGAATTTAAGTGTGTGATATTATGTTTTCTAACCAACCCAGTACATTCACCACTCACTAGAGATGCACAAATCAATGTTTGTATGGGATTTCAATTTTTTATATTTTAATTTGTTATACTATTTGTACCTACAATAGCAAAGAATAGTAAATACTACCATGGATCCAAGCAATCCGAACAACCCGCCACAAACTCCCAGAAAAATATAAAGAAGTGTTGCAAAAAATGAAGGCGAAAATTGTCCAAAAATGGGGTCTTTAAATTATGGCGTTATCATTTTTTATATTTTCTAGTTTTCATCTTTAATTTATGTCTCTATCGTATTTTATATTTTCTAGTTTGTAACGAAATTGATTAAGTTTTATATTTTATGGATTAAATTACCTTTTTTTAATTTTTGGACAACTCTGTTATAGATCTCTCGAGATCAAAACAAACTAACATTATTTACGAGACTGTATATTTGTTACAGCGGTAAAACCTGGATATTTAACATCCACGACTTCATACGCGCCAAAAAGAGTTCAGTTGATGGAAAGTTGCTTGTTTCAGACCTTTTGGTAGATCAAAAAGGTGGTGGCGGGATTGAAGTTTTGGTTTAGTGGTACTAGATTGATAAGAACAATGGTGTTGTCAAGCTGGTCGCCTGCGGCATTGGCTCCAGTGATTCGAGCCTGACTGGCATTGAGTGAGACACTGGTGGGATTTCGTTGGCGAGTTCGGAGACTAAGGAGAAGAATGTGTAGGGAGAGATCATGAGGCGAAGTTTGATCTGAATTGGCCATACACATGCACATGGTGATCCTGCTGGTGTTGATGTTAATGGTTGTGTGCATGTTACTGTTGTACAATCTACAAATAAAGTTTGAAATTAGTTATGTTTTAAGTTTTCATAACAGATTTACATACTTTCCTGAAAAAAATAAGAACTGTAAATTTGGATGTTATTTTTTTATTAATTTGAATGCTATGTAGTTTTATTACTAAAAGTTATTTAATTTTATTTGTTGTTTATTTAAAATAAATAAAATGAATTTCACACAAAAAAATGGGTGGATAGTGGTTTGGGTCATAACCACACCCTTAGGATAGTGATTTTGGATGGTGAATTAGAGGGCGATGACATGTCGCTGACGTGGAGGATCATGGTGGGCATGAGGGTCATGACCACACCCTTTAGCCTAACCCGATTCCATCATATATTCTTTTTAGTTCCTAGAATCTAGTAAAAGACAACAAGCTTTATTTTAATATATCCCTACTTGGCGGCTAAAATCTCACATGGTTTTTATATTATACTACACATTAAAAATTTTGTTTTGAAAATTAAGTATTAATTAATACGTTGGAAGAAGATCAAACAGGAAGTTTAGTTTTGCTAGGAATGATATGAAGGAGAGTATAGAAGGATTTCAAGAAAGGTGCAAGTTTCTCAAATGAACAAGAACACCTATTTATAGTTTTTGGAGATTAATCAGATGTTTCTAGGTGTTTTGAGGCCTCATGAGATGCTGACAAGTGCCCTAGTACGTGTACAAAACAACCATAGTGCCCATAGATTCGATTTGGGAGGTTTTGGTTGCTTGGAGTGGCTGCCAAGGCAAAATTCGACCAGCAGCAACCACATACGGACCATGAGGGTCCACATATGCGGTCCGTAAAGGACTTGGTTGGCCAAATAAAGTTTCAACGGTTGGCACTTTTAGCCCCTGAACTTCCAAACTCTCATGTATTGTCTTTTTTGTTACAAAAAGCCATCCTTAGCCATTATTAGGCATACCCGGGAGTATGACCGAGCATCATAAAACTCCCGGTTCGTTAAAAGGTCACTCAGAGGTATAAAATAACATGTTGACGCTTTTAGCCCCTTAAACTTGCAAACTTGCATGTTTTATCATTTAATGGCGTAAAAGCCCTAAATGGCCAATATTAGGCATTCCCGAGAATATGATCGAACATCATGAAGTTCCTGATTTATTAAAAGGTCACTCAAAGGTATTTTAACTTTCAAATTATGTATCTTGCTAGTTTTGCCAATAGTAGATAGTAGATGGCCAATTTTGCTTTATTAAAAAACGGTGGAGGTATCCACACCCCCCCCCCCCCCCCCCCCAAAGTATCTACACACCCCCTAACCCTAAATGACCCTCATTGCCCAATACGCCTCAAACTGGCCCCACCAATACGCCCTTCATTGCCCAATACGCCTCAACCTGGTCCCTACCATCTAATTAATGCCAATCATTGGGTGTTAGTCAATGATTACCAATGATTGGGGTGTGTGGAACTTTATTTTGATAGGGTATTTGTATAGGGAAGTTGTGAAATATTAAGAAAATTAAATTTTTTTTTATAAAATGTTGATATAAAAAATTGTGTTAGTATTATAAGAACTTCATATTTTTATGAAATGAATTATGTATATTATTAAATGCCAATTTGTTATAAATATTATTAAATGCCAATTTTTTTTAAGTATTATAAAACGTCTAACATTTTTTTAATTGGTATTATAAAACTTCTACATTTTTTATCAAGTGTTAGTATAAAACGTCAACATTTTTTTTAATTAGTATTATAAAACGTCAACATTTTTTTAATTAGTATTATAAAACTTCTAAATTTTTTTTATCAGTTGTTAGTATAAAACGTCAACATTTTTTTATTAGTATTATAAAACTTCTACATTTTTTTATCAAGTGTTATTATAAAACGTCAAATTCTCTATAATCCATAACGCAAATGTAAGTGAACATTCTTTGATAAAATAACACAAAACACAACACTTTCATACAAAATCTAATGCAATACATTGCCGAAACCCTAAACCCTAAACCCTACACACTAAATCGCTAACTATTACATATTATTACTTAGATTCACACGAACCCGTTGTGTATCTGAATCAGGTTCTCAAACAAACCGTGAAATCGAACAGTTTCTTCGTACAACTGTGGCTAATGGAAATGCATGAAAAATATGATGAAGAAGTTGATTCTTGATTTGATGAACCTGTTCTTATGACAAACCCTTCATCAATTGAGATTTTAAATACAAGGCAATGTCACCGGCATCTACCGACGCCCGGTAGTTCCGTGACCACCATATACCATCACGCGTCTGAACCGGCTTTTAAACCGGACGGAATCTATGAAGAAACTGTTTGATTTCACGGTTTGTTTGAGAACCTGATTCAGATACACAACGGTCTCTTTGCTTCGTCCACTATAACTATTTGTGTATGTTTAACTACCAAAAGAATGCATACACAAATAGTTCTAGTGGACGAAGCAAAGAGACCGTTGTGTATCTGAATCAGGTTCTCAAACAAACCGTGAAATCGAACAGTTTCTTCGTAGATTCCGTCCGCTTTAAAAGCCGGTTCAGACGCGTGATTGTATATGGTGGTCACCGAACTACCGGGTGTCGGTAGATGCCGGTGACGGAACTATCGCGCGTCGGTAGATGCTATCAAGATTGCACCCGGAATCGACAATATGAGAATTCCGTGCTATTTGCACGGTAACATCTAACAATGTCGGAGTTCCGGGTGACTTGGCAATTAATGTTGGATGATGCATCCCCCACCGCCAAGCACCTCACCCTAGACCGACGTCCCGGCGCATGAATCTGAAATATGAACGCAGTGCACTTCTCCATAAGGATTACGCTACCATCACCGTCAAAACACAGACTTTCGATGTCCTGTTAATAAAAAATACAATTTAGCATTAGACTCGGCATTCGAAAATATATTGTAAAAATTAAAAAAAAAAACAAAACACCACCACAGCCGACCCACCACCACCACCACCCCAGCCGACCCACCCCCACCACCACCCCAGCCGACCCACCACCACCACCACCACCAACACAGCCGACCCACCACCACCACCACCACAACCCCAGCCGACCCACCACCACCACCACCCCAGCCGACCCACCACCACCACCCCAGCCTACCCACCACCACCACCACCACCCCAGCCAACCCACCACCACCACCACAACCACCATCAACACAGCGGACCCACCACCACCACCACAGCCTACCCACAACCACCACCACCACCACCCCAGCCGACCCACCACCACCACCACCGACCCACCCCCCACCACCCCCACCACCACCACCACAACCACAACCACAACCCCAACACCACCACCACTACCACCACAGCCTACCCACCACCACCACCATCACCACCCCAGCCGACCCACAACCACCACCACCACCACAGCCGACCCACCCCCACCCCCTACCACCACCACCACAACCACAACCACAACCACAACCCCAACACCACCACAAACCGCCAAAATAAAACCACAAAAAAACAAGGGTAAACAAACCTTGAATATTTCGACCATATAGACCGATACGAGAGCAAAAACTATGCGAGAGACGCGTGTGGTCCCCTTCCGGATTGTCATCGTGTGGTCCAGAACTCGTTCAAAAAATAACTTTTGTATTTGGATATGTACTTGTTCTCGGTTAAACCATAAAAGGAAGTGAAACTGAACTTCAATGAGACCCGTATGGGTCGATGAGAGGCATATGCAAGTGGGGTGTCATAAATGTCCTATCAAATTTTCAGAAAAGGTAGGTGGATATGGGTCTCATCGGGCTATACGAGGCATATGGGCTGAAAAGTTGTCAAGATCCGTGCGCACCATACGTGCGTATAGGAGTTGTTTGTTAAAGCGTATGAAGTGTATAAAGGATATACTATAACCAATTTATCAGCTCCTGTACAGGAGGATAAACTCGTTAAGGCTTGTGTGTTGTATGCGAGTTGTGCGAGTTCGAATCCCGAGGATGGCCGGTCCGATACAAAAGGACCCCTTCCTTTTTTATTTGACATTTTTTATTATTCATTTATTTATATTAAAATTAATAATAATAAATAATAACAACAACAACAACAACAATAATAATAATAATAATAATAATAATAATAATAATAATAATAACAATAACAATAACAATAATTACAACAACAACAACAACAACAACAACAACAATAATAATAATAATAACAATAACAATAATAATGTATCGTGTTACACAGGGTAGAGCGTTAGTAGATTGTAATAGAACTTCACGAAAAAGAATTTGTTAACTTGGCAAAGGTGTAACATCTGTGAAAAATAGTGTATGCAACAATTTAAAAAAAATATTAATTAGGGTGTTTTATAACATTAAAGACCCTTAATTACCACATAAAATTGTTAAAAATTTAATTTCATATGCGTCGTATAGGGCAATGAGACCCATATACAACTCCTATAAGGTACTCATTGATCAACAAGCCTCCCCTGGTTGACACCTTATGAGTGTCTCATTGCCCAATACGCCTCAAACGGGTGGTTTCCACTTTTAAAGTGTCAACCAGGGGAGACTTTTGGGTCAATGAGACACTCATAAGGTGTCAACCAGTGGAGGCTTTTTGATCAATGAGCACCTTATAGGAGTTGTATAAGGGTCTCATTGCCCTATACGACCCATATGAAATTAATTTTTTTAACAATTTTATGTGGTAATTAAGGGTTTTTATGTTATAAAACACCCTAATTAATATATTTTTTTTAAAATTGTTGCATACACTATATTTCACGGATGTTACACCTTTGCCAAGTTAACAAATTCTTTTTCGTGAAGTTGTTGCATACACTATCTACTAACGCTCTACCCTGTGTAATACGATACATGTACATTGTCACCCATTCATAGCTTCTATACGTCGGTGAGGTATTTCAAAGTCCATTTCGTACCGACATCGGACAATCATCCCGTAAACTTAGCAATAATAATAATAATAATAATAATAATAATAATAATAATAATAATAATAATAATAATAGTAATAATAATAATAATAATAATATTAATAATAATAATAGTAATAATAATAGTAATAATAATAATAGTAATAAATAATAATAATAATAATAATAATAATAATAATAATAATAATAAAACATCGTTAACTTCGCAAAGGTGTCATTTATTAACCATAACGCAATAAATACACGAAACATCGTTTTAGAGTTTTTTTCTTAAACTAGTGTTGGTGGAAAACTTATTTACCAAAATGAGTGATTTGAAAATTATTTACCATAATAGGTATTTTTCTAAAACTGTAGGTCCCTGTTTCGCGGAGGATTACGAACCTAAACCTTGTTATACAAACCTACTAGCGAGTGCGGAATCCAAGCTAGCAAGCAAACCGAGTTAGTAGCAAGTAGAGAAACAAACACACAAGTTCACCGATTAACACAACTTGTATTAATGCAATGAGGGTTCGGTTACAAGCTCAATGTTTACAGAAGTGTTCTATAAACTCTCTAAGATGTGTGTGTGAGTTTGGACAGAATGCTCTCAAAGAATACTCTCTCTTTCTGTCTGTGTGTCTGTCTCCCGAAACTCAACACAAGCATGGGTATATATACCCAGCTCAGCAGGTCTGGATCGAAGGATCTGATAGATGGTCCGAAGGATCATCTATCGATCACAGTTCATACGAAAGATCAGCATGGACCTCGAAGGATCATCCTTCGAGGTCTAATGGTCGAACCATGGTCGAACCATATCTTTCGATCACCTCGAAGGATCAGGTGTATCCTTCGAGGCTATCCTTCGATCAGAACATCTTTCAAATGTTGTCCAAGTCAAACCGGAGGATGGTTGACTTGGTCAACTTACAATACAAATCAGGACATCGTTTATATCAGACCGAATACAGACAAAGTACAGACACAAGTGCACCAACAAACTCCCCCTTGGCTGTAGCTTTGTCTTTGATCTCTAATCTTTGTCTTGTTCTTCTAAAAGTGTAGACTCGTCTTGAACTTCGACGGTCTTTGGTCTTCAAGTCTTCAAGACTCTGATGTCCTATCATGTCTTCAATGTCGGAGGATCTTCAAAGTCTTCACGTCTTGAAAGTAGAAAGTGTATCAACAAACTACCCGTATCATGTAGGAAGTGTGTTGACAAACTCCCCCTTAACATAAGCTCCCCCTTGAGTTATGCTCGTGAAAAGACTTTATCTTTATGAAGTGAGATCCTTGTGGTGATGATGATGGCCAGCGGCGACTCGATCACCTTCATTCATTGAGTGCCTTCGTGTCTTCATTCCAAAGCTCGTCATCGACCATGTTCTCCTAGCCTTTAGAATCTGCACATGCAAGAAATCTAAACGCGTAATGAGAACAACTGCTTGGAATATAGTTAGCATAAACAAATGACACACGTATGACCATGTCACAATCAAACACCGTCCGACAGTTTGAAAGTTTAATAAATTTATCAATTTTAAATTCTAACTTTCAAAATCTGCAAATTTTGACCGTTTATGAAGATTTAGTCAGTTCGGTTTTCAGTCAGGTTTCAGGTAACGAAGACTTGAGCTCCAACATCGTACGATCGAAAATAAAGCAGAAATAAAATCTTTTTGGCTTTTATAAAGTTTATATTAAAACAAGCCTAAAATCTTTTTGGTATTTTTGAAATTAAAAGACAACAATTTAAAATCCTTTGAGTGTTATCAAACGACATCACCGCTAATGTCGTGCTGATATGCACCAAACGACGAAACTGTTTAAAAGAAAAACAATAAAAGTTAAGCAGTAAATAAATAAATATATACAAACATTCTTTTTGCGAGTTTCGAGGGTAAGAGAATCATATCAGTGTACGGTCATGCCAAAACACTCTTGTTGTTCAGTTAGTTAATATTAAGATAAGCATCCTATAACAATTATCGGTATTGTTGTCCACTTAAGCTCAACTTATCAGATGTAATCATGGCGAGGGGATACGTTAAGGTATGATTTATACTTACCGACCGGTGTTCATCCACATCACGACACATTCCCGTATCAAGGTATGCACGAGTGTTCATCTTACCGGTGAGTATACCGATTATCATCTGTTTGACCGTATAAAATTGTGAGATACTCACTTATTTTGATTTGAAAACAAGTCCTATGTGATATAATCACTTATTGATGAGGAACTTGATTTTCGTATGCATGAGGGCACAGGTGCAAGTCCGTGAACAGGTCAGTACTTCCGTACAGCAGAGAGACGAACTTGACACCCGGATAAATGTGATATTTTATCACTTATTTGATATGGACATGTGATTGTTTATCACTTATTGAGGTCGAATGCAGTATGTAATATGTACACGTATGTATAGTATCATGGAAGATCTAGACTTGCGTCCCCGTTATTTTTCGGTAAAAGATACAACCATGATACCCAGATGATAAGCAGCATAAAGACCGAATATCTCAGAACCTCGGCAATCTATCAAACGAAATTTCGGTACTAAGACCATATGCCAATGAATGGTTCCCACCTGATCTTCAGTCGATTAAGATTTATATCACCCTGCACACTTTAAAATGATTGTGAGCCTACCGATACATCTTATATAGAGCTGCTTATCGTTTTTCATTTAAGGTTTAAAGAGGTTTGGATAGACCACTGATGTACTATCATTTTCTCTTTTGCTCGCCAGGAAACTCATTTTTGTTTTTCTATTGTTTTTGTGTTTTTGAAATTTTTCGATGTTTTTGGATTTTCCGATTTTTGGATTTACTCCCCCTAAAATCAATAAACTAAGACAAATTTAAAACACACAAAGATATTTTCAAAAATGATTTTCCGATGTTGGTTTACTCTTGTGCTTGACCTTAATGCCGTTTACCAAAATTAAGTTTTATCAGAAACGATTTAACAAATTTTGGAAAAATGAGTTGGCATGTCGGTAAGCGGTGCGGACCATGACAACATTGATGAGTTTCATATTGAAACAATCACTTGTGAGGTGATATCCGAGATCAACGTGTCAGGTCAAAGAGTGCTGTACGAGATAATAACAATTCACAAAGCAGCTAAAATATCGACAAGTATAGGAGAGATTAAGAATTTAGAGGCGTATCCTGCAACTGTTCCGTGCATTGCAAGGAATCTAAGCACTCTCCCAACTGGATATCCACCCGGTGTGGACTTCAAGGTCGAATTTGCAACTACTGAAAAATCTCTTGACAGCAACAAGCTCATAAACCTCCGGGTCCGGCTGGTCTTCCACATTTCACCAGCGAAGGTCTTTGACTTTCTCTTTCAGAAATGGTGTGCGGATGTTCAATGCACTCCAAGGCATCGACACACATTTCACTTCATTCGTTCCTGTGGACCCGATCAAAACCAGAAAGACCAAATTTTTGGCACGTTCTTCATTTGGTCAAATTTTGCAACTTCATTCAGCCACATTCTCTTTTTCTTTTCTCTTTCTCCATCAAAGGCAACAATTTCTTCTGTCGCCTATCTTGTGCAAGGACATTCCACCATCAACAATCCTAAGACTATCAATAGTTCCTCCTGGAACTTCCTGCACACTCACTCAGAGATTAGTTGGAGAGAGGGACCCAAGCCTTCACAGACTTGGGTCGTCCGTCATCATCGAGAATTGTAACATCCATTTCCCGATGATTCGGAATTGATGTAGCTCCCCCTGAAACAGTTACCGGTTTTGGTATCCAAATCTCCTTCTGTTTTTCATGTTTAACATCCGATTTAGCAGGTCTTGTTTGGATAATCTCCGGTTTTAAAATCTTTTCAACTTCTTTTCGTTGTTTCTTTTTCTGTTTCTTTGCCCGTTGTTTAACAAGACGAGGGTCCTGTTTTGGTGAAACAGATCTTTTATGGTAATTGTTACCATGGGGGGCATCAATTTTTGTCTTTCTCTTGGTGAGATATGGACAATTCTTAATGATGTGCCCATACTCACAGCATTCAAAGCATGATCTCCGCTCAACAAGCCTCGGAGTATCATAACTGCGATAGCCGGATGATGAACTTCGTGATCTTGAGGTACTTGGTCCTACATCACAACCGTTTGTGTGTTGTGTATAGTTGTTTTGACTGTTTCTTTTCAAAATTTTACTTTGTTTAACAAAATCCTTATTGGATTTGTTTTTGGAAGTATCAATTTTATCAGTCCCTCTTGATTTCACGAGGTTTATCTTCCGAGCCTTTTTCTTGTTTTCGCCCTGTTTGCCTTTTCTATTCTCTTGGGCGGCATGATTTTGTTCACGGGGATCATCAACCTTTGCTTTCAAATTATGAAGATATGGACAATTTCGAATGATATGTCCAATTGTTCCACACTCAAAACAATATCTTCGTTCAACAATCCCCGAAGCATCATGTGCTCGTCTTGACGATGATAATGAACTTTGTGATCCCGAGGTACTGGGTTTTGAACAGTTTGGATCATTTCTTTTCAACACTGTTGCTTGTTTAACAAAATCTAAGTTAGATTTGTTCTCAAAAGTTTCGATTTTGTCCGTTCCCTTAGATTTCACAAA
Organism: Helianthus annuus; assembly: GCF_002127325.2. NCBI lineage: Eukaryota > Viridiplantae > Streptophyta > Magnoliopsida > Asterales > Asteraceae > Helianthus > Helianthus annuus. The sequence goes on from NC_035445.2 coordinate 151,307,110, forward strand.
GTTCACATTCTTGTTTTTCTTTTGGGCCTTTTTCTTCTGACCCTGAGTCGATGCTTTTCCTTTAGGTTTGGCATGATTTGGCTGCCTTTTCTCTGTTGGTAATTTCTTATTCCCAAATTGTTTTCGAATTTCGGCCTTTGGAATGGGAGGACACTGTGTAACTGTAACACGTGGTCCTGTCTTTCCCAAAAACTTACTTGTCGAATCTTCAAAGACTTTACTTATTAAAGATTGATTAACATTCTTAATAGGAAAATCTTTGTCAGAGTAGATTTTATCATCACCAACAAGAGTGTACAGCAAATTCACACCCTCCGACTCTTTTTCAGACGAGGACTCGATTGCAACAGTCTTAGCGGGTTTTGCAGGGGGATCACATAGAATGTGATTCTCAAGAGGTATGTCCTCATTTTTGACTACCGCATCAGACTTTGCTGGGATGGTATCATCAGATTCATCATCAGAAGAATCAGCATCCTCAATGATGACTGGAGGATCCTGATTCAGTTCAGCAGAGGACACACATGCATCTGCTGAAGTATCTGAGTCTGGTGATACATCTTTCTTGTATCCGAGTCCTGCTGCAAACTCCTTTACATCTAGAGGAACAGATGGTTCAAAGAACACTCTATCCTCCTCGTCAGGCATCGCATCATAATTGTGTCTCACAGGTGGTGGACATTTCTTATATCCTATGCATGTGACATCCCGTTTTTCTTTCTGAACGTCAATGATGTGATCCAACACATAGCTAGAGCTCAAATAACTATCTAGCTTAAGTTGGATCGCATCACTTTCGGTTTTCACACAAGCCATTTCTTTTTGCATTGTCTCAAGACGTGAGATATACAAATTAATTTCCGTTTGTTTTCTGGAAACCATTTTAGTCAATTCAGTTTTATCTTTCTTTAACGTCTCAATCATTGACTTAAATTCTTTTTCATGGTTTTCATAAAACATATTGGCTTCTGTGCATTTTGAAAGATCCACGGTCAACTTCTGGTTGTGGATAAATGTCACATCATATTTCTCTTGCAAAGCTTCGTGTTTGCTTTGCAATTCACACCACTTGGCATTCAATGAAACATGTTTGTCTTGCAAGTCAAACAAACTAGCTTGTACAGCATCATGTTTGCCTTGCAACTCAGACATGTTTGCCTTTAATCTAGCACAATTATCACAATCTACAGCAGTTGGTTCATCAACACATACCTGACTGGAATTACTCTCAGGTGTTGGCCTTTCTGCATCAGAATCAATACCAGATCCATCCTCACTTGAACTTGAAGTTATATCACCTTCCACTGAAGTTGAAACATCTTCACCTGAACTTCTAACATGTTCAGAACTGTTATCATTCCCCGAGGATCCACCATTGCTGACATCTTTGACAATTTCAGCGTACAACGCCGTTTTTGTCTGACTACTGTTCTTGGGATTAAGAAGTGACGATTCTACAGTAGAATAATGGTGTTGTACGGAAACTGGGGGTAATGGATTTCCAAAAATGTCTGTGGTGGGAGGCGGCTTTACAGGAACTTGTATTGGATTGCCAAAACAATCGGTTGTTGTTATTTTCGGTTCACTTTGCCTTTGATTGATAACTGATGCCCACATTTCTGCAGTAATTCGAGGTGGTGTGGGAGGTTCGGCCCATAATGGAGATGACCTTGTATTCGTGTATTTTCCATCGTCTGGAGCCGGTGTACCCCACCATGAGGGAGTGACACCTGAACTTGTATATTCACCATTATCTGGAGCAGGAGTTCCCCACCAACTCGGATTCATCTTTGACAAGAAAAATAAATTCTATGTCAAAGTCACGAAGGATGATTGCCACCTGAAAGATCACACAGCCGAAGGATCCTGGTCGAAAGATCTGAGATCACAGAAACTTGTTAACAATAAACAGACCACAATCGAAAGATCAACTACTGTTCGAAGGATCAACAGTACTCGAAGGATTACTGTTGAGTCTTGAACAATAATTTCGAAAGATTCAAGAACTCGAAGGATTCCCTTTTGAAAGATCCTTATCTTTCGAGTCAATCCCTATCTTTCGGACACTTATCTTTCGAATAGCTAACTTCCGAAGGATCACACTTGTTCGAATGATCAACAGTGTTCGAAGGATCACTGTTGACTTTCGAGCACTGGCTTCGAAAGACTCAAAATCTCGAAAGATTCACACTTGAAAGATCCTTATCTTTCGAGATAAAACAACTATCTTTCGAAAAGATTCCCTGATCGAAAGATATGTTTCGAACTTCGAAGGACTACTCGAAAGATGTTTATCTATCGAGCTGTCACTGATCGAAGGATTGTCTTTCGATGTCGAAGGATATCTTTCGATGTCGAAGGATATCTTTCGAATGAGCACTGACACACTGACACAGATGTGACGGGTTGGTGAAAAGGTGATGGGTTGGTAAGTCAACTTTCGGCAGAAAGGATGTGCAGGCTGTCCTTTCACCACCAACTTTGAAAGTTTGCCAAAAATGACAACAACACCAGTCACCGGAATTTTGAACCGGAATATAGCCGGAAAATTCAAAATCACTTAAAACAATTTTTCAAGTTACCCAACCCCACTTTAAACACTCCCGGTTAGTTTAGACACGTTTTTACTCAAAGAAAAAGCAAGAAAACCAGTAAAAAACAGGTGCAAAACCAAGTGTTTCAACACACCAAAACTTGTAAAAACCCGGTTTTAAACAAGGTTAAGAGCCTTAGCTCTGATACCACTTGTAGGTCCCTGTTTCGCGGAGGATTACGAACCTAAACCTTGTTATACAAACCTACTAGCGAGTGCGGAATCCAAGCTAGCAAGCAAACCGAGTTAGTAGCAAGTAGAGAAACAAACACACAAGTTCACCGATTAACACAACTTGTATTAATGCAATGAGGGTTCGGTTACAAGCTCAATGTTTACAGAAGTGTTCTATAAACTCTCTAAGATGTGTGTGTGAGTTTGGACAGAATGCTCTCAAAGAATACTCTCTCTTTCTGTCTGTGTGTCTGTCTCCCGAAACTCAACACAAGCATGGGTATATATACCCAGCTCAGCAGGTCTGGATCGAAGGATCTGATAGATGGTCCGAAGGATCATCTATCGATCACAGTTCATACGAAAGATCAGCATGGACCTCGAAGGATCATCCTTCGAGGTCTAATGGTCGAACCATGGTCGAACCATATCTTTCGATCACCTCGAAGGATCAGGTGTATCCTTCGAGGCTATCCTTCGATCAGAACATCTTTCAAATGTTGTCCAAGTCAAACCGGAGGATGGTTGACTTGGTCAACTTACAATACAAATCAGGACATCGTTTATATCAGACCGAATACAGACAAAGTACAGACACAAGTGCACCAACAAAAACATACTTTTCTCACTCCCAATTGTATTGGATAGAAATATCTTATATTTAAAAATATTTTTGTTAACAAGAGCTGAGAAAAAAAATAGTAAAGTTTAAAAAAAGTTTTTTGTAATCCAACTTTTTTCAAAATTGATAAACAAAGGTTTTCATTTTTATATTTTAAAGAATGACTAAGCAATTTAAGTTTAACATTACTGAAGGTTATTTTTTATTACTTTACATAACAATGAATTCGAGAAGACAATCTTAAATTGAAACGTAAATATAGTATCAAATGTTGAATCCTTTAAATTTCTTTTTATTCCCTTTTTTTCGTTTATGTATAAAAAAAATTAGAGAAAGGGATCGAACAACTTTTCTTGAAGATAGAAAGAACATTTGTGTGATTAAACTTTTGAAAGAAAACAAAATCATCTCAACCCAACTTAAAATCGAGAAACAAAAGATCTTTTTATTTTTTTTTTAAATTGGAAAAAAGAAAAGCTTTTACAAATTCTTTTTTAAAGAAAATAAAATAAATGTGAAAGAATAAAACATGTCTTTTTTTTAAAATAGTTCAAGAAATCATTTAATTAAAGAATTTATCAAATATATTAATTTTTTTTTATAAAATTTCATGTTCAAACAAAGTGTTTTGATAAACTTTTTTAAAAACTTTACTACTTTTTTTCTCAGCTCTTGTTAACTAACATATTTTTAAATGGAAGATGTTTCTATCTAATATAAATAGGAGTGAGAAAAAGTTTATTTTAGAAAAATACCCATTTTGGTAAATAGTTTTTCAATCACCCATTTTGGTAAATAAGTTTTCCATCCACACTAGTTTGGGAAAAAACTCCATCGTTTTAAATTTTTACACAAAACATGTCATTTTAATACAAAATATAACGACTAAACCCTAAACCCTAAATCGCTAACTGTTACATATTCTTAAATTCTTGCAAACTGTATCGGTTATTCAGATCTCTATTCGTCACCATATTGTTGCTATCAAGTTTAAGGACGCGTTCCACGGTAAACGTGCTTTCCGCTTCCCCATTACCACATGAAGAACCTCCGACCTGATCTGGCGCTACCTCGTTGTTGCTGAAAAATTCTCAGCAACCGGTTCCACAGCATGAAGAACCAATCCATACAGAAGGAGTTCTCCCTCGAGGTTGCTGACGCAGAAGCATTGTCGTTGGTGGTGGTAGAAGAACATTCCAGTTCACCCTCACAGTCACCGGTAAATATCTACTTCCACCGTCACAGGTTGCTGACGCAGAAGCATTGTCGTTGGTGGACGTTCCGGTGCATGAATCTGGAATACGAACGCAGTTAAACGTTTGAATCTGAAATATGAACGCAATGTACTTCTCCATAAGGATTACGCTACCACCCCCGTCAAAACACCGACTTTTGATATCCTGTTAATAAAACATACAATTATAGCATTAGGGTTACGTGTCGGGCCTTAAGTAAACATACAATCCGACTTTCGAAAATATATTGTTAAAAATAATAAATATAATAATAAAAATAACATATGCACATTTAAAAAAAACGATGATATAAGTCTAGACCCGGCAAACGTGTCGGGCCGGGGGTCGGGTAGGGTTACGCTACCACCACCACCACCATACCCGCCTAACCACCACCACCACCACCACAGTCACCACCACACCCGCCTAACCACCACCAACACCATCACCACTACCACCACAGCCACCACCACACCCGCCTAACCACCACCACCACCACTACCACCACAGCCACCACCACCACAACAACCACCACCACCACCACAGCAACCACCACCACCACCACAACAACAACCACCACCACCACCACCACCACAGCCACCACCACACCCGCCTAACCACCACCACAACAACCAACCACCACCACAACAACAACCACCACTACCACCACCACAGCCACCACCACACCCGCCTAACCACCACCACCACAACAATCACCACCACCACAGCCGTCAATCCCCACCACCACAACCACCACCACAACCAGCACCACCACCACAACTACCACCATTACAGCCACCACCACCACCACCATCACCACCACAGCCTACCCACCACCACCACCACCACCCCAGCCGACCCACCACCACCACCACCACCATCACCATCAACACAGCGGACCCACCACCACCACCAACACAGCCTACCCACCACCACCACCACCACCACCACCCCAGCCGACCCACCACCACCACCACCACCACAAACCGCCAAAATAAAACCACAAAAAAAACAAGGGTAAACAAACCTTGAATATTCCGACCATATAGATCGATAGGAGAGCAAAAACTATGCGAGAGACGCGTGTGGTCCCCTTCCAGATTGTCATCGTGTGGTCCAGAACTCGTTCAAAAAATAACTTTTGTATTTGGATATGTACTTGTTCTTGGTTAAACCATAAAAGGAAGTAAAACTGAACTTCAATGAGACCCGTATGGGTCGATGAGAGGCATATGCAAGTGGGGTGTCATAGATGTCCTGTCAACTCTTCAGAAAATGTAGGTGGATATGGGTCTCATCGGGCTATACGAGGCATATGGGCTGAAAAGTTGTCAGGATCCGTGCCCACCATACGCGCGTATAGGAGTTATTTGTTAAAGCGTATGAAGTGTATAAAGGATATACTATAACCAATTTATCAGCTCCTGTACAGGAGGATAAACTGGTTAAGGCTTGTGTGTTCTATGCGAAATGTGCGAGTTCGAATCCCGGGGAGGCCGGTCCGATACAGAAGGACCCCTCCCTTTTTATTTGACATTTTTTATATGAAGCACTTTAATTAAAAAAAATTATAAAAAAATTGTTGTGTACACTATGTTTCACGGATGCTACACCTAACACAAGTCAATAACTTCTTTTTGTCGAGTTCTATTACTACGTAGTAACGCCCTACCCTGTGCAATACAAGACATGTACATTGTCTCCCATTCCATAGCTTCCATACTTCGGTATATATTCCAAAGTCCATTTGGTACTAGCATCGGGCTATTATCCGCTAACTTAACCATGATGAAATGGCTATCTTCGACAAAAGCAATCGTTAAAATGGAATGGTTCGGGTAAACCTGCGGTCCATCGAACATCGGGAAGTAAGTTTGACAAACACCGTTGCTTAAATGTTGAACAATCACCCTAAATTTTTGAGCCACCAACAACCCTGTGTAGGGCATCCACATCCAACATGCCATAGGTGCAGGTTCAACATTTAACCAATTTATCGATCGATACACATTTTCGTAACATCCCTTGTCCAATGATTCGAGTATATGGCCCCAACGCTTTTTGTTAATGAACATCTCGTCGAGTAGCTCTTGGCGGACCCCACTTCCACTCTTTCTGGTCATACCCCAAACCCATAGCTATGGATCGAAACCCACAGTTACCGTCCAGTTGGGCATCTTCGATATGTGTTATGTATCTCCGATAGCTAGATGGAAGCCAATCCTTAAAACGCTCGATCACGTTTTTGTACCTATAATTGGCAAAAAAATAAAAAAACTAAAAAATATTAAAAAATAAAAAATTGAAAAAGAATTCTAAATATATGTATGTATATACGTATGTACCTGTGCCCGGCCAACAGTGGAAAGTCTTTATCTATAATCGGAAGTGTATTTTTTTCTTCTTTGTTTTTCTTTGAACGACTATGTCGTACATTTGGCTTTTGAGTGTAGTCGTTCCTCTGTGATTCGGGTTGTTTATCTTTACGTCTCGCAAGGTCTTCATTCTTTTGTTGTTTTGCTTTCGTAGTTGGGCGGCCCCGCGTATCTTGTTGTACCTCAGGCGGTTGATGGTCAGTCATACTTGGATTCAACACCGCTTTCATCTTCGACAACATACTTTTTAACACTAGAGGTGGCTGCGTATGTAGTTGTTGTGTGAGTTTATCCATTTCCGCCTAATATTACACTCGTCTTGATTAAGTTTTTCTGTCGAAAGATCAAGTTTTGTCCAGAATTTATCTATCGCGGCATGTGGAATTTTGCAACCTGTTTTTCAAGAATCATTGTTAAAACATAAAGTATAATGATGATTATATTCTATGGATCGAAGCATATGTTATAGTTGTTATGTTACCTGTATTTTCCCACCACTCCATCTGACAAGCACATGGCAACCCACAACCCGTAGAAAGCTGGTGGCCACAAGTCCCCCCTCCTTCCCTCAACGCATTTAGCTTCTTCCTCTCGACAACCAATAACTCTAAGGCTTTTTGGGAAACAATACCGCGTAGGTTGTCAAAAAATGGAAATCTGTGGTCCCCCATTTGCATGGACCTGCTCTCCTCAAAACTAACTTTTATTTGTATCTTTTGTGACTCTACAACTTTGCCAACAAGACACACAAGTCTATGGAGCGAGTTGTTTGGCCCTTTAATGTATCTCTTAAACTTAGAATGCTGGCTTTCAACTCTGTTGGTTGTATGTTGACCAAAATTGGGGACTGTGTTAGTCCAAGCTGAAACGAACTTTTCTTTATAATCTTTCAGCCACACATCATACAAATAATCCAGAACATCTGGAAAAAAAATTGAATACAATGAGTTGTAATGTTTGTATATATATATGTATGGATGAATGTATGTAAACTAATATAATATGTACCTGATCGTCCGTCGTTAACCAGTCGCGTGAAAAGCCGCTGAAAGTTATAATTGTATATCGTCGGAATGGGATAATTACACAGTCGAGACCAAGAAAGCTTGAATATTTTCCAGTCTTCATCCGTAAATTTTGCCCGACAGTGTTTTAGAATATTCTGTGAGATGTGCCACCTACATAGCAATTTGGAAGCTTTTGGGAATACTTTATCGCAAGCATTCATCAAAGCTTGATCCCTATCTGTTACAATTACACGTGGCTCCATGCAATCTACCAACAATTCTTTGAGCTTCTCCAGGACCCATAAGAAGTTATCTTTTTTTTCTTTAGAGACAAACGCATGAGCCACACAAAAAGACTTGTGTGTCGATGTCACACCGACAACTTGAATAAACGGAAGCTTATACTCATTCGTCTTGTAGGTAGCATCAATCATCAACATATCTGGGAATGCACGCCACATGTTGTACGAGTCCGGATGAACGAAAAAACCTCCTCGACCGCGTTTGTGGAGGGATTCACTCTGGTGAAATAAACGTACCTTTCTTCTTGCAACATGCTCTCCAATATCTGCATTGGAGTTCGATCGCCGTACATTTTTCGTTTAATCTTTTTAATCACGTTTTGTACATCTTTTAGAATGCACATGCTATGTGGGTACTGATTTCTTATGGTTAAATGTATATTTGTAGGCTCCATGTTTTGCAGATAAAGTCTCTCCACCAGTGATTCTTCATCCGGGGTCAGCCTTCTAGCAAAAGCGTGGCCCTCGAGAAATTCAGCAGGCTCATGGTTGTGAATGTTTTTCTTCTCCACAAGGCTCCAACTACCACTACTTGAGTCTAGTTTCCCTATCAGACTAAAAGGACAGCCAACCTTTTTGCTACCGGAACGCCAAACGGATGCTTTACTTTTGGGTTCGCCGCCACGATCGCATTGCAACCATATCTTCACTGTCCTTGCTGACGCACCTTCGCCTTTTTTCCTCGTTCGTTGGGTGACAATGACGTAACCTTTCGCAACTTCTCTTTTGCATACCCAATTCTTCAAGTGACCCAAATACCTCAAAAAAAAGGTTCATTAGAAATCCACATAAATGAAAATAATATATTAATTTGTCGAAAAAACAATAAAAAAACTCGGGTTCAACATCGGGTTCGGGTTAATATGTATGACACATTTTCGGGTTTGTATGAAATTTCGTGTCATACATTTTCTATTTTTAATCAGTATACATGCCTCGTTCGTGTTCGTTCGGTTCATTTACAAGCCTAAGTAATCTATTTTTAACAAAATATTTCACCGGAACATATATAATATTTCACCAAAATGATAACGAAATCGGGTTAATATGTATGACACAATTTCGGGTCGGGTTCGGGTTAAACATTTTCTAGATTTCTAATAAAAATTATATACATACGAATAACACGTGTACAAAATCATTTTATCCACTCTAAAATTATATCAACATTATGTAACACGAATAACACGTAATTGACGGTTATGTCATACCTTTTTTGTTTTTTTCTCGTCATTAGCACCTTCCTCGTTAGCAGGTTCCTCGTTAGCACGCTCGTCATCGTGAACACCTTCCTCGTTAGCAGGTTCGTCGTCGTCAACATCCTCCTCAAAGTGCATTACAGCTTCCTCGATTTCGTTATCATTTTCCTCAAAGTCCTTAGCACATTCCTCGACTTCGTTATCATTTTCCTCAAAGTCGTTAGCACCTTCTTTGACTTCGTTATCATTTTTCTCATACTCCTTAGCACCTTCCTCATACTCTAACTTGTGTTTGTTTTCCATATACGAATGGTAAGTCCCGTATTCGTGTCGCGGATAACTTTGGGCAATGTAAGATGGTTCCCCCTCATCTACAAACACCTGGTTCAAGTCAGGTAACGTGGGTCGCACACCCCTGTCATCACAACGAGGCACGGACACAACCTCCTCCTCACCTCGATCAACGCCGGATAACCAAACGCTTTCGGAGACGTACGACTGGTTCGAATCTTCGCCAAAAATATTACCAATGCCTCAAAACGACATCTTTATGCTTCACGGTCTCAACCAAATTTTTTAGTTAAGAATCTTCAGGAGTTCAGTCGGAATTTTACGAGTTTGAAAAAATTTGGAACAAAAAATCCCGTATGTTTTGGGTAAATAAACATTTTTGGTCGATAAGGGTTGTATAGGTCGATAAGGGTCATATGGGTCACTTTCACGCTTTTTCAGACTGAACTCCTTTCATGTCAGTAATTATACCTTAAATTCATCAAAAGTCGTGCCGATAAGCCTCTCATTGCTCAATGAGAGGCGTATAGGGTTTAATGCTCCAACTACCACAGCCTTATATGCCTCTCATAGGGCAATGAGAGGCTTATCAAAACCCTTTTTCTGGCACATTAATTGTTTTCACACTATATATTCCCCTTATTGCCCTATATGCCGCGGGAGGGGGGGGGGGGGTTGTGCACTCCAAAAGTAGGTGTGTGTCAATACCCTCACCTTTAAAAAATCGAGCTTCTTTTGAACCTTACACAAGGTAGCTTGACTTTTTCAGAGCTTATTGATATATCTCAACTTGAATTAGAATATATGTTCACTAAGTGTATTCTTGTTATTTACAGATTTAGTTATATCTGTTAAAATATATAAATAATACCAATTCAATAATCAAAGTTTATAATATTCTTAATATTATTGTTCTTTTATTTTGTATGTACAGTGAACCATGGTTGGATCATTGGAACAAGTCTGATGTGGGCTTAGTATTTAGTGGGCTTACAAACATAAGAAGATATGGGCTGGATCTGATTAAAAAACGCAGCAGTAGCCGGGTCAAGTATTGAAGCAGGATCTCTTCTCCGGATCACTATAAATGAGGTCTAGAGTCATTAGGGTCAGATTTTTACACCATCAATGTGTGTAAGTGTCTTTAAAAGTCTCTGGAGCAAAGTCTTAGATCTAGGGTTTTTTTTGTGTCATAAACTCGTTAGTTCTTAAAGGTTTTTGATATCAGATTATCATGTTGATGATTTGATCCGTAGTGTTATCAAGATTTCGAAGTGTTACATTGTTTGTAGTATTCTGATCTAGTAAAAGTGTTTCTTGTGTTTGAAATCATTTGAGTTTATAAATTTGACAATATCAATACTAGAGGTGTTCATGATAGGCTAACTGGAAAGCAGTTCACACATACTATCAGTTTGATGTTTTCTTGAACATAAACCTAAAAAGCCGGTTAACTGGCAATTGGTTTATTAAATAGTTAAACTAGGTTAGAACCCCGTGTGTTACACGGGGTTAAGTCAATAAAATATTAAATTATTAAATAAGCAAAAAAAAAAGAATAGAAACAATGAAAATGAAATACTGATGAAAAAAAATATTCTTTAAGTAAATATTCTAAAGAACAATAATAAATAGTTAAGAAACTTTCTCGTCAACTGACTCGGCGGAATTCATTCTCTTACTCATTACCAACCGGTTCTTGCCCTGCCTTGGCATAAACAGGCTAACTTTCCTAAAGACTGCTTTTGGAACATCCCTATCCTTCGATCGATACTGCCGACATTACTCGTTATGAGTCTAGGATTGGTATCAGATGACTTTACTTGAGACATAACTTCTTCCGATAACTAAACTTCAAGTCTTAGCTATCCGAAATAAAATAGAATAAGGGAATACTATTGATATTTCTTATTTTAAAATATTTACCTTAATTTTCGACCTCTAAATATATATGTTACACTAACCGATATTTTTTTGTTAGATTAGGTCTGCTAAACCTTCGTACAAAATCAACTTTTACGATTTATAACTTATAATTATATTTTTTTATTTAAACCTTACCAAAAATAGATTTTACGAAACTGTTTTTATATTAGATTTATAATGATGATTATATCTTTAAATTACCTTACCAATTTAAACATGGTTATTCGTTGTTTATAAAAAATGTAAATAAACAGTTTTCTTATTACTAAATCCATCCATAAACATGATTATTCGTTGTTTATAAAAAATGTAAATAAACAGTTTTCTTATTACTAAATCCATCCATATAATACACAACACCTATTATTTAAGAAAATGACCCAAAAAAATTAAGAACCTAACATATATATACAATTTCTTAAATTAAACTTTAAACTAACAAATAATAAATGAAAAATCTAAAATTAATTATGCCCAGTGCAATCTTTTAAAATTAATCAAATTTAATATTTCATATTCAAAACATGAAACGTAAGATGTTTGTTGAAAAAAAAGGTATATAGGTTTAAATTTAATATTTTATATTCGAAAAAAAACATAATAGATTTGGTGAAAAAAATACTAAAACTGAAGGATAAAGTTTATGAAAGAGAGGTAAATAATGAGAAATATTTGGCATATTTTGAGGAATGAGATATATGTAACATATTTTGAGAAATAGAATAACAAAAACTAATTATGATTTAAGTGGAAAATACAATTAGAGAGTGCCTAAGAAGCTGACATGTGTCCTCATTAAAGTTTCTTTTATTTTATTACTAGGTTAAAACCCCGTGTATTACACGGGTTGTGTAAGTGTAAATTTATATAATAAATAATAAAAACGATCTATCTTTAAAAACCCCCGTGTATTGAACATATTGAACAAAATATAATATCATATATTAATACATACAGTCCTCATGATTTATCTTTCAAAAATGAACGTTGATATACTATTTACTTAATATAACATTTTACTTTGTTTTTTTATATTTACTATTAGTTAAAAACAGATGTATTACATGGGTTGAATAATATTTTCATGATGCATTCAAATTATGAGATACAATTATTTTAGTTAGTTTTAAGGACCTTCATACTTGTTTGTTTATTTCGATAGATAAAACATTCGTCTCAATTTTGTATTCAAGAGAGTTTATGGTACAAAAAGGTGGATATCGATCCCTACATTTTTATTAATTTCATCATTTTTTTATGAATTATACCGTAAGAAATAAATTCTCTTTGACCTATATAAATTTCTTCGGTCCTTAAACTAATTTTAATTCGTGTATCATAAGTATTTTTTGAATATTTATAAGATAATAACTTACCTTATAGTTAAAGAAAATAAACTATAATTTTTAATCGTATTAAATGTGCATATAATTCGGTAGTATTTTTTACATTTTTTTATGAATAACTAAAATGGTAATGGCTAGTATTTTTTAAGTCGGCTCGATGGATTTGATAAACTATAGTTGAAATATAATTCTCTTTTATATAATCTTTTATCAAAAAGGTGTATCCTTATCTAAATTTTTGTTTAAAATTATTTATAGAAAAACAAATATTAGTATTTTTTTAAGTCGGCTCGATCGATTTGATAAACTATAGTTGAAATATAATTCTCTTTTATATAATCTTTTATAAAAAAAAGGTGTATACTTATCTAAATTTTTGTTTAAAATTATTTATAGAAAAAAATATATTTATTCTTATCTAATTTTTAGTTTAAAATTATTATTGTTATTTAACATAGATAAATAAAAAAATAAGCTGAGAAAGCATGAGAAAGTGACACGTGACTAAAAAGATTTTTGTTTATTAGTATAGGAAGATATGTCTAGATTATCTTGTTTTGCATTTACTTAATAGAGAAACTCCCAACTAAAAGGGTTCTCTATATTATGTGTTCCTTCACTGCACATTTGACTAAAGTGATAAATTAATTTTTTTATTATTTTCCATATTTAATATATATTATTTTCTGATATTATTCAGAACTAGTGTTGGGAAATCACAACCGCGAAGATCTCAAGACTTTCATTACAACTTACAAAATGCAATCATGCCATTATTTGTTGCTAAGGAAAGATGGATTTAAATATGACATTTCTGTTGGAAAATTTAAAGGATAACATACAAGTTGGTATGTTTTCTACATCCCATATTGGTGGAGGGAGTGAAGTTTGAGTGGTTTATAAGGGATAACTTCTTATGGGCCATCAAAGTGTTAAATGGGTTGAGAAGTGGATGAAGGCCACATGCGCGCCGAGCCAAGCCGCGAGCACGCGAATGGGCGCACTTTGCGCTTTGCATCGTCGCGAGGAGCTTTTATACACCTAATTTTCGCAGCCTCCTCCCACTTTTCTGTGCTCGAGTTTCTTCTCCAACTTCTGCGTTTTTCTGGTTTCCATTGCTGTTGGAATACCAGATCAGTTCTGCATTAAATCCTGGGAGTTTACGCTGCAGCTCACAGCAATACGAGCGCATAAAATCCTTTAAGGACAGGAGTCATTCGTGCAGTTCAAGGATCTTCTTTCTTAATCGCCAGGATGGTTTTAATTTTTGTGTGTTCTTTAAATTCGTCCGATAACGGGACAGTCTCCTTCTACCTTTCTTTAATTAGTTTGCTCAAGTTAGAACAAACTGGTTTGGCTGATAACTCGGTAATTAATTAAGTTTATATGAATTTACTGTTTGATTGAAATATTTTCAACAATCTTAAAGGATTTTATTTTGTGTTTAATCAACAGTACTAATGGACTCTGAACTACCAACAGCCAATCTGAGATTCATGAATCAAGAGTTTGTCAAGTTGGACAGATTCGATGGTCAGAACTATACCCGTTGGGCGGACAAGGTTAAGTTCATGCTAGTTGTGCTGAAACTCTACTATATCCTTGATCCAGACTTGCCTGAAATCCCTGATGACCCTCCTCTTGAGGCAGGAGAAGTCCCGAATCAAGATTTGGCAAAGCAAAGACTTGTCCGTAAGGAAGCTGAAGATCTTTGCCTTGGCCACATCAAAAATTCTCTTTCGGATCGTCTCTATGACTTGTACGCGCCGGTAAAAAGTGCTAGAGAATTGTTGAAAGCTTTGGAAGATAAGTACAAGGCTCATGAAGAAGGTACTAACAAATACCTTATTTCCAAGTACTTAGACTTTCAAATGGTCGATGATAAGTCAATCCTGGAGCAAGTGCATGCACTCCAAGTTCTTGTTAACAAATTGACCACACTTTCTATTCCGCTACCAGAAATATTCCAAGTAGGGGTCATTATTGCAAAACTGCCTCCTAATTGGAAAGATTTCTCAAAAAGAATGATGCACAAGTCTGAGGACTACTCTTTGGACGAACTGTTGAAGCACCTCCGAATTAAGGAGGAAACGCGCAACAGGGACAAAAGAAGTAAAGTCAGATCGAGTGTGAATCATGTTGCTGGAGGATCTGGTCAAAAGGGAAAAAGGGAATCATCAAAGAATAAGAAGTTTACAGCACCAAAGAAAAAGGAATTCAAGAAGTCACAACACACTAACAACCATCAACCAAAGAGGTCTGGTAAATGTCATGTTTGTGGTGAAACCGGGCATTATGCACGAGAGTGCTCTCAAAGGAAATCTGGATCTACGGTTGGTTCTACAAGTGCTATTGATGTTGAGAAAGTCACCAATCTAGTGGCCAATGTGGGTCTTGGAGAGGTGAACATGCTTTCTCAATATACACGCATTGTGGCATGTAGAGGATGGTTTTTGGATTCTGGAGCCACTGTTCATGTTTGTGGGAATCGTGGCTCGTTTCTTACTTATGGTCCTGTTCCTCAAGGAACAGTGGTGGTATGTGCTGATGGACATCGTGTAGAAGTTCGTGGTAAAGGCACGGTGCGACTAAACTTTAAAGATGGTCAAGTGGTTACCCTTCAGGATGTGTTGCATGTTCTTGGTATCACCAAGGGTCTTGTTTCTACTGATAAGTTTGATCGGAATGGTTACAAGCTGGTTCTTAAGAATCTCCGTGTGAAGTTTTCTCTAAATGACATCTATGTGGGTCAAGCAAAGAACACAGGTGGAATGTATTGTCTTGACTTAGCTGAAGATGGGATTGATGAAGAAGTAGACTCGGATGAAGGTGACGTTTCTGTGATTGATGGGTTTGGGAATGAAAGTGATAGTGATAGTGATAGTGATAGTGGTAGTGATAGTACTAGTTTTGGTGAATGTAATGCAATTGGTTTTGAATTGAATGAAATTATGTCTTTTGATTATATCGATTGTTCAATTTCTTTATGGCATAAACGTTTAGCTCATACAAATATTAAAAACATTGAAAAAATGCAAACTAAAGGTTTATTAAAATTGAAAGATAAAGACTTTGAAAAATGCGAAACTTGTGTGAAATCTAAATTCACAAAGAAACTTTTTCCAAGTGTCCATAAACGCAATACATCACTACTAGAACTAATTCATTCAGATATTTGTGAACTGAATGGAGTTCTTACTCGTGGGGGTAAGAGATATTTTATCACTTTCTGCGATGACTCGAGCCGATACTTATATGTTTATTTGTTGCATTCAAAAGAGGAAGCTTTTGAGGCATTCAAAATATATAAGGCTGAGGTTGAAAAACAACGAGAGAAACGCATTAAAATTCTTTGCTCGGACAGAGGCGCAGAATACTTTAACCGAAAGTTTGATGCATTTTGCGAGGAGGAAGGCATCATACATGAGAGAGCTACACCGTATACTCCCCAACAAAATGGTTTGGCTGAGAGAAAGAACCGAACCTTGGTAGAGATGGTTAACTGTATGTTAAGTCAATCGGGTCTACCTCGCAATATGTGGGGGGAAGCTTTGTTGACCGCATGTTATGTTCACAATAGGATCACTAATCGTGTGATACCTATGAGCCCCTATGAGTTATGGAAAGGAAGAAAACCAAACCTAGAGCATTTAAGGGTTTGGGGTTGTCTTGCCTACTATCGTGTACCTGATCCAAAGACACTCAAACTGGGTGAACGAGCTTTCAAGAGTGTATTCATTGGATATGCTTCGTATAGTAAGTCTTACCAATTGTTGGATGACGAATCAGGTATAGTTGTAGAATCCAAAGATGTGGAATTCTTTGAGAACAAGTTTTCTAGAGATGATGAAAACTCAAATTACACCACAGCTTCTAGTACTTCTGAAAAAAGAGTCCAACCTTTACCGATAGTTGAAGAACCAAGAAAAAGTACTAGAGTTAGAAAAGAGAAA
Organism: Helianthus annuus; assembly: GCF_002127325.2. Lineage (NCBI taxonomy): Eukaryota > Viridiplantae > Streptophyta > Magnoliopsida > Asterales > Asteraceae > Helianthus > Helianthus annuus. Next base: position 151,324,133 of record NC_035445.2, read on the forward strand.
AGTTATGGAGATGATTTCTTTTCTTACCTGGTTGAGGGAACTCAAAAGAAAGTGACGAGAGAGGTCATTTTCGCTGTAAATTTGGATGATGATCCTAAAACTTTCAACGAAGCAATGTCATCAAGAGATGCTCCTTTGTGGAAGGAGGCAGTCAATGATGAAATGTATTCCATTATGGGAAATGGAACTTGGGAGTTAGCTGATCTACCCAAGGGAAAGAAACCTATTGGATCCAAATGGATTTTCAAAAAGAAGTATCATCCAGATGGATCCATCTCTGCCTATAAAGCGAGATTAGTTGCTAAAGGGTATAGGCAGAGAGAAGGGATCGACTATTTTGATACCTATGCACTTGTGGCTAGAATTAGTTCTATTAGAACTCTAATAGCGGTGTCTGCTTTGAAAGGGCTGTACATCCATCAAATGGATGTAAAGACTGCATTTCTAAATGGGTATCTAAATGAGGAGATTTATTTGGAGCAACCAGAAGGATTTGTGATACCCGGACAAGAGAGCAAAGTGTGTAGACTTATTAAATCTCTATATGGTTTGAAGCAAGCTCCTAAACAGTGGCATGAGAGATTTGATACCACTGTGACTACTTTCAGGTTTCGACACAATAGTGCTGACAGGTGTATTTATACTAAATGCGAACCCGGTTATACAGTCGTGATTTATCTCTATGTTGATGATATGTTGATCATTGGCACTCACCTTGAAGGTTTCTGAAACTAAGAAATATTTGTCCTCGAACTTTAAGATGAAAGATCTAGGAGAAGTTGATACCATTCTTGGGATCAAGGTGAAAAGAACTGGAAGCCAGCTTTCTCTAAGTCAATCTCATTACATAGAGAAAATTCTGACTAAGTTTAAACACTTAAATATTAAAGAGTTTAATACTCCGTTTGATCCAAGTGTGAAACTTAAAGTAAACTCTGGAAGAGCAGTGGCTCAACTGGAGTATGCGAGTGCTATTGGAAGTATGATGTATGCAACGCATTGCACTCGTCCTGACATTGCTTTTGCTGTAAGCAAACTAAGTCAGTATACTGTCAATCCAGGGACAGAACACTGGAAGGCAGTGGGTAGAGTACTTGGATACCCAAAAAGGACCAGTAACTTAGAACTGACATACACGTCTTCTTCTAGAATACTCGAAGGTTATTCTGATGCTAGCTGGATTGATCACACCAGTGATTCAAAATCTACAAGTGGGTGGATTTACACTCTAGCAGGAGGAGCACTTTCTTGGGCGAGCAAGAAACAGACGTGTATTGCCCACTCAACTATGGAAGCTGAGTTCAGAGCACTAGCTGTGGCTGGTAAGGAAGCGGAGTGGATTAGAGATCTATTTATTGACATCCGTCTGTGGGATGTTCCAACGCTGTCAATTCCCATGTATTATGATAGTGAGGCCACACTATCTAAAGTATACAACACAGTGTATAATGGGAGGTCAAGACACATAGGTCTTCGGCACAATTATGTGAGACAACTGCTTGAAAGTGGTACCATCAAGGTTGTATATGTCAAGACGAGTAGGAACTTGGCAGATCCGTTTACTAAACCTCTGACAAGAGATTTGGTTGTGAATACCGCGAGAGACATGGGTCTAAAACCACAATAGAATTGTTAGTGATGGAAACCCAACTATTTCTCAAGTTTAATGGGTAAAAACGAAGTCACTTAACGATAGAAGGTACTATCAAATTTGATAGATCCATGTGAGGTATGATAGTACGTCGTTGCCGAGAATAAGGGTGTGCTTATGCTCTTAACAAAGTTTTGGAGGCATCCAAGCAATGTGGATGATGTAAAACTTCGCCTATATGATCTAGGGGTGGTTCCGCCTCAAGTGAAGATTAGTGGTTTATCTTCTAAAGGGTCATGAAAAGGATTTATAGTGCACGGCCATATTCGCGCTCAGTGAGAACGCAAAGTCAGCTGGTGATGTGTGGGGGTAAACCGAAGGGGGCTATCAGGTTAATGGTTTAATTCCATAGGACACCATCAAATCTGTCTCTTCTTGTTTATCAACATAAACTGGGTTTATTCTTCGTGACACCTAGTGACATCATCAGTCTAAGTGAAAGGAAACATTCCAACTTGGTGGGGGATTGTTGGAAAATTTAAAGGATAACATACAAGTTGGTATATTTCCTCCATCCCACATTGGTGGAGGGAGTGAAGTGGATGAAGCCCACACGCGCACCGAGCCGAGCCGAGCCGAGCCGCGAGCTCGCGAATGGTCGCGTTTGAGGCGCGAATGGGCGTGTTTGAGGCGCGAATGGGCGCGCTTGAGGCGCACTTTGCACTTTGCACTTCACACGTACGCATCGTCACGAGGAGCTTTTATTTTTAGCTAGGGTCCGGTTCAGGTGTGTCAGATCTGTGGATCGAATGAGATAAGGAGATAGAGATGAATTTGAAACAGTGAGGGTTATCCCATTATCTCTAGTAATTCGAATTCGTGTGGGATATCTCCAGCAATCGAATTTGGTTCTGGATGGTTATCCCACTCCCCGTTTTTCTCATTCTTTGGTGTGATCATAACCTATAAATAAAAGCCTCATTCTACCCATTCTATACACCTAATTTTCGCAGCCTCCTCCCACTTTTCTGTGCTCCAGTTTCTTCTCCAGCTTCTGCATTTTTCTAGTTTCCATTGCTGTTGGAATACCATATCAGTTCTGCATTAAATCCTGGGAGTTTACGTTGCAGCTCACAGCAATACGAGCGCGTAAAATCCTTTAAGGACATGAGTCATCTGTGCAGTTCAAGGATCTTCTTTCTTAATCGCCAGGTTGGTTTTAATTTTTGCATGTTCTTTAAATTCGTCCAATAACGGGACAGTCTCCTTCTACCTTTCTTTAATCAGTTTGCTCAAGTTGGAACAAACTGGTTTGGCTGATAACTCGGTAATTAATAAAGTTTATATTAATTTACTGTTTGTTTGAAATATTTTCAACAATTACTGCTGCAAATTACAGTCATATCTCCTGCCCCAGATAACTCCAGTTAAATGAAACTATGGTGTAAACTAATTGGTAGTTTAATACCAAGATCACGATGGAACAACTGAAAACTATGCTAGGAATCAAGACCTGGAAAAGCAAACCTGATCATATAGCATGTCTTTTTATTTTCACCAATTACTACTGTTCAAGATACGTCATGATATGATATTATTTAGACCACAAAAGCAAACCTGATTACAGAGCAAGATCTGTAAGTATTGGTCAACAAATTGGTTCTTATTTTTTGTTGAGTAATAGTTCGCTTAAGGCTTGAATGAGCCCCCAAAAGCTGGATGCTATTGGAACCCTCATTTAATTAATGTTATTGCTAACTTGTATAGTTAACCTTCTTCAGCTCTTTAGATAACAAACAGCAACCACCCATGTAGTTTATTTTAAATATAAATTTGGTAACAGAAAGAAAACGAAAATACAGGAAACCGAAAAAAATTAAAACTAAAAAAGAGATATTAAGAGTACAGAAAATTAAAATAGTGTTTCTCATGATCTAAACAAAATTAAATATTAAACAAAAAGGGGTCACAAGGTTACATGACTCACATGACTATAATTGACTGCAACCTCCAAACTCCAAAGTATCTTGCTTAGTTCTATTAGACGAACAGGGTTTATAAGCTAGATTATATTATATCAGTTTATTATAGATAAAATATATAACGTTATTATTATTTTTTCTAACCTAGTTTGAGGAGGTTATCATTATGAAACCCATCGTATATATGTATTCATGATGTACCAAATTCATTACCAGTTCAATCAAGAACATCTTTAATTACTCTCATTCAGAATCCAAAACTGACAGTGTATTTATTCCAATAAAGTGGTATCAGAGCCACCGATCTACAATTACAAATTCTGCAAAACATTATCAAGTGCACAACCCTACGTATTTTTTAGAAGATATTAACACATGACGACCAACGGAGGAATTCAAACCCAGATTCCAATATTACTGGGACAGAATTACTATCACTGGCATATACAAATGAGAGTTTTACTGGAATCACAAGATTTATGGACAATAGTGGAAGAAGGATATACAGAACTTTCGTCAAATGCATCAGAGAATGAACAGAATGTTCAGAAAGAGAAGATTAAAAGGGACAAGAAAGCATTGCATATCATGTTTCAGGCCATTAATGATACAGTTTTTGAACGCGTGGCTACGTGTAAAACTTCTAAGGAAGCATGGGAAGTCTTGCACAAAGCGTACAGAGGCGAGAATAGGGTGAAAACGGTAAGATTGCAAACCCTAAGATGTGAATTCGATGCATTAAGAATGAAAGATAGTGAAACAATAGAAGATTACATTAATCGAACAAAGGTAACAGTTAATCAATTACGTCTGAATGAAGAACGAATAAAAGAACAACGAATTATCGAGAAAATTCTCAGAAGTTTAACAAGAAAATACGAATCAATGGTGGTAGCCTGATGCGTGTAAAGTGTGTTATATTTTTAGATATATATTTAAGCCCTTTTTACACTTTTAGCCAAGTTTTAAATTTATAAAACACGATATTTACTAACACTAAACACACATATGGGCAAGTGCACCCATCGTGGACGTAGTATAGTGTTGGTAAGATACCGAGGTCATCCAAGGACACAAGAGCTTTTAATACCGGTTTATCCTCAACGTCTAATCAAATCAAAAAGTTAGAAAAATGTTTTAAACTAAAAAATAAAAAACTAACTAAATGCTGAAAAATAAAATAAAATAAAAAACAGATAGACAAGATGAATCACTTGGATCCGACACGTGTATTAGTATAACCTTTGATTATTTTCGCACTTTTGCACTTGTTTAAGAGATTATCTTAGTTATTGTAGTAGGCCCCTTTTTCGGAGGTGACGTTACCCTCAACCCAGTAGTTTGAGTCAGCAAGGATACAATCCTAAAGGGTTGGATTATTGAAAGATAATGAATTAAGTTATTAATGCAAATTATGGTAGGCCCCGCTTTTGGCGGTGACGTTACCCTCGGCTAAGTAGTCTGAGTCAGCAGGGATACAGTCCTAAATAGCCGGGTTATAGTATTAATAGTAGTTAGCTTATGAGGGGGTCAAAGAGTTTGGATCCCCGCCATCCAATACCTATGGGCATTGAAGGAGATCCTACTAAATTTGACCCAGGTCCCAAGCAGGACCTCTAAACGCTGAACAAGGGCAAGACCTTTACCAAACCGTTCCCTTAACCCCCGACCAGGTAGCCAACATACCTCCATATAGACCGTGGAGATATGAATGGTGAAAATCTTCTATTTTATATAGACAGTAAAATAACGCCAAGACACCACGGACAAACGATAAGGAAAGATCACCTTCAACATAAGTAACTAGTTATTAAAGTCATTAATACAAAACCAAATAAAAAGTGCAAAAGATTAAAAATAAAAAGTATTATACTAAACACTTGTCTTCACCAAGTGATGTAAGAGACTTAGGCAAACATGGCCTTGATTGTCAAGAACTCTTACGATCAATCTTGGATCCCGAGACGACTCACACACTCTATGATGGACAATGGATGATGGTGGTGGATGATGGTGTTATGGTGGTGGTGGGTGGTGGATGAAGTGTGAGAGAGGTGGTGTGCCAAGGGATGAGAGAGAATGAAGCCAAGCTCCTCTATTTATAGGCTGAACAGAACGCTGGACACGGCCCCGTGTTCGCTGAACACGGCCCCGTGCCCGTCTGACATTCTCTCTCTTCATTAATTGTAATTGCGAATTACAATTAATGCGCCTGCTGTACTTTCAACACGCCCCCGTGTCCGCTGGGCACGGCCCCGTGGTGAGCAATGGAAGCTTCTACTGGTTTGTCTTTTCTGCTGCTTCCTGGGCACGCCCCCGTGTTCACTGGACACGGGGCGTGTTCAGTCCCTGTTTTCTTCTCTTTGTCTTGGGAGGTGCCGTTGAGGGTCCGGGCAGTTCACTTTTGTTCCTTTTCTTGTATTTATGGTAGATTTAGTAGTCTTTTTGCTTCTTTTGTGATTTTGAGCTCATTTCATCCTGAAAATACAAAAGGAAGACAAAAACACTCTTTTTCCAACATTAGTACTTAAAAAGGGTTAGTTTTATGCCTTAAATGATGTGTTTTATATGTTGCATTTTACACACATCAAATACCCCCACACTTGAACTTTTGCTTGTCCTCAAGCAAAACTCTTTTAATGTGGCTTACACTCCCAAATGGAATAGGTAGAAGAGAAGTTTTTTTTTTTTTTTTTTTAACTTGTCCTAGAGTGTCGGGAATCCAAGGTTTGTATAGGTTCTATTTTTATTTTATTTACAATCTTATTCGTCATGGTTTATTTTGAACTTTTCATAAGATAAACTACTTAATTTGGCATAGCATGCCTTATTAAAATTCCATTTATATACAAGTTCACATACCTCACGGGAGATCACTCAATCACTCGGCCGAAGGTGTATATTTAAGTGAATCGCTCGAGAGCGGCACGGATTTACATTTTCCATATGCTTGCCAAGCGATCAATCCTCCTCCTTTTTAACTTTTACCTTTGTAAATATCAAGAGGTCTTTTGAGGTGAAGGCTTGGGTTTAAAGGTGGGTGGTTGGTTAGTGGTTAGTAAAAAGGGCGAAAATCGTAACAAGTGTCGGTTTTCGTAAAATACCTTATTTTTGGTGATATTTATTTTTGAAGTATTTCTCCAAACAAGCTTTTTGTAGCTTATGTTTGTTTTTGACTTCAACATTTTTTTTTTTTTTTTTTTTTTTTTTTTGATCACGTAAAGGTATGTTTATGAAAAACCGAGTTTGTCACTAAAATAAAGGTGAAAAAAATGAAAAAGGTTTTTTGGTGGGTAGAAAATTGTTTTGGGGGTAATGAAATGAAAGGTTTAGGCTCAAAGGGGTTTTCTAGGGGGATTTTGGGTAGGTAAAAAAAATGAAAAATAATGGTTTTGAAAGAAAAAAAAATAGTTAGTCCTAATGCCTCCGTCATTTACTTACTTGGGTTTAAGTTGGTAAGGACCGGGAATGTATCGTCGTGGCAAGTTCTAGATTTGTAAAGACCGAGCGGCTATTCACACAAGAAACGAAAAATGAGCATTTAATCTAAGTATGTGTATTTTTATGCTCAATATAGGCTCAAAACTCACTTTTTGTGGGAATGGGTTTTTAATGTGAACAAGCATATATAATCGAATTTTAGCTAGACTTGTTATACCGTTTCATAATTTTCTTATGTTAGTTCTTTTTATCACGACGCTATCGGTTGTAAGTTTGTAAAAATATAACCTTTTTATAACTTGTTATTCCCAACTTAAACTAAGACAAGTAAATAAATAAAAAAATGAAAAAGTTTTTTGAAAAAATTTGGGGTGTTTAGCGGTTCCAATAGAGTTTTGTGTAAGGCTTGTTTTAGGATTTTGCAAAATTCCAAGGTTTTAGCATCCCCCCCACACTTAAATTACACATTGTCCTCAATGTGTCCAAAAATAGAGTTTTTGGTTGATTAGAATATGTAAAAGTGTGTTTAAAAACAAAGATTTGTGTTACTGGCACTCTGGACACGGCCCCGTGTCCATTGAACACGGCCCCGTGGCGAACTGCCAGTAACGAAAAACTTACAGAGGGTGAACACGGGGGCGTGTTGGGTGAACACGGCCACGTGTCCGACAAAAATCTGCAGGTCAGTAGCCAAACAGCAGAACTGGGAGATGGACACGGGGGCGTGTTGGGTGAACACGTCCCCGTGGTGACAGTCTGTTAGCCGAAAAAATAAGGTTTTCTCCCGGTTTCTTCCTCCTAGGGCTGCGAGTGCTAATGTTTAGCATTCTAACCCTTGCATTGCACCTGTTCAAGCATTCAATACCATCCAACCAAGCACCAAACATCCTAATCTTACCATAGTTAAACATTATCCAACACAAAGTAAAAACAAAGTAAAAATAAAAAGAAAAGAGTTAAGGAAAGTAAATTGTCTTGACAAATGGCACGCAGGCCATGAATTGTTCGATAGGAAAGGGTGATCAAACCTGTGGGCTCATAACCAGCTAGCCCTTTGCTCCTCCCGGCCTCCTACTCCATATCTTCATCACTGTCTTCACCTCCGCCTCCCTGCCTCGCCATGTACTCCCGGATGCTACCGATATCATCTTGTATATCGTTGACGCTGCGTTCGATAGCTCCTACCCGGAGGTGTGTGTTGTTGGCGAGGTTGTAGGTGTTCCGGGTGCACATGAGGTTTTCCTGCAAAAGATCATGCAAACTTTGGAAATTAGGAAAACCGCCTCCTTGAGAGGAGGATTGACCCTGATCGCCTTGGGGAGGGTATTGGTAATGTGGAGGTGGTGCGTGAAGAACTAGAGCCTCTTGCGGGTTCCATGCGTAGCCTTGCGTCCTCTGAAAGCTCACCGTCCCGTCCTCCGCTTCATAGAGCAAGTTCATGGCCCGGCAGATATGGTAATCAACCCGTCCCGACCATGGGCTTCTTTCGAAGGACTTCGGGATGTTTGCGAAGTGCTTGAAAAGACGGTACACCCATCCCCCGAAGAAGATTGGTGTAGGAGCAGTGGCAAGGCGGTTCAAGTGCATGTTCCGCAGTAGGAGGTAAGGAACATCGAGAGGCTTCCGGTTATGGATGCAGTGGAGGACAACCAAATCTCTAACCCCAACAACGCCACTACTGTCATGACGTTGGTTTAACGAGTACGTCAGGAGCCTGTGGATGTAACGGTATAGCGGGTCCCTCAGTTTGGTACTCTTTGTGCTGCTGGAGTTATAGATCCCTTCACCGATTTGTGCCCATGCTGCTTGACGTTCACTTGCGTCCAGGTCTCGCAATCCCCCGGTATTCTCCTCGTTTCCCGCTTCTTCGTCTGTGTACAGCCCAATGATTGATCCGAACTGCGCCATGGATGTTCTATAGGTTACACCCCCACATCGAAACTCGACCGCCTCGTGATCAAACGGTTCGCGTCTTGAGTTGAAGATAAACGTGCTATAGAATTCCAATGTGCACTGATGGACCGACCGGAGTCGGGCAGTCAATGCAACGTGCAGTGGACCAGTCACTATGTTGTTGAAGCGGTCCAGTTGGTTTACCATTGTCAGCAGATCGGTGCATGCCCGCCTTGGATACTCCTCGGGCCTTGTTTGTAGGACCTCGTAGCGAGCCCTGGCATCCAGTTCGTTGGCATTGAACCGTGTGAATTTGGACATCTGAAAAGAATACAACAAAAGTTAGTGCGAAACATGGAAATTCGGGTTGAAAACTGCAAACAGTGGGCTGGACACGGCCCCGTGTTCAGCGAACACGGCCCCGTGTTCAGGCGTCTGTAACACCTAATTTTCATTTTTTCGTCCCGGTTTCGAAAACCTGAAAATTTTTAGCCCAATAGCAGCGGTTTCCCCCGAAAATGAAACCCTAAGTGTCATTTTTCCAAAATCAAACCATTTACCCTTTCAATTTTGTGTTTTTCGGTTCAAGAACAAGGGTTTGTGTTTTTAGTTGGAAATCGGACAAATCTATCAACAATATATGTCTATTTACTTCCTACTACTCTATTCTAAACTACTACTAACAATTTTTATCAAAAATTTTGAGTTCGATCCGGATGAACATGAAGAATCCTAGATTTCCCCCAATTTTTGATGTTTTAACTACATGCAAGTAACTAATCTAACTACTAAGAAGGATAGAATCATACCTTGACGTTGTTAGGCTTGGTGGTAACGTTCGAATTCTGCGGAAAATCGCCTCTAACCAGAGAGTTTTCGGCGAAACGGGGCGTGTGGAATGGGGTAACTGATAGAACAAATGGGTTTTATCCCGACAGTCGCCTCGACACGGCCCCGTGTTCAGCGAACACGGCCCCGTGCCGGGTGAAATTTTTGAAAATTTTTTTTTTTTTTTTTTAACGTGCTTGTGTGCATGCCCCTTATCTCCGAATAATGGTTAGATGATTTTACCAGTTTCGAATGTATACTTACCTGTAACATGTCGGGTATGAGTTTATTCGTTGACCGTTTGAAGTGCGATTTCCTCTTCCTCATCCTCAATGGATCCTCTGTAGAGTTTCAGCCGTTGGCCATTGACTTTAAATGGTGTCCCATTTCGAGTTTTAATTTCTACTGCACCGTGTGGAAAAACATGGGTGACTGAAAAAGGTCCCGACCACCTAGATTTTAACTTACCAGGAAACAATCGAAGTCGCGAATTGAACAGTAGAACTTGATCTCCAATCCGAAATTCATTAGATTTAATATATTTATCATGCAAATTTTTCATTCTTTCCTTATAAATTTCGGAGTTAGAATATGCATAATTCCTAAGTTCTTCTAATTCATTTATTTGACAAAATCGATTCTTACCGGCAACTTCTAAATCTAAGTTTACGTTTTTAATTGCCCAGTAGGCTTTGTGAGCAATTTCTACTGGCAAGTGACAACTTTTTCCATAGACTAGTTTATATGGGGTTGTGCCTATAGTGGTTTTATAAGCGGTTCGAAAAGCCCATAAAGCGTCATCTAGTTTGTCAGCCCATTCTTTTTTATTTATTCCTACGGTTTTCTCAAGTATTCGTTTTAAACCTCGATTAGTCACTTCGGCTTGCCCATTTGTTTGAGGATGATATGCTGTTGAGACCCGGTGATAGACCCCATATCTTGTTAAGATTTTTTCGAGTTGATGATTACAAAAATGGGTACCTCTATCACTTATTAATGCCTTTGGTGTGCCAAAACGAGAGAACAATTTTTTTAGGAATTTTACTACTACTCTTCCATCATTTGTTGGAAGAGCTTCGGCCTCTGCCCATTTAGACAAGTAATCGACCGCCACAAGTATATATTTGTTTCCTTTTGAAGGTGGGAAAGGTCCCATGAAATCGAGTCCCCACACATCAAAGATTTCACAAATGAGGATGCCATTTTGAGGCATTTCGTTTTTGGAAGAAATATTACCCGATCTTTGGCAGGCATCACATGTCTTTACAAGGTTTTGTGCATCCTTGTAAATGGTTGGCCAGTAAAATCCAGAATCAAATACCTTTCTCGCGGTACTTGAGGCACCATGATGTCCTCCGTATGGACCTTCATGACAATGACGGAGTATTCTTCGTGCTTCATTACCATGGACACACCTTCGGATGAGTTGATCAGCACACATTTTGAAAAGATAGGGGTCTTCCCAAAAGTAATGCTTTACATCAGCAAAGAATTTTTTTCTTTGATGATGTGGCCATCCTTTGGTGACTACACAGCTGGCTAAGAAATTAGCGTAGTCGGCATACCATGGTTCTTGTCTGCTTTCCATCATTTCCAGGGACTCCGTGGGAAATTTTTCGTTGATTTGCTCGTCCCTGGTTGTCTCCAAAGCTGGGTCTTCTAAGCGTGAGAGGTGATCTGCAGCAGTGTTTTCTGCTCCTCTTTTGTCCTTGATTTCGATGTCGAATTCCTGGAGGAGTAGAATCCACCTTATCAAACGGGGTTTTGCGTCTTGCTTCTTGAAGAGGTACCTGATGGCTGCATGGTCTGTATAAACTATTGTTTTAGAAAGAACAAGATAAGAACGAAATTTATCAAAAGCAAACACCACCGCTAGTAACTCTTTTTCTGTAGTTGTATAATTTTCTTGTGCATCATTTAGAGTTTTACTAGCATAATAAATTGGGTGGAAATGTTTTTCTTTTCTTTGTCCCAATACTGCTCCAACAGCAAAGTCGCTTGCATCGCACATGATTTCGAAAGGAAATTTCCAATCTGGTGCTATCATGATAGGTGCATGGACTAGCATTTCCTTGAGGGTTAGAAATGCTTGATTGCATTCCTTGTCAAAGATGAAGGGTGCATCTTTTTCAAGCAATTTTGTTAGAGGTCTTGAAATTTTCGAAAAGTCTTTGATAAACCTTCTATAGAATCCGGCATGCCCTAGGAAACTTCTGATTGCTCGCACGGAGGATGGAGGAGGTAATCGAGATATGGTCTCGATTTTTGCTCGATCAACTTCCATTCCTTCGCTTGAGATTTTATGTCCGAGTACTATTCCCTCTGTTACCATGAAATGGCATTTTTCCCAGTTAAGGGCGAGGTTAGTTTCCTCACATCGGGATAGCATTCGTTCAAGATTATCGAGGCATTGATCATATGAGTCTCCAAAGATGGAAAAGTCATCCATGAAGACTTCCATGGTTTTTTCGATCATATCATGGAAAATGGCGACCATACAACGTTGGAATGTTGCAGGCGCATTACATAGACCGAATGGCATGCGTCGATATGCAAAAGTTCCGTAGGGGCATGTGAAAGTTGTTTTCTCTTGGTCTTCTGGTGCTATCGGTATTTGAAAGTAACCTGAAAAACCATCTAAGAAACAATAAAATTTATGACCGGATAATCTTTCTAACATTTGATCAATGAAGGGCAAAGGAAAGTGGTCTTTCCTTGTTGCTTCATTTAATCTCCTATAGTCTATACAGACTCTCCATCCTGTGACGGTTCTTGTGGGTATTAATTCATTTTTCTCGTTAGTTATTACCGTCATACCTCCTTTCTTTGGGACTACTTGGACGGGACTTACCCACGGGCTATCGGAGATAGGGTAGATTAGTCCGGCGTCAAGCAGTTTGATGACTTCATTTTTAACCACTTCTTGAACATTGGGGTTCACTCTTCGTTGTGGTTGAATCACCGTTTTGTAGTCATCATTCATTAAAATTTTGTGCGTGCACATGGAAGGACTTATTCCCTTAATATCTACAAGCTTCCAAGCGATCGCGTTTTTGTGTTTTTTAAGTAGGTTAACTAATTTTTCTTTTTCTATGCTAGTTAATTTAGATGAAATAATTACAGGTAAACTACCATCTTTGCCTAGAAAAGCATATTCCAAACCTTTAGGGAGTTCTTTGAGCTCGATGGGTGGGTCTTTAGGAGACACCTTATTTTGTGGTTCATCTAGATCAAGAACTTTAAAAGTTTGTTCTATGGCTACCTCTTCGTCGACAAAGTGGTCTTCCTCGTGGTTTGTATCAGGTGGTTCAGCTTCATCTTCAATTAGGGGGTCATTGTTGCCAAAAGGATATTTCATTGAGCGCTCAAGATCTATGCTCCTTTTGAATGCCCCTAATTGAAGAGTTAGGTTGTTGAATTTCCGGTTTTTCAAAGCTTTGTGAGTTTGTACAAAAGGTTTTCCCAAGACTAGGGGGGCATCATCTAAGATGACGAAGTCGGTTGGGATTACCATTTGATTTGTTTGAACCAAAATATCTTCGACTACACCGATTGATTTCATTATTTTTCGGTCGGATAGAAAAATGGGTATTTGAAGTGGAGTAAAATCACTAATACTTAACTTTTCAAAAATGTAGTTGGGCATTATGTTAACACAAAGATCTTTATCAATAGTGACATTACTAATAAACGAATTTTGAAAGAAACATGGAACCGGTGTGATGTTAATTTCAAAAGGATCTTCTTTTATTAGCGAGGTTTGATCATTAGTTAACTTAACACTTACTATTTCTTTGATTTTAGCACTAGTGTTTAACTCTTTTAAAAACTTAGCATGAGGGGTTATTAAACAATGGTTTTCGAAAGTAGGTGATAAGAGAATAATTTCCTCTAAATTAGACTCTTCTTGAATTTTAACGTTATCGGACTCACCATTTTCGTTGTTTAACTCATGTGTCTGTTTTTCACTTTCTTGTTCTTCCATTTTTACATTTTCAACTATCTCTACGTTATTATTACTTTTTAATTCTTCTCTCGCGCGGGATTCCTCTTCCCTTGCGCGAGATTCTTTCATGCAACGTTCGATAGTTTTAATGTGTTCTAATATCCTATTGGTCACTTCGGTGAGATTGAAAGAATTTGGATCCTCTAAGCTTGAATCCGGTTGTTCGATCCTTGGTTCCTCATAGTACTCATATGAAGTAGATGGTTCATACCATTGTTCTTCATTGTAAGTATATGATGAATAAGGGTCGAAACTTTGTTCTTCATAGTACTCATATGAAGTGGGTTGTTCACGCCATGGTTCCTCATAATAAGAATATGAAGGTGGTGGCTCATATGTTGAATCTTCAAAGTATGAGTATGAAGGCTCATACCTTGGTTTATCAAAATACGAGTATGAGGAAGGAGGTTCATACCTTTGGTCTTCATAGGATGTGTATGAAGTTGATGGCTCGTACCTGGACTCCTCATAATGGTTGTATGAATTGGATGGTTGATATGAAGTATTATATTGAACCGAGTGTGCATTACGACAATTAGTGCAATAATTACCTCTATAATCATCCTCATCATAAGTGTAGTTGCAACCTCTTGAGTATTGATCCATAAGAATCACTCAACAGATCACAACTGAGTCTCGGGACCAGAAAAAAAAATAAGACGGAAACAGAAGCTGGACACGGCCCCGTGTTGAGTGAACACGGCCCCGTGTTCAGGGACTGTATCTGGGCGTT